>NC_092375.1:144098761-144405371 GCF_030028105.1 Mobula birostris | reverse complement strand
CACTAACAGAGCATGTCCACAAATTACTAACCCTAACCCATAGGTATTTTGGGAAGAAATCCACCGGGAGGAAATTCATGGGGAGAACGGACAAACTCCTTACAGAGTGTGGCTGGAATTGCACCCTGCTCTTCCAATCACTGGCACTGTAAAATGTGTTACACTAACTGCTACACTACCTTGCCATCCCTAGTGTTTAAGGGATACTGACTGATAACTCAAAACTCTCACCCACTGTGACACCCACAAGTGAGCAAGGCACACAATCAATTATACAAACAATTGTACTGACAGCTAAAGGCACCAATGAAATTCCACTACAACACACACAAAATGCTGGAGAAACTCAGCAAATCAGGCAGCAACAACGGAGGGGGATAAACAGTCAATATTTCAAGCTGAGACACTTTATCAGGACTGGAAAGACTGCGTCCCGAATCGTTGACTATTTATTCCCCACCATAGATCCTGTCTGACCTGTGGAGTTCCTCCAGCAGTCTGAGTGTTACTCAAAATTTCCAGTATCTGCAGAATCCCATGAGTCAATGACATTCCACTAATGAGATTCTTCTTGTAATGATCTATTTCACTAAATTATCAAACAGTACAGTATGGGCAGTGATCATTTGACACAGAATCTGTCTCACTCCCCCGGTCTTATTTTATTCCCATTTTTTTTCACCTTCCAAGTACTGATCCAATTTAAATAAGTAAACAGTGCTCTCATTACCAACTCAATTTATGAGTTATTGGTTTCAACATCTCTAATTAGGAGGATTTAAAAAAAAACAACGCATCTTAGCCTCTCCGCTCTTATGAAATCAAACGCTTCTCATTTCGTGCCTCCATATATTTGGATCAGGGTGGGAGGAGCGGAGTGCGGAGTTGGAGGATGTAGACGAAGGAGAACATATAACTGATGGGAAAGCCAGGGGAAACTGGGGAGGGGGACGGTGCTGTGGTGAGGTGGGTAAGGACCAGAAGCAACACTGGGGTCGAATGGAGGGGATGAGGGCACACCGGGAATGGAGGAACACTGGGAGTTAGGGGGTCCGGGG
This sequence comes from Mobula birostris, assembly GCF_030028105.1. NCBI lineage: Eukaryota > Metazoa > Chordata > Chondrichthyes > Myliobatiformes > Myliobatidae > Mobula > Mobula birostris. Next base: position 144,404,313 of record NC_092375.1, on the reverse strand, counting down.
ACTGGAGCATGAAAGGGTGAGAAGAGGGGAGAGGGCACAGGAACATAGACCAGAGCAGCAGCGGGTACCAGGTGGCTCGGGGCCTGATAACCAGTCAGAGCAGCCAGGCCGCCGGTGCTGGGTCATGTCGGAGAGGGGCCTGGATGTTGGGGAGAAGGGCGTGCGGGGGTCTCCTCACCTCTTGTCATCAGTGTGGAACCGCACCTGCACCTGAGCCATGGCGGAGCAAGCGTGAGACCCGCTAACGCATGCGCATTGACCGCCGGTGTCACAGACCATCGGCTGCACGTGGTGCGCCAGGCACAGCCAGTCGAGCGCCGAGCCATCCGGCGCCCCTCCATTGGTCGAGTCTGAGAGGGTCCGCGTCCGACGGAGAGTGCGGCAGTGAGCGGTGTCTCGGGTCCCCGAACGGGGTGGCAGAGCGGAGAGAGCAGCCCATCCAAATCTACAAGGTGTACAAGGACTGGCGGAAGGCCAACAGCCTGTGGAAAGCAGGGGGGCGAGGTGGCATCTCCAGCAGCAACTGGGGAGGGGCGGCTCCACACCGGTTGAGGGAGGAGGAGGCAGTTGGGGTGCAGGGATAGCCTAGTTTCACACTATTCACATAGATACTGACCTGGTCACCGAACCTAGAGAGAAAGGTAATTCAACGGATATGCACATTTAACGTTCATTGGCAGGAAACTATCAGTTCGTCGTTAAAGGCTGTTGTATTTTGTGCCGAAATTCACGATCGACCATGGGGGTGAAAGTGACCGGAGGCAACGCGCAACAACCGACCAAAAGCAGGATATTCACAATGTCCTTTTTACCCCATTGAAAAGGGAGTTATAACAGCGCGTACTGTGGTAGTGTGCTTGCGGTGAAATGTTGCATAATTCGATTATTGCGAACAAATTATGTTATTAAGAAGCAAAGCAAATGTTTTGCCTCCCAGGTCCGAAAGGATTTATTACCACAGCCACCAGAAGAACTGCCTGCTTATTTTTTTTTATATGGCGACAGATTATCTAATAAAGGAAACAAGAAAATTCTTCCAATTCGCTTGTAATATTTCACCGTATCAGTGGAAGCATCTCGCTTTTTGCGAAGATAGCGATGAAACTGCAGAAAACATTTAATGTTAGATGGATTACAGAATATTCTGCAAACGATGCTGAAACAATTTTCCACATCATTTTGAAAGCCAACTGTGCATCACAGATCACACGCAAGTCTTGCAAACATGCAGATGATCGGCTGTCAGTTGTTATAATATTTATAAAATACATTGCCATGTTTCTATGTCCACAGCACATATACAAGAAATCTTTTTTTTTGAGAGTTTGTAGATATCTGATGGAAAGAGCTGCTAGACTTCCAATCTATGCAGCTGTTCGTCAGCTTTAGAGAAGTTGGCCAACAACTACAACCGATTTCAAGTCATTGTGTGAATCTTGTCCAATAGCACTAAAGAACACATTCACAGTAGATAGAGATTATATATGCATCATAGAAATCTACACACCTTTTCTACAGTGCTTCTTCAATTTTGATAAATTTGTAAAAAAAAAGTTGAAAGAATCGAAAATTACACATCTCAGATGTATTTGCCACTTTAGGATAAAGATGTTCAACAGGAAAGAGGAATGTCTTCTTGGCTTTTGAGCCAACACCTGATGTAAAATTACCACCAGCAGCACAACAAAAAAGTTAACTTCATGAAGTGTTACTACTTTCTTTTGTACATTGATAAATCCTTTGATTTCTCTGCTGACAATGTGATGTGGCTGAAATCAATTGGCCTCTGATAAGTGAACTGCAAATTTGCATAAGTTTTGAATTGCCTTGCAAAGGTTTTTCACTTAAAGATCAGGAGTTCAAAGTAAATTATCGAAGTACATAAATGTCACCATGTACATCCCTGAGATTCATTTTCTTGCAGGCATACTCAATAAATCTATAATAGAATAATAGCTATAATAGAATCAGTGAAAGTCTGCATCAACTTGACTTCAACCAATGTGCACAAGACAAGTACAGAAATAAAGAATAGAAAAAAATAAACAAGCAATAAATATCAAGAACATGAGATAAAAAGTCCTTGAAAGTGAGTCCATGGGTAGTGGGAACATTTCAATGATGGGGCAAGTTAAGTCATCCCGTTTGGTTCAAGAGCCTGATAGTTGAGGGGTATTAGCTGTTCCTGAACCTGGTGGTGTGAGCCCTGAAGCTCCTGTATCTTCTTCCTGATGGCAGCAGGGAGAAGAGAGCATGTCCTGGATGACGGGAGCTCTCTGATGATTGATGCTGCTTTCCTGCGACATTTCGTGTGGATGTACACAATGGTGGACTGGGCCATGTACTCTATTATTTGTAGGATTTTCCGTTCAAGGGCATTGGTGTTCCCATACTAGGCTGTGATGCTGCCAGTCAATATACTCACTACACATCTGTAAAAGCTTGTCAAGAGTGTTAGATGTCATGCAAAATCTTTGCAAACTCCTAAAGGAAGTTGAGGTGCTGCTGTGCTTTCCTCATAATTGCACTTACATTCTGGGCCCAGGACAGGTCTTCTGAAATAATAACACCAAGGAATTTAAAGTTGCTGGTCCTCTCCACCTCTGACCCTTTGATGAGGACTGGATCGTGGACCTCTGGTTTTCTTCTCCTGAAGTCAATAAACAGTTCCGTGGTGTTGCTGATATTGAGAAAGAGGTTGTTGTTATGGCACCATTCAGCCAGATTTTCAGTCTCCCTCTATGCTGATTCATCACCTATGACAGTGGTGTCCATCAGCAAATTTGAATTCAGCATCGGAGCTGTTCTTAGCCACACGGTCATAAATTTAAAGCAAGTAGAGCAGGGGGCTAAGCACACAGCCTTGTGGTACACCTGTGTTGATGGAGATCATGGAGGAGATGTTGCCAATCTGAACTGCCTGGAGTCTGCAAGTGAGAAAATCCAGGATCTAATTACACAAGTTATTGAGGCCTAAGTCTTGAAGCTTATTGATTCATTTTGAGGAGATGATATAATTGAATACTGAGCCGTAGTCAATAAGGAGCATCCTGAAGTATGCATCTTTGCTGTCCCCATGTTCCAAGATTGAGTGAAGAACCAATGAGATGACATCAGCTGTGGACCTTTTGCTACCGTAGGCAAATTGGAATGGATCCAAGTCACTTCTCAAACAGGAGTTAATATATTTGATCATGTAACTTTCTTGCTCATCTAACTTGAATGCCTGATTTGGCCTATAGTAAATTATGGATCTCATGGTTCATCCAAGGCTCCGAGCTGGTGAAGACGCTGAATGATCTTGTGGGGACACACTCTTACAAAAATCAGCAAAACATACCCTAACAAATACAGTCAATTATCCCCTTTGCTTCAAGAGCCTGATGGCTGAGGGGCAATAACTGTTCCTGAGCCTGGTGGTGAGTCCTGAGGCTTCCTGGAGGACAACAAACAAATAGCAAATCTGGGCCCACTACCAGCATAAATCACTTTTGTGCAAGTGATACATTTCCAGTATGCTAATGCATTAAATGATGTCATTTGTCATGTAATGCAATTTTAAGCATTGCAACATGAGAACTAGTTGTTTTGCAAAATGTACCAAACACTTGCAAAATCAATCAGTTTTTAATAATGCTGTGTTCTTTACAAGGACAATCACACTCTGTCATGGAACTTACACCATTTGTTGCACAGGAAATTGATCATTCTGAAACACTCCTAATCAGCATTAAGGCTCTGATTATGCACTTGTTGCCATTCCCGAATCTGGAAGTTTAAAATGGGCACTTCCTTTGTACTCTTGCCAGAAGACAAGAATGTCCTGTTAACAAAAAGCAAGATAAATCCAGTCTACTCAAATTCATCAGCGGTGAAGGAAGATGCCAACCAGAATACAATCAATTTTCTCTCCAATAATATGCTCACCTTGCCTGGTTTGGGTTCCGGCAAAACCATCCAGCCTGGGATCTCGTCACAGCTTTGGTCGCAATGTGAACCAAACAGCTGAAATTCCAGAGATGAGGAGATTGCAACTGTCAAATATTGTCATGGTGTGAGGAGCAAAGGGTGGCATCAGAGCCCTGTTAAAACCTTAAGTGGATGTCAAGAGGAGAATACCAGGTAGTTCGGTTCATACTTGCACAATGAAAAATAGTTGAGATTGCTGTCCACCATTTCATTCCCACTACTTTACTACACGGGTTCCTCTGGAGGGTGTTCAAGGCTCAATCTTCTACATTCATTCAAAAATTTCCTTTCATCATAACACAGAAACTTAGAAAAACTACAGCACAATACAGGCCCTTCAGCCCACAAAGCTGTGCCGAACATGTCCTTACCTTAGAAATTACCTAGGGTTACTCATAGCCCTCTATTTTTCTGAGCTCCATGTACCTGTCTTAAAAGGCCCTATCGTATCTGTCTCTACCACCATCACCGGCAGCCCATTCCACACACTCACCACTCTCTGCATAAAAAATTTATCTCTGACATCTCCTCTGTACCTACTTCCAGGTACCTTAAAGCTGTGCCCTCTTTTGCTAGCAATTCCAGCCTGGGAAAAGGCCTCTGGCAATCCACACGATCAATGCCTATCATTTTAATGACCTCAGGTCACCTCTCATCCTCTGTCGCTCCAAGGAAAAAAGGCCGAGTTCACTCAACCTGTTCTCATAAGGCATGCTCCCCAATCCAGGCAACATCCTTGTAAATCTCCTCTGCACCCTTTCTATGGTTTCCACATCCTTCCTGTAGTGAGGCAACCAGAACTGAGCACAGTACTCCAAGTGTGGTCTGACCAGGGTCCCATAAAGCTGCAACATTACCTCTCGGCTCCTAAACTCAATCCCATGATTGATGAAGGCCAATACACCGTATGCTTTCTTAACCACAGAGTCAACCTGCGCAGCAGCTTTGAGTGTCCTATGGACTCAAACCCCAAGATCCCTCTGATCAACAACACTGCTAACAGTCTTACCATTAATATTATATTCTGTCATATTTGACCTATCAAAATGAACCATCTCACACTTATCTGGGTTGAACTCCATCTGCCACTTCTCAGCCCAGTTTTGTATCCTATCAATGTCCCGCTGTAACCTCTGACAGCCTTTCACACTATTCACAACACCCCCAACCTTTGTGTCGTTAGTAAATTTACTAACCCATCCCTCCACTTCCTCATCAAGGTCATTTATAAAAATCACGAGTAGGGGTCCCAGAACAGTTCCCTGAGGCACACCACTGGTCACCGAGCTGCATGCAGAATATGACCTGTCTACAAACACTGTTTTCTGTGGGCAAGCCAATTCTGGATCCATAAAGCAATTTCCCCTTGGATCCCATGCCTCCTTACTTTCTCAATAAGCCTTGCATGGGGTACCTTGTCAAATGCCTTGCTGAAATCCATATACATTACATCTACTACTCTACCTTCATCAATGTATTTAGTCATATCCTCAAACAATTCAGTCAGGCTCATAAGGCACAACCTGCCTTTCACAAAGCCATGCTGACTATTCCTAATCATATTCTGCCTCTCCAAATGTTCATCAATCCTGCTTCTCAGGATCTTTTCCATCAACTTACCAACCACTGAAGTAAGATTCACTGGTCTATAATTTCCTGGGCTATCTCTACCCTCTTTCTTGAATAATGGAACAACATCCACAACCCTCCAATCCTCCGGAACCTCTCCCGTCGGCATTGATGATGCAAACATCGTCAGAGGCTCAGCAACCTCTTCCCTCACCTCCCACAGTAACCTGGGGTGCATTTCATCTAGTCCCTGTGACTTATTCAACTTGATGCTTTCCAAAAGCTCCAGCACATCCTCTTTCTTAATATCTACGTGCTTAAGCTCATGTGTATATCCATTAATAAGACTATACATGATAGCAGAATTAGACCATTCATCCCAACAAATCTGCTGCGCCATTTCAACATGGCTGATCTATTTTTCCTCTCAACCGCATTCTCCTGCCTTCTCCCAGTAACCTTTTGCACCAAAGCTAATCAAGAACCTATCAACTGCCGTTTTAAATACACCAAATGACCTGATCTCCACAGGCGCCAGTGGCAACAAATTCCAGATTCTTCACCCACTAGCTAAAGAAATTCCTCCTCATCTCTGTTCTAAATAGGACGTTCCTCTATTCTGAGGCTGTACCCTTTGGTCCTAGACTCCCCCACTATAGGAAACATTGTCTCCACATCCACTCAAACCAGGCCTTTTAATGTTCAATAGGTTTCAATGAGATTCTCCCACCACCACTCCCCCCCCCATTCTTCTAAATTCCAGTGAGTACAGACCCAGAGCTATCAAATGCTATTCATACATAGCCCTTTCATTCCCAGAATCATTCTCGTGAATCTCCTCTGGAACCTCTGCAATATCAGCACACCCTTTCTTAGATAAGGGATCCAAACTGCTCACAACACTCCGTGAGGCCTCACCAGTGTCTTACAAAATGTCTTACATCCTTGCTTTTATATGCCTTCTAAAATGCCTTACATCCTTGCAGTGTTTACTTCCATTTATAACCCCTCAGTAATTCAAGCTGTTCAGGTGTCAGTTTGTGGCAAATATGTTACCAGTCACTGAAAAGAAAGGGAATTTCTACCTCCAATGACTCGTGACTTTGCAGATGACACCAAAATTGGGCTAATGGACAGTAAATAAGGATATCTAAGATTACAACAGAATCTAGTCAGCAAAGGAATGGCAGATAGCATTTAACTCAGGACAAGTGTGAACTGATGCGTTTTGGGAAGTTAAACCCAGGCAGAACATACTGTTCACAATACATGACACACCACCACCATGGTTTTAAAAGAGATTTGTTTTCTGAAAATTGAGAAATGGGAAGGCAAGACGATGAAGATGGCATATACTTGTCTTCAATGGACTGGGCATTGCTAACTGGAGTGTTATGCAATGTTACAGCTCTCCAAGACATTTGTGAAGCCACAACTGGAATATTGTTCTCTGTGCTAGTCACCAGAATGTAGGAAGAATATGATCAAGCTATAGAGAGTGCAGAAAAGATTTGCAAGGAGGTTACTAGCACTGGAGTTCTTTCATAAGGAGAGACTGGGTGGTTTGGGACTCTCTTCGCAGGAGCAAAGGAGGCTGAGAGGTGACCATATAGAAGTTTATAAAATTACGAGGACCATAATTAAGGTAAAATGGTCACAGCTTTTCCCCCAGGGTTGTGGAAATCTACAACTAGAGGGCATAGATTTAAAGCAAGAGGGGCAAGATTTAAAAGGAATCTGAGGGACATGATTTTCACACAGAAGGTGGAATGAACTCCCAGAGGAAGTGATAGAAGCATGTATAATTACAGCATTTAAAAGACAATTGGACAGGTTCATGGAAAGGACATGGGCCAAAAGCAAGAAAATGGGAATAGGTCAGAAAGGCACTTTGCTTAGCAATTTTTAAGTTAGGCCAAAGGGCTGACTTTGATAATATATAACTATGAATATATGCCTGTTAGGCAGTGCACAAGGTGAATGAAAGCAAAAGGTTAAGTGCCAAGCAGGTACTCCACACTTATCATGTAAGCTTTTGCTGACACTGGCCTCCTTTGGCCAGTCCTGGTGTAATTTTTTTAGGATCACAGAATCATCAGAAGTTACAGTACAGGAACAAGCCCTTTGCCCCATCAAGTCCTCACCAGTCTACAACCATCCGTTTACACTCATCTCACATTAATTCCATTTTTAAAATTCTCTCCCAAGATTCTACCACTTGTCTACACACTAGGGGCAATTTACAGTGACTAATTAACCTATCAACCTGCACATCTTTGGGATGTGGGAGGAAACTACACCTTTGAGAAAAAAACTTAACAGTCGAAGGGAGAACAAGCAAACTCCACAGAGACAGCACCCAAGGCTAGGATTCTACAAGCTGCACTACTCTCCTACCTACATCAGCAGTATTAACTGCATTTACCCTCCAATATGCTAGCATAATGGATTTCCTTCTCTTGTCTGACAGGGGAAGAGAGATGGGTGTGGGCATGCCTGCCAATCAATATGGTAGACTGAGGCTAAGGCAGGACATCTATAGCAAGCGCAAATTTAGTTTCACAGATCCTGTGATGTTGCTGAAGGATTTTGATGCACTGTTTAAAACAAACACAAGGGTAATGTGCAGAGCTGTTTCAACAAAATTTGGTATCAAGAGAATTTTAGGACAAGTCCTTACTTTAAGCAGTGAAAATGATCAAATTGCTAGAGTCTCAAATCATGAAACAGTGTAAAGCATCATAACAGTCTGGCATAACAGATTTGTACAACAATCTCCCTTACTCCTCAAAACAGAACTGTATTCCAAACATAACTTAATAAATGAAAAGATACGAGTAGAGAATTTATAATTAAAAGTGTCTTTATTTGAATTATTTTACTTTTGTAAACAATGCAATCTTCTGCAAACACTGATGTACTAAACAGTATCTGTGACCAAACCTCTGCAGCAAAAGTACTTTTTAAATGGCTCATGTCAGGTAGATATGTGTAATCAGAAAAACACAATTAATCCTGTTTGGATTGAGTTGATCTCCAATTTTGGCAATTTGCTGGCAAACATTTCATCACCATGGAAGGAGACATTGTCAGTGCAATGTTGATTGTGGTGTGTCCTCTGAATGCTTGGCCTTTATATACTTTTCAATCAGCTGATTGGACATCATTTCTGTAACTCATTTGTGATGCGAGAGGAAATATCACCACTGATCGGCTATGTGACGAAATTTGTGTGTTGCGGTTTGGAATTTTGCCCACATTGGCTAAATAGGATTGAGGTCTACGTGTTTGCTTACAGAATTGTTTTCGAAAAACTATGCTTCTCGGAGTTCTCTTGCATGCTTACGCTGTGACTTTCACTAATGCCTAGTCAAATTTGTGCCCCTCTCGATCTTCATGGGCAGAGACTAGGAAGAGTTGGTTGCCGCCCAGCCAATCAGCAACGAGATCTCCTCCCCACTTCACAACTGAGTTTCCAAAATGATGCCCAATCAGCTGATTGAAAAACATATGAAGGCCAAGCATTCGGAGGGCACACCACAATCAACAGCGCACTGATGATGTCTTCTCGCATGGTGATGAAACATCTGCAAGCAAATTGCCAAGATCAGAAAACAACTCAACCCAACCATCAACCACCCAAGCTACACATCTTCCAAATTATTTCCAACAATTAATCCTCATAATGCCCATATTAAAATTTGTTTAGAGTATAATGGCAGTTCCCAATTAGCTAGCTATAAGGCAGGGCAACAGAAAAGTTGGTCCTACTTTAGCTGAGAAACCCATTCCATTTGTTTCACAGCACTGGAATAAGTTTCACCACCAAAGATGTTCTACTGATTTAATCATTCGATCATCTCCTGAGGAGGCACACTTTCCTTATCTATTTTTTTTTCTTTTAAAAAAAGTTGTGTACGTGTTTCAAAGATCTGTAAGGCTTCCAACATATAAATGACAAGATTTTAAATATGATTGCCCATGGCATCTAAAGATAAATACACATTTTTTGTAGTTAATTAGATAATGATATGAACTGTCAAATCAAATTGTACTGACATAAATGCTTGGAGTAATTCTCTGCCCCCTCAACACGAGAGTCATAGCCTAAAAATATGAAAAGTTCTGGTGGTAGTTTTGCCACGATTGCACATGCACTGCTTATCACTAACTGTCTAAGACATGTGATTACAAAGGCATTATTCCATAGCCTGACTGGAAGTAATCTCTTTACTCCCAAACAAAGCATCTCAATCACAATCATACTAGTCTAGATGGGAAAGAGTGCACATCTCTCACAAGCTCTTACACCCTTCCGTCTCAAGAGTATTCTGCAAAGACAGCTTTCCTCTCCGTAAATCAACTGAGTTCAAAGAAGTAATGTTTTCTTTAACTGTAACGTTAAACTTCTGTATTCCTGCTGTCCATGCTACAAGCAAGTTTTTCAAAACACAGTCGGGATTGCCATCGGCAGGAAATCATAACGTACAGTAGAAATAAGCTGCAACACATTAATTCATCTTACAGGCTTCAGAAGAATGCTTTCTGATGGTAAACTCTCATTGACTGTCTGTTCCAGAGTGAAAATCTAACTGCATTTCCAAGCTCTGCAAGCTCTGTCTGTATTGTAATCCTGAGAGGCTGCTCCTCAAGAATTTTGAAGATAAAATGAAAGACCTCAATTGTGCCTCCATCTCTGACACTAAACAAACCATTACCAATATAAAATGTGTCCACATTTGCCCATTGAAAAAAGTTTTGAATAAATATATTAGTCTGATCAGATGTGGCATGCTTTTAATTCTTGTTCTTTTATCAGCATAAGTCTGGTACCAGCACCAGAAATGACATTAGCTAACACTGACAAGCAGCGAGGACAAAAGAACCTTCAATCAAGAGTTGCAGCAGTCTTGTGGTAGAGATCAGTACTGAGGATGATCTTTCATGTTGCTGGCACAGGCTCCAAAACCAGTTGGAAAATACTGAGCTGCACAACATGATCTATTATCTGCATTTGCTGATATTTCAAGGAAAGATATTAAACTGACCATCACAGCTGACTTCTTTAAGCAGCCAATTTTTGTTGAAGCGTTCGCTGCCCCCACTGTTGACACTCGAGGAGAACGAGTAGGAGGTCCATGCATTTAATAAATTTCTCTTTTCAAAATTACCTCCTTCAAAACAGGCAAACATTCCTGCTATTTGAGTGGAAGATAAACGTTAACCAGGTTTGTGTATGAAACCAGGTTCTTCCCTGTTCTATGATAGTTTAGGAATTTCTCCCATGCCAGGTGCTATTGAACTCTCTGTACCAGGTGATTTTTTTGGTTGTGCACTTGGAGTGAATGAAGATCTTCAGTCTCCTGGTCTAGCTATTTCAGGCAAGCAGGGCTCAGGTGCAGGCAGAATCCCATCTTCAGATTCCTCTTTCACTTGGCTGATGTAACTGTCTTGCGCTAGAATCACATTGCAAAAAAATACAAAGTAAGCAATAGTATCAAACACTAGGTGTTAACTAAAACAAGCATTTCCCCCCCCCAAGAGGAATTTAGAAACAATTTACATTTATTTTATAGATACAATTACATACTTAGAACATAAATAAAAACAGCAAGTGCTGGAATACTCTGTTGGGCAAGTGGCATATGCGGAGAGAGAAGCATAACTATATGTTTTGGGTCAATGTCTTCTGATCGTTAATTCCGCTTGCCTCTCCAGATACTGCCTGACTCGCCAAGAATTTCCAGTATTTCCGACTGAATTCTATCACAATGCTATAGGAAGGATGTGATTAAACTAGAGAGGGCACAGAATAAAAGTTCTAAGTTTGTTACCAATACTGGAAGCTGAGTTGAGGATAGACTGGGGCTACCCTTGGAGCGAAGGCCAAGAAGTGATCTTGTAATTCATAAAATCATGAGGGGCATAGATAAGGTGGAGAGTAACACTTTTTCGCCCCAGTGTAGGGGAATAGGTTTAAGGTGAGAGGGGAAAATTTAATGAGGACCTGAGGGGGCAATTTTTCCACAGAGGTAGTTAGGGATATATATCAAACAGTCAGAGGAATGGTAGAGGCAGGTACAATTACAAAACTTAAAGGACATATGGACAGGCACATGAATAGGAAGAAGGGATATAGGCCAAATGCATGCAAACGGGACGAGCTCAGAAGGCACCTTGGTTGGCATCGACAAGTTAGGCTGACAATCAACACCGGTGCACCACAGGGGTGTGTGCTTAGCTCACTGCTCTACTCTCTACACCCATGACTGTGTGGCCAGGCATAGCTCAAATGCCATCTATAAACTTGTTGATGATAGAAATCACAGCTGGCAGAATTTCAGATGGTGACGAAAGGGCGTAGAGGAGCAAGATATCTCAGTTAGTTGAGTGGTGTGAGGCATACAACCTTGCAGTCAACATCAGCAAGGCCAAAGAGCTGATTGTAAACTTCAGAAAGGACAAGGCAAAGGAACACAAACCAATCCTCATGGAGGGATCAGAAATGGAGAGAGTGAGAAATTTCAAGTTCTTGGGGTGTCAATATCTCTGAGGACTTCACCTGGATGCAACATATTGATGCAGCTATAAAGAAGGCAAGACAGCAGCTGTATTTCATGAGGAGTTTGAGGAAATTTGGCTTGTCAACTAATAAAACACTCTAAAACTTCTACAAATGTACCATGGAAAGCATTCTCACTAGCTCTATCACCATCCAGTAAGGTGGGGGTGGGGGGGGGGCTGCTACTGAACAAGACCAAAGTTGCAGAAACATGTAAAATCAGTCAGCTCCATCATGGGTACTAGTCTCCATAGTATCCAAGATATCTTCAAGAAGTGGTGCCCTTGGAAGGAGGGATCCATCAGTAAGAACCTTCACCACCCAAGACACTCTTTACAGTTACCATCAGGAAGGAGGTATAGAAGCCTGAAGGCACACACTCAGCGATTCAGGAGCAGCTTCTTCCCCTCTGTCATTCGATTTCTGAATGCTGTTTTTATTTCTATTTTTTGCGCTACTTATTTTAACTATGAGCTAGGCAGAGACAGACACACAGAGATAGATATAGATATATATGTATCTACGTGTGTGTGTGTGTATATATACATATATACACACACACACACTTAATGTAACTGTTTTTTGCTCTCTATATTTAATCAATCGTTTATTTAATTGTACTGCTGCTGTAAAGTTAACAAATTTCATAACATATGCCAGTGATATTAAACCTGATTCGGATTTCATTATGGACAAATGCAATGCATACATTTGCTAGTTAGATAGCTCCTGTGGCACTAGCAGCCTACATATTCAGGTCAAATAGAACACATGAAGTCCATTATTGAATTAATAAACCTGATAATATTTTCTTATCCTTCTCATACATAGCTGCTGCAAACTAATGACATTAGAGAACATTTCAGAAATGTAAAATAAATTTTGGGAGAACTACACAAAATTATGAGTTCATTATATCTAGAATATCTCAGAGCACCAAGTTCCATTAACAAAGGCAATTAAACTTACAGACTGTTGGTGGCGATGAAGCTTCCATAATTTGTACAGGAAAGGTCTGCCCAGGTCCAAGCAAGATCTGGTGAACTCCTCCATCTAAGCCAGAGTCTCCACTGATCGATGGCCCCACTGTTACCAGCTGTCCCATGCTGACCATATTCTGTTCGGATCCTGCCACACCCACCAGGGTTGAAGCTGCAGAGTCACACTCTGACAGTGAACTGCTGAACTGCAGGAAGTGAGCTTGGCTAAAAACTTGCTGCTGTGCAGTGGGACTGCTGGAATCCAGCACTATGGAAGAGCTACTGATTGCAGGTTGATGGGAATTCAATGTAACTACTGCTGTGGTCGATTCAGAAGCAGCAAAAGCTGGCTGTAATTGTAAACCCTTAAAGAAAGAAAATGTGCAACAGTAAATTACAAGACACAGATGCTTTGAAAGTAGTTCAACATTCTACATCAAACAGAAATTGCCAAGAAAAGGAAAATCACTCGGAGGCAAATTCCTGCGTCAGGTTGCAGTGAACTGAGTGAAACAATTTCAAGCTCCATTTTAATGATCTATTGATTGCAATACAAAAAAAAATGGTCAGTTGAACTTGAAATTTAAATATATAAAATTCCTAATCCATGAAGCAAATTTCTTTCTGTATATACTGTACTGCAAAAACAATGGACACACACTAAACCAGTAACAACTTACACTTATATACATACATAAATAAAACATTAAACAAGTCAGAATATACATTTCAATAGGTACATTTAATGTCAGAGAAGTTTATACAATATACATCCTGAAATTAGAATAGACAGAAAGCCAAAACCAAGAAAAACAACTAAACGTTTTGTCAAACAGGAAGGCTTTAACTAATACTGACTGTATTGGGGGGCGGGGGGAGGACAGGCACCAACATGGGCTTGATGGGGCAGAGAGAGAGAGAGTGATGGGGCAGAGAGACTGAGAACAGTGAAGGAAATTGCAGGCTGAATGGCAAAGGATTCTGCAATGGTAGAGTTAAGGAAATGATGAATATACAAGTGGCCACATTTGAAAGAGATTATAAAAGCAGGAAGGGATGAACACAGTGAAATAATTTGGGCAAAAGAATGAGAAGTTAAATGATGGATGGATCAGTTAAAATCTATTGTCAACCAGCAAGAACAGGGTAGTGGCTCAAAGGACTTCATAATCAAAGGCAGAAGAATCAAGGTCGAGTTTGTGGTAAGTGGATGCTGGGAGTTCCAATCAGGAGGTAACACTGTTTCTGAAGCAGAGGAACTCAAGCATCAGGAGGCTAATAACAATTTCTGAAGCCAAGCTTAAAAGCCAGACCTTTCCTGTTGGGGGAGGGGTAAAGTTGCAAGTATACAAATCAACAGCTCACTGAAAGGTGAAAGATTTGAGTTTCTTTTAGCAGAATATATCAATCTGACCTGTAATTGTGCAAAAAGCTTTGGCTGCAATGAGGAGATTGAAGAAACCTGTGCTGCCTCTGGAGACAGTGTATCTGTTAGCTGGGCTGGCTCCACCTTTGTAATGATTGAATCAGCTGTAGTACTCTCTGTGGATGAACAATATCCATGTTAAGATGTATAATGTAATCATTTTATCTTCAATTTTATTAAAATTAGCTAAATTCTGTTATCCAACAACATCCCCAGCAATAGGGTAAGATGAGGCAATTTGGTACATAAATACCAATGAATCTCCTCAGAACAATGCAAGTAACCACAGAAGTCACTGCCTCTCATCATGATTGCAAAAATACAATGCTTTGGAATTGACTGAAGCAGGTGTTACTGTGGATACTTGAGTAACAATAACATTCACAATTGAAATATAATGAAATGGAATACAAGCATCTTGCAACACGAAGGAAAATCACATTTAGCTTTAAAAATGGCAAATTCATCGACATGTATTTTGTGTTCATTTTCTTATGGTGAAGTTCAACTTTAGCATAGCTTAAGATGCAGAAGCCTGAACAAAAGCCTTTTCCCTTAGTGAGCCCAGGTTGAGTGTCTGGTATGAAACTGGAATATTTAACATTCTGAATTAGAGGTATGATTACTATCACTCTCCAATAGATAAATTTGCTGTACTCTTACATTTAAATCAAAACTATAAAGTTGTCAGTCACTTCCTGCTTCACAACATAATTATAGACTGGATATTGAAATGATAAATAAATTTGAATCAACACTTACCATCCCCAGGAGCGGATGCAAGTGTGACTGTCACTGTCTCTGTGTGAAGACTCCCATTGGAAGCTGTCCATTGCAGCTGGAAAAATAAATTTTATCATTAAACAGAGTTGGTGACCCAGCCACCATTACACATGCACTTCTGCTAAACATTTAAAAGATATCATAATCTAGTGTTAAAGACAGAATCAAAGAGTTGTAGTCAGAATGAAAATGGACCCTTTAGCCCATCTAGGCCACTCTGACAAAGATTCATATCTAAGACACACCCATTTGCATGTATTTATATTCCTTTATATTGTTCCTGTTTTCCCTAATACTCTAGCTAAAATTTATTCTCTTTACCAATATCAATAAAGCATGAACTGACTACTATTTCAGACATCCCACCTCTCCCAGAAGTATGTATGTACAGCGTAGTTTCACTGAGCAGAATCGCCAAAAAGATTTGCAGAAAAAAATCAGCACGCACACACATGCGCATGCAGTTGCCCACGCAAGGCTTCATGGTCATGGTAGTCTTTATCGGGGTAAACACAGTGAGAAAGTTGGCAACCTTACCCCCTCACCGCAGGTTGGCCGGTCCGCCAAGAATATTGTCATTAAACCGGTCCATGGTGCAAAAAAGGTTGGGGACCCCTGGCCTACGTGATGAGGCCAAACTCCTTGTAGACTTGCTTAAAGTTGTAATAGTATAAACATGATAAGATAAGTACATATTTTAATGTCACATTTTTCTGCATATACCCAACTTGGTTTACAGATCAGACAAAGTCACTAAACAAAGTATTACATACACCCTTGGAGGTCGACTGTGCGGGGGTGATACGGGTTTGCGGGGGTTGGGGGTGCTACCTCCCTGAAATGAGTTTTTACAGGGTGGGATGTCTGCTATATGACTGCTTTATCTGGGATCTCACTATTAATAAGTTAGCTTAAAATCTTTGTTTTCCTTCTGGAGGTAATTGGCATGTTGCTTCAAGATACTAGGTAACATGTCTGTGACACTGCATGCCCAGGTCATTAAATTTCATCCTACCACTTGTGCATAGTTGGGAAATATTTTGGTTGCCTGGTTATAGGAAATATATTATTATTAAACTGCAAAGAGTACAAAGAAGTTCTAGATGATGCTGTCAGGATTTGAGTTATAGGCAAAGGTTAGGCAGACTAGGGCTTTACTTCTTGGAACATTAGAAACTCTTGGTGTGATCTTAATTAAAGTGTATAAAATCATGAGAGGCATAGATAGGGTGGATGCACGCAGTCTTTTTCTCAGGGAAGGGGAACTAAAAACTAGAGGGCATAGGTTAAAGATGAAAGATGTAAAATTTAATAGGGGCCTGAGCCTTTTTCACGCACAGGGTGCTGCTGCCGGTGAAGTCATTGAGGCAGGTACAGTGACAATAGTCAAAAGACATTTGGATAAGTACATGGAGAGGAAGGGTTTACAGGGATATGGGACAAATGGCACTAGCTCGGTAAGCTGTTTCTATGTAGTATTACCCTATGACTACAACGTTTTAAAAATTACTAGAACTGTATTTAAGTTGTATAGTTTTCCTACGGACTCATGCATGTCATTGTACTGCAATTAGTTAGAATATGATTATGCAGTCCAGTACTACAGCCTGACACTATACAATCCCACAAAAAAAGTTAGTTTGTTTTTTAGTTAGTTAGTAGTTCCTCCACCATCAACTCTGCTCTCAAACGCATCTCCTCTATTTCACGCACATCTGCTCTCACTCCATCCTCGTGTCACCCCACTAGGAATAGGGTTCCCTTGGTCCTCACCTACCACCCCACCAGCCTCCAGGTCCAACATATTATCCTCCGTAACTTCTGCCACCTCCAACGGGATCCCACCACTAAGCACATCTTTCCCTCCCCCCCCCCCCCCCACTTTCCGTAGGGATTGCTCCCTATGTGACTCCCTTATCCATTCGGGGTCCCCCCCATCCCTCTCCACGGATCTCCCTCCTGGCACTTATCCTTGTAAGCAGAACAAGTGCTACATTGCCCTTACACTTCCTCCCTTACCACCATTCAGGGCCCCAGACAGTCCTTCCAGGTGAGGCGACACTTCACCTGTGAGTCGGCTGGGGTGATATACTGCGTCCGGTCCTCCAGATGTGGCCTTCTATATACTGGCGAGACCTGATGCAGACTGGGAGACTGTTTTGCTGAACACCTACGCTCTGTCCGCCAGAGAAAGCAGGATCTCCCAGTGGCCACACATTTTAATTCCACATCCCATTCCCATATGTCTATCCACAGCCTCCTCTACTGTAAAGATGAAGCCACACTCAGGTTGGAGGAATAACACCTTATATTCCGTCTGGGTAGCCTCCAACCTGATGGCATGAACATTGACTTCTCTAACTTCCGCTAATGCCCCACCTCCCCCTCATACCCCATCCGTTATTTATTTATATACACACATTCTTTCTCTCTCTCTCTCTCTCCTTTTTCTCCCTCTGTCCCTCTGACTATACCCCTTGCCCATCCTCTGGGTTTTCCCCCCTCCCCCTTTTCCTGCTCCCTGGGCCTCCTGTCCCATGATCCTCTCATATCCCTTTTGCCAATCACCTGTCCAGCTCTTGGCTCCATCCCTCCCCCTCCTGTCTTCTCCTATCATTCTGGATCTCCCCCTCCCCCTCCCACTTTCAAATCTCTTACTAGCTCTTCCTTCAGTTAGTCCTGACGAAGGGTCTCAGCCCGAAACGTCGACTGTACCTCTTCCTAGAGATGCTGCCTGGCCTGCTGTGTTCACCAGCAACTTTGATGTGTGTTGCCTGAATTTTCAGCACCTGCAGAATTCCTCGTGTTTAGTTTGTTTTTTGCCTGAAGAATTCTGACTATATGAACTAATGAACAAAACTCTCATGGCCTTCTACAACCTCCTCTAGCTTTACAACATTCTGATGCCATCTTATTATTACCATTGGGAAGGAGATAAAGAAGCCTAAAGGTACACACTCAGCAATTCAGGAACAGCTTCTTCCCCTCTACTATCCAATTTTTAAATTGTTATTGAACCCATGAATAGTACCTCACTACTTTTTCTTTACTTCTGTTTTTAACTATTTAATATACATTTATACATACTATAATTGGATTTTTTCCTATATTTATCAGGTATCATACTGCTGCTGCAAAGTTAACAAATTTAATGAAATACGCTAGTGATATTAAATTCGATTCTGATTTCTGAACTCTTCCATTTCTGGTTTGCTGCACAAGGGGTTTATAGACATTGGCCATGTAAGTCACTACCTAGATCTAAGCTTTGAAATTATCCCCTCAACTTCTGTAACAACTTTTATATATTCTCTAAGCTATGTGGTCTGGCTCGGAATAGAAGCTATCTGAAAGCACTTGTGAACAACTGGAGCTGTTTCTTTATTAATTAAATAGCACGGTAATTGCTGTTAGTACGTCTGACAGATAAACAGCAAGACTTTATACCCTGTACAAGTTAAAAAGCATTTGAAAGCCGTGAAGACAAGGTGTTCCTGAAGTAGAAAGTCAAACCTATATTTTTAATATTGGATATATCCCATGTGTGACTGAGTAAAATTTTCAAAGACTTACTCACAAGGTCCAATAGTGATTCTTGCTCATCTGTGTTACATATCTGAACTCCTATACATGAAGTAATCCTTGTAGTCTGCTCATCAAAATGCCTATACTGAACTGGCATTCTACCTGAAGACTCACATCAAGACCCGAGAATGTTATGGGAATTTCTTTTTTCTTTATTTCCCTATTCTAAGCCTCTTCTCCATAACAGGACACAAGAACATCCATCCTACTTAAGGTAAAAACTATTCTTGGATATCTTCAGAACACTTTCAATACGCTGGATGAACTCAGCAGGTCGGGCAGCATCAGTTAGAAACAATGAGTCCACATTTCAGGCCGGAACCCTTCATCAGGACTGAAGAATGAAAGATGGGGAAGGATTTGAAGAATGCTTGTAGCTTCAGTTTGAAGCTACAAGCATTCTTTAAATCCTTCCCCATCTTTCATTCTTCAGTCCTGACGAAGGGTTCCGGCCTGAAGCGTCGACTCATCGTTTCTAACTGATGCTGCCCGACCTGCTGAGTTCATCCAGCGTATTGAAAGTATTGCTTTGATCACAGCATCTGCAGATTATTTTGTGTTTACTTGGTTATCTTCACTGATGTTCCAAAACATAGATATTACTAATGAAACCAAATGTTGAATAAAGATGGTGAAAACATGAAGCTAAAAGAGCACGGAATGGGCTTAATTCCTTGCAAAAATGTTCCAATCAATCCATTATATTTTGCCTAGACGTTCCTCATATCTGAACCATGATGATATGTTGTAGTGGCTCTTGATCATATAGAACATAAAAGTGATCACATTTTTGCCTAATACTCACATGCAGAGATGACAAAATAACATTCAAAGACAAGAACTCTGATTTATTCTCACTCTACTTAGTTCATCAGAATCAAGGAGAACTGAAGGACCTCAATTTCTCCCCTAACCAACTTCACCTAATGAATAAATGGTGAATAACATGTCTACTGCAATAGATACTTCCACTCATGCTTTTAAGTAAGTAGTTTTTAAAACTAAGGCGGGGCAAGCAGAGCGGCCATTGTTTGAGTTGGGCAGCGTTAGAATGAGGCAGCTTTTGGCTTTGGTGACATTAATATCTGGTAAGGTTTTTCTTGCTCGTTCTTCTTCTGTAAGTGTATAGCTAGGACAGTAAGAATGGTCCCAGGGCTGCTATTTGTTCTTTGAGTGAGATGTGGGAATTCTGGGAGTCTTCCGGAAAACCACAACTGCACTAGGTGCACTGAGCTGCAGCTCCTCAGAGAGCATATTAAAGAACTAGGGCTGTAACTTGATGACTTTTGGCTCACAAGGGAAACAGGGGAGATGATAGATAGGAACTACAAGAAGGTAGTCACCACTCGGTTGCAGGAGACAGGTGAAAGGCTGACTGTAAGGAGAGGGAAGAGAAACAGGCAGACGGTACAGAGCTTCCCTGTAGCCATTCCCTCAATAATAAGTATGCTGTTTTAGATACTGTTGGGGGGGGCCCTACTGGGGGGAGCTACAACGACCAGATCGCTAGCATTGAGTCTGGTGCTGTGGCTAAGAAAAGTATTGGCAGAGGAGGAATGCAGTGGTGATTGGAGATTCCATAGTTAGAATAGTAGATAGGAGAGTCTGTGAACGCGATAGACAAACTCAGGTGGTTGCCTCTCAGGTGCCAGAATCAGGGATGACTCTGATCGTGTCCATGACATTCTAAAGGAAGAGGGTGATCAGCCAGATGTCGAGGTACGTATTGGTACCAGTGACATCAGAAGGAATTCTAAAGAGAGAATTTAGAGAGCTAGGTAGAAAGCTGAAAAACAGCACCTCCAGGGTAACAATCTCTGGACAGCACCCTGTGCTATTCACCAGTGAGGGCATGAATAGGATGATTTGGTAGATGAATGCGTGGCTGATGAACTGGTGCAGGGGGAAGTGTTTCAAATTTATGGATTATTGATCTCTCTCCAGACAAGGTTTGACCTGTACAAAAGAGACAGACTACACCTGAACCTGAGGGGGACCAATATTATTGCGGGCAGATTTGCTAGAGCTGCTGGGGAGGGTTTAAACCATTTGGCAGGGGGATGGGGACCAGAGTGATACGGCTGAGGAAAGGGATGTTAGTTTACAAGCAGAGGCAGTGTATAGTGAGACTGTCAGGAAGGACAGGCAGATGGTTTGACAAAATTGCAGTTAATGGGATGAGTTGCACTGTAAAAGAAGGGCAAAAAGTGAACAGCGTAACAATTACAGGACTGAAGGTGTAATGTTTGATTGCACACAGCATATACAAAATAAGGTAGATGATCTTGTCGCACAGTCAGAGATTGGCTGGTATGACATTGTGGGTATCACAAAGTCATGGCTGAAAGACGATTGTAATTGGAAGCTTAATATCCAAGAATACACAGGCAGGTAGGTGGAGCAGGAATGGCTCTGCTGGTAAAAAATGAAATCAGATCTTTAGAAAAAGGTGATATAGGATTAGAAAATATAGAATCCTTGTGAGTAGAGTTAAGAAACTGCGAGGATAAGACAATCCTGATGGGAGTCTGAACAGTAGCCAGGATGTTGTCTACAACTTAACAGTGGGGGATAGAAAAAGCATGTCAAAAATGCAATGTTATATTAGTCATGGGGATTCAATATGCACATAGATTGGGAAAATCAAGTTGATGCTGGACCCCAAGAGACAGTATTTGTAGAATGCTGCTGACATGGCTTTTTGGAGCAACTTATAATTCAGCCTACTAAGGAATCAGCAATTCTGGATTGGGTGTTGAGTAACAAAGTAGATATGATTAGGGAGCTTAAGGTAATGGAACCCTTAGGAAACAGTGACCATAATACGATAAAATTCATTCTGCAATTTGAGAGGAGAAGTTAAAGTCAGATGTATCAGTATTATTGTGGAGCAAAGAGAATTATAGAGGTATGACAGAAGAGCTGGTCAAAGTTGATTGGAAGAGGACACTAGCAGGAATGACAGTTGAGCAGCAATGACTGGAGTTTCTGGGAGCAATTCGGAAGACGCAGGATAAATACACCCCAAAGAGGAAGTACTCTAAAGGCAGGATGACACAACTGTGGCTGACAAGGGAAGTCAAAGCCAACATAAAAGCAAGAGAAGGGGCATACAGCGGAGCAAAAATTAGTGGATTGGAAAATGTTTATAAAACAACAGAAGACAAGAAACAGAAGGGGGAAAGAGATAAAATCTGAAGGTAAGCTAGCCAATAATACAAAAATGATACCAAAAAGTTTTTTCTTCCAGATATATAAAGAATAAAAGAATGTTGAGTGTAGATATTCGACTGCTGGAAAATAATGCTGGAGATATAGTAATGGGGGACAAGGAAATGGCAGACAAACTGAAGTAGTATTTTGCAACAGTCTTCACTGTGGAAGATACCAGTAGTATGCCAGACGTTTGAGTGTGTCAAGATGCAGAAGTGACTGCAGGTGCTCAGGAAACAGAAAGGTCTGAAGGTAGTTAAGTCACTGGTCCAGATGGGCTACACACCATGGTTCTAAAAGAGGCAGCTGAAGAGATTGTGGAAGCATTAGTAATGATCTTTCAAGAATCAATAGAACTGGACTGGAAAATTGTAAATGTCACTCCACTCTTCAAAAAGAGAGGGAGGTAGAAGAAAGGAAATTATAGGCCATTTAGCCTGAGCTCAGTGGCTGGGAAGATGTTGGGAGTTGATTGTTGTGGTTTCAGGGTACTTGGAAGCACATGACAAAAGAGGACAAAGTCAGCATAGTTTCCTTCAAAGAACATCTTGCCTGACAAATCTGTTTGAATTCTTTGATGAAATATCAAGCAGGATAGACAAAACAGAATTGGTGGATTTTCAGAAGGCCTTTGACAAGGTGTTGTACACGAGGCTGCTAAACAAGGTAAGAGCCCAGGGTATTACAGGAAAAATACTAGCATGGATAGAGCATTGGCTGATTGATAGCAGGCAAAGAGTGGGAATAAAGGGATTCTTTTTGAATTGGCTGCTGGTGACTGGTGGTGTTCGACAGGGGTATGTGATGGACTGTTTCTTTTTATGTTGTATGTCAGCAATCTGGATGATGAAATGGATGGCTTTGTGACCAAGTTTGCTGAAGATGCGAAGATAACTGGAGGGCAGATAGTGTTGAGGAATCAGAGGAGCTGCAGAAGGACTTGGATAAAGTGAACGGGCAAAGAGGTGGCAGATGGAAAATGGTGTCCGGAACTGTATGGTCGCGCACTTTGGTAGAAGGAATAAAAGCATACACTATTTTCTAAACTGGGAGAAAATTCAAAAATCCAAGGTGAAAAGGGATTTGGGTGCCCTTGGGCAGGATTCCCTAAAAGGTAATATGCATATTAAATCGGTAGTGAGGAAGGTAAATGCAATGTTAGCATTTATTTCAAGACAAGTAGAATATAAAAGCAAGGACGTATGCTGAGGCTGTATAAGGCACTAGTGATGCTTCACTTGGAGTATTGTGGGCAGTTTTAGGCCTCTTATTTAAGAAAGGATGTGCTGATAATGGAGAAGGCTTATGAGAATGATCCTGGATATAAAAAGATCATATCAGCAGCAACTGAAGTCTCTGGACATATATTTGCTGGAATATAGAAGAATGAGAGGGATCTCACTGAAACCTATCGAATGTTGAAAGGCATAGGTAGAGAAAATGTAAAAAGGTGGAGGTGTCTAGAACTAGTAGAGGGACATCCATTTAGGACAGAGATGAGAACAAAGTTCTTTAGCCAAAAGGATGGGGAATCAGTGGAATTCATTGCCACGGGCAGCTGTGGAGGCCTAGTCACTGCGTGCATTTAAGGCAGATGTTTGATAGGTTCTTGATTAGTCAGGGCATGAAAAGTTATGGGGAGAAGGCAGGAGAATGGGGTTGAGAAGGAAATGGATCGGTCATGATGAAATGACATAGCAGACTTGATGGACTGAATGGCCCAATTCTGTTCCTGTGTCTTATGCATGGATCAGATATATCTACTTGAATTTAAGAGAAAGAGAATTGGGGACTGAAGAAGAAAAAAGGTCGGTGCTATTTCTAACTACTGCTCAACATGATACAGCCTTAGGACTCAGACAAACTGGATACTGTTCAGGAATTTAGTCAATTTCTGTCAAGTCCAGTAAAGATGGCTAATATAGACTTTAGGCCCAGAAAGTGTCCCTTTCTTTTGGTTGGCAGCATGTAGTACTTAACTAAAGTGAACTTAAGTCTGTTAGAAAAGAACGGAGCATCATTTGTGGCTGGTGTTCCAGTTGAGTGACTGAAGTCATCTAGTGTACAATGATTCTAAGGATTTAAGTTTGGAAAAATTATGAAAAGTAAATGCTGTGGATGTCTGTATTTAGGGAGCTGATCCCAAAGTTCTGGTACAAAGCTGAAATTCAATATTAGACTGACACAGGAGGAGTTGAATGACCAGAATATCTTAGATGGCATCATTTAAATACAGTTGACCTTCACTAATCCGACTACTTGTAATCCGGTTCCTTCGATAATCCGGCACTGATTAAGCTTAATGTGATCCTTCTGTAATTTGGCATTTTCACTAATCCAGCACTCCTCAGGTCCCAATGGTGCCGGATTAGTGAAGGTTGACCTGTATATATTTCTAAGAAAACAACAAATCGAACAAAATATCAAAGAATTTTTAAAAAACTGTTTGCTTGAGACCACTAAGATATGAATGAGAAAAGAAAATTCATGTACAACACAAGCCAATAACTGTTGGTAAAATTTTGCACGTGGCTAAGACAAAATATTAGGGCAGATGTCCATGCAATGTATGGAACGGAAGGCAAATCACAGATGCCACTGACAGTGATAGTAATTTCTATCTGTAGGGAAAGGTTAACAATTCGGGAGGATATTCCATTCCTCATCTTAGCATGCTATTTGCAAATCAGAATACACAGATCTTACTGCTGCAGTCATGGATCCAGATGTGTACTCTAACTCGCCTCTCTGTAGTGCCAACTGTGCTTCATGGATGTGATTTTTGATGTCATTGACAGTTGGAAAAAAGGAGAGATTGTGTCTCTCAGGAACATCATCTGGTTTAAATAGTTCCCTTTCCACAAATTTTCTGCACAAAGAAAAAAACAACCATCAATTACAGCCCAGCACATCACTTTTAAAGACAACAGAGTTAAATTGATCTATTTTTTTTGATAATGAAACAATTCACTGGCCTTTGTCACATACAATCATTACAAAGCAAATCAAACAGCACAACTCGACCTACCTTACATAACCTGACAAAAAAAAGAACTCTAAGATTGGTTAAAAGCCAAGCAGAAATGAACAAGTTATGATTAAAAGTAGGAACAAACAAACAAAACAGATAAACAAATGGCCTGATTTCGACTTACTTGGCTGCTTCCCAATTCTCCTCCTAATCTATCTGCCATTGATGGATAACAACAGAGATTTCTGCAGGTCTTTTACTATTAGTCTTGGGTTCTTTTTCACATTCTTCAGTATTGCAGGTTGTGCTCTTGATGGGATCTTTACAGGATGTCCACTCCTAGGGAGAGTGGCAACAGTACTGAGTTTCCTCCATTTGTAGACTATTTTTCTCTTGCTGTGGACTGATGAACACTCAGATCTTTAGAAATGCTTTTGTAGTCTTTTCCAGCTTCATGCACCTCCACAATTCTTCTTCTAAGGTCCTCTGAAAGTTGTTTCAATCGAGGCATGGTGCACATAAACAGATCTTTCTTCAGAACAGCAAGCTCCGACAGTAACCTGACTTGGTGTCTCTTTTTTTATATAGGGCAGGGCACCTCTACAACCCACACCTCCAACGTCATCTCATTGATTGTAACACCTGACTCCAATTAGCTTTTGTAGACCGCATTACCCCAATGGTTCACATACTTTTTTGAACCTAGACTATGACAGTTTAAATGGTGTGCTCAGTATTGATGAAAAGTACAATTGTCTGATTTAGACAGATCAGACCACATTTTATGAGTAATTATGCAGAAAACTGGGTAACTTTTTCTTGCAACTGTATTTACTTCACATTTATCCTTGGTTGTTGCTAGGACATTAAATAGGTAAAATATACTCAAAATATCCAAAAGGATTTTAATCACAAATCTCAACTTTTAATAACAAGTCTTGTTAGTACTGTTCACTTTAAGATGCAATATCAATTTAATTCTTGTACAGACATATCCAATGGAAAACTAGGTAATTGAAAATCAGATTTTAAAATGCTGAAGAAAGCAAAAGATAAAATGGAGTAAATTTTAACACCATTAATAATTCACTTTTTTAAAAAAAAATCTTCTATCTTTAGAACCAAACTGCCAAACTGACACTGAAATAAGGTGCAGAATTCAGCCAACTGCCAGTTTATATTTTGCTTGGATGACATGCAAGGGAAAATGTCAAAATGAGGTGGTCTTTTTTACATACAGCAGTGACAAAGGATTCAACATTGTTGAGTTTCTCTGCAGGTACATTTTATACTTAGCTCTCTTGTGTGGGTTAAATGAAACACAGAAAATGCAAAAAAAGAAATTTCAGGTCCAGTAAAATGTGAAACAGAGCTCACATTTTAACTCAATGATCTTTCATCAAGACTTTCATCAACTCCAAGTAAAGCTCTTAACCCCAAATGTTATAGTGCTCTCTCTCACAAAGATGTTATGATTTGTTAACCATATCCACTATTTAACATTTCCAGATTCACAGTATTTGCTCAACTAAAACTATACCTGAGCTGCTTCCGAACCATGTAGACCTGGTCAATTCCCTGAGCAACCAGTTCTCGAATCTTCTCAGTGACGCGTGGGTGCAAACGAGATGGAAGAATCCCATTTTCATCCATCATACCAATATCCTCTTCTTCAATGGAGACATATGTTGGCGGTGGTGGCAACGGAGGTGGTGGCAAATAGGAACCATCTTGATCATGATACTGATGAGCCTGTGGTGTAGGTAATTGCACGTACCACCTATGGCAAAAATGGCCATGGTTAATGGCAAAAGCCTCCAGCTGCCAGAAAATTCTTTAAGCAATAAAATCATTGTCCAATGAACTGTGTGAAAATCTTGATGCCTAATATAGTTATTTCAGTCTAGAGATATGCCAGTGAAATTATCTGGGATTAATATAAGACCATGATCTTTGTAAATTCAAAGCAAAACTAAATATTTTTAATAATTGCAATAAAATTATATGGTCAGATATGACCATAAAATACAGCAGCAAATTAGGTTGTTCCGCCCACTGTCTCTGCTCTGCATAGCTGATCATGGCTGCTTTATTATCATACTCAATCCCATTCTCCCCATAACCTTTGACACTGTTACAAATCAAGAATCTATCAACCTCTGCTTTAAATGTACCCAGTGACTAGGCCTCCACAGTCTTCCATGGCAATGAATTCCAGATTCACCACCCTCTGGCTAAAGGAACTCCTCCATGTTTCTGTTCTAAATGGACGTCCTTATATTCTGAGGCTCAGTTCTCTGGTCCAAGACTCCCCCACTATAGGAAACATCCTCTCCATATCCAGTCTACCTAGGCCTTACAATAATATGATAGGTTTCAATAAGATTCCACACCCCGCCCCCCCAATTCTGCTAAACTTCAGCAAGTGCAGCCCTAGTGCCAACAAACACTCCTCCTACGTTAACACTTTCACTGCTGGGATCATTCTCATGAACCTTTTCTGGACCCTCTTCAATGTCAGCACATCTTTTCTTAGATAAGGGGCCCAAGCTGCTCATCATTTTCCAAGAGTGGTCAGAAGGACACCTTACAAAGCTTTAGCATCACATCCTTGCTTTTATATTTCAGTCCTCTTGAAATGAATGCTAACATTGTATTTGCCTTCATTACTACCAACTCAAACTGCAAAGATAACCTTTAGGGAATCCTGCACGAGAATGCCGAAATCTGATTTCTGAATTTGCTCCCTATTTAGAAAATAGTTCACGCCTTTATTCCTGCTATCAAATTTCATGACCATACACTTCCTTACACTTTTGTTTATTTTCCTAATCTGTCCAAGTTTTTCTGCAGCTTCCCTGCTTCCTCAACACTACCTGTCCCTCTGCCTACCTTTGTTATAACATGACATAATACTCATTCCCAGTCCAAGTTATACTATGTAGCAATGTTGAACTCATTTTAAAACGGCAAGCTCTGGATTAATTCAGTGCAATATATTGTTAAGAGTACAAATAGGAAAATGTGTTATCAATGGATAGTTAGAGTTATGGTACAGGAGGAGGGGATTCAGATCCTGGGGGACATGGTTAGTTCTATGGCAGTATGACTTGTTCAAGATACACACATTGCACCTAGACAGAACTGGAACCAAGATTCCCACAGGGAGTTTAACAAGTGCAGTGGAGCTGCGCTTAAGCTAATTTGGCATGGGATCAACCCAAGAGATTCTGAAAATGCTGAAAAAGCACACACAAAATGTTGGAGGAATTCAGCAGGTCAGGCAGCAGCTATAGAGGGGAATAAACAGTCAAATTTTAGGCAGAGTCCTGATGAAGGGCCTTGGACTGAAACAGCAACTATTTATTCCTCTCATAGATGCTACCTGACTTGCTCAGTTCCTCCAGCATTTTGTGTATCTAATTCAGCATGGGGCACATTACCAGGATGTAATGTCAGGAGAACTGGAGTGTAGAAAAAGTTGGGACAGTCAGAAATATGACAGAATTAATTGGATGTTGAGAAATAAGCAGGTTACCAGCAAAATCTCAAGTCAGTGTGCGTTAAGAAGTGAATTATGTTAATAGGGTTAGAAATCAAGTTGCAAACAAGACTGTGGGAATTGTGTCATGGAAGATATAACTCAGTAAAGAAAGAAAGATAAATACTAAACAAAGAACAAACAAAGAAGAGAGCACTGACAGGTATGACTAAAGGAAAATACCCGAGTGCTAGAAAGGAAGTCAAAGGCACAATCATTTAAACACAATTAAACAGCAAGGGAACAATACAGTGGATGACATTAGGCCACTAACTAGCAGGAAGGAGATAGAAAACTGTGGCCCCAAAGGACTGGAGGGTACCTTGTTCAAAAGGAAAATGGGAATAATCCAGATAGTTATAGATCATTGAGCCTTTCATCAGTGATAGGGAAGCTACTGGTGAGGATATTGAGGATAGGATTTATGCACATGTGGAAAGACATGATCTGTTTAGAGACAGCAGCATCACTTTGTGTGGTGTAGATCATGCCTTGCAAATTTGATTGTGTTTTTTAGTGAGGAGGTGGACATGATGCTTGATAAGGGTAAGGCAGTAGATGTTTTATCTACATGGAGTTTAACCCATAAAACCTAGCAGCAGAATTAGGCTATTCAGCCCATCATGTCTGCTCCACAATTTGATCATAGCTGATTTATTTTCCTTCTCAACCTCACTCTCCTGTCTTCTCCCGTAATCTTTGATGCCTTTACCGATCAATAAATTATCAATCTAATTTAGACAGGCAAACTTAAGTATTTTGCATTAGTTTTCACTATGAAAGACACTAGCAGTATGTTGGAAGTTTAAGAGATCAAGGGGCAGAAGCAAGTGAAGTTGCCTCATTAGGAAAAACTGCTTGGAAACTTAAAAGATCTGAAGGTAGTTAAGTCACGTGGACCAGATGGTCCACACCCCAGGGTTCTAAAAGAGGTGGCTGAAGAGATTATGGAGGCATTAGTAATGATCTTTCAAGAATCAGGAAATTCTGAAATGGTTCCAGAATACAGGAAAATTGCAAATGTCACTCTAATCTTCAAGGAGGGAGAGACGCAGAAGAAAGGAAATTTTAGGCCAGTTAGTTTGACCTCAGCAGTTGGGAAGATGTTGGAGTCAACTGTTAAGCATTTGGTTTCCCGGTACTCGGAGGGACATGATAAAATTGGTCAAAGTCAGCAAAGTTTCCTTAAGGGAAAACCTTACCTGACAAATCTATTGGAATTCTTTGAAGAAATAACAAGTAGGATAGAGAAAGGAGAATTGGTGGATGTTCAGAAGTCTTTTGACAAGTTGCACACATAACAAGTTAAGAGCCCATGCCATTACAGGAAAGATACAAGCATGGATAGAGCATTGGCTGAATGGAACTCGGTAAAGAGTGCGAATAAAGGGAGCCTTTTCTGGTTGGCTGCCAGTAATTAGAGGTGCTCCACAGGGTCTGCACTGGGACAACTTTGTACACTATATATCAATGATTTGAATGATGGAATTGATGCCTTCGTGGCCAAGTTTGCAGACAATATGAAGATAGGTGGAGGGGCAGGTACCTTTGAAGAAGTAAAGGCTGCAGAAGGACTTGAGACATATTAGGAGAATGGGCAAAAAAATAGCAGATGGAAAACAGTTTCAGGAAGTGTGTGGTCATGCACTTTGGTAGAAGAAATAAAAGCAGGGACGATTTTCTAAATGGCCGGTGAATTCAAAAATGAGGTGCAAGGGGACTTCGGTATCCTCGTGCAGGGTACCCTAAAGGTTAATTTCCAGGTTGAGTCATTGGTGAGGAAGGCAAATGCAAAGTTAGTATTCATTTCAAAAGGACCAAAGTACAAAACAAGGATGTAATGTTGAGGCTTTATAAGGCACTGGTGAAGCCTCAATTGGAGTATTGTGAACAGTTTTGGGCACCTTATCAAAGAAAGAATGTGCTGACATTTGAGAAGGTTCAAATCACAAAAATGATTCTGGGATTGAAAGGCTTATCATATGAGGAGTGTCTGATGACTCTGGGCCTGTACTCACTGGAATTCAGAAGAATGAGGGATAGCTCATTGAAACCTATTGAATGTTGAAAGGCCTTGATGGAGTGGGTGTGGAGAGGATGTTTCCTATGGTGGGAGAGTCTAAGACCAGAGGACATAGCCTCAAAATAGAGGGACATCCATTTAGAACAGAGATGAGGAGTAATTTCTTTAGCCAGAGTGTGGTAGATCTGTGGAATTCACTGCCATAGGCATCTATGGAAGCCAAGTTAATTAAGGCAGAGGTTCACAGATTCTTGATTATCCGGGGCATGAAGGGATACGGGGAGAGGGCAGGAAATTAGGGTCGAGAGGGAAATGGATGAAATAGCGGAGGAGACTCGATGGGTCAAACGGCCTAATTCTGCTCCTATAGCTTATGCTCTTATGGTCTATTTATTGATTTTCTTTTTTAAGAGAAAACTTAACAAAGGTGACGATAAACTTTGGCATTTACATGTTAATGTTCACTAAACTACTGGATTGTTGTAAAACACATTAGGTTAGCTAATGCACTTCATGGAAGGAAATCAACTATCTAACTCCAAACTTACCCCATGTGGTTTGACTCTGAAATGCCTTCTGAAATGGCATAGCAAG
This sequence comes from Mobula birostris, assembly GCF_030028105.1. NCBI lineage: Eukaryota > Metazoa > Chordata > Chondrichthyes > Myliobatiformes > Myliobatidae > Mobula > Mobula birostris. The sequence continues at coordinate 144,373,097 of NC_092375.1, read as the reverse complement.
CCACTCAATTTATGGGGTGCAGCTTGGATTGTGAGGAAAATAAAACAGGATTAGGGTAAATGGGTATTGATAATCACTGCAGTAAAATAGGGGAGTTGATAGGATTGCGAGGAAAATAAAACAGGATTAGTGTAAATGGGTACTGATAATCACTGCAGTATCAAGTAGGCCAAAGGACTTGCTTCTGCCCTGCAATCTTGATAACTATAACCATGAATTAGGAATGCACAATAAATGCTGGCCTTTCCAGTGACACTCAGGTTTTGAAGAATGAGAAAAATAGGGTATTAGTTATATGGATTATAAGATATTCGAGGATGGTTTTCTTAAAACAGAAATTTGAAAGGAAATATGATAAAGGTGTTTAGAATAATAGGATTTAGATAGAACATATAAAAATAAACCATTTGTAAAGTTACTTGGGTCAATACTCAAGATGTACAAGTTTAAGAGAATTTTTTTCAAAAAAAAACATCAGAAAAACATGCATGGTCAGACTGTCAATTTTAATTGATCTAGGGTATATTATATTTAAAAATATAACCAGATACTGCTATTTTCGGTGTACATGAACATGTAAATACGAATTAAAATGACACCTTTGTCAAGATTTCCATCAAAAACTGACCAACTAGAAGAATGAAAGAAAGAGAGTTGGCCCCACCTCTGATCGATCATTCAAGAAATGCTGATCAAATGAATAATGAAACTTCCTCCCACTGACTTAAGGAGAGAACCTGAATTCCTCTGTGATCAGAAAACTCCTGCTGACAGATAGGGATGTGAAATCAATCACCTCATTGTGACTGCACATAGTACTATTTCATTTCAGTCTGAAATGCTGCCATTTTACCAGCAGTCAGACAGAAGTGGTTGTTTCTCCTGACACTGAACATTCACACCACTAAGCCTTAACACTAGCCATACCATCACTCTTTAATGTAATCAAATATATCAGTCAATCAATTTATTACAAACACATTTTATACTGACAGCAGTTGAATCCATTAAATTTATGCTGTTGACTACAGCAACAATTTTCATTATGAATTCGAAAAACTTAAAAAGACATCCCCTACATTGATTTTGCACTAGTACTGGATGAAGTTTAACAGAAAGGCAATGAATTAGTCATATGCATATCAAAATATTATAACCACGTACTTAATGATAGCAAACCAATCATGAGCCATTTATTTCTTTGAAATATATGGTATTCCTACCTGACAACTCCACCCACATCAAACCCATTCTTCTTCAGCATATTAAAGGCCTTTTCCTGCTCTTGCCGAATAACTTTCTTATCAATTTTAGGATCTGTCGGAACCCGGTATTCTGGAAACTTTCGCACCTTTTTAATGTAGATTCTGCAGTAGAATAAAAGTTCAGTTTCTCTAAATGTTACAAAACATCAAGAAAAAAGAAACATTACATTCCCAACTTTCTTCAGATGAATACATCAAGGACCTGGAAATAACGTGCTTAAATTGTTATCTTCAGTAGAACCTTTGTGTTACTACTAACTTCATACAGGAATTCAGGTTTGAGTTTGAGTTATGATGGTAAGCAGTTTTAAGGAAGTAAATGTACCTTAAATGTTGTTGCACTCTACTTATAAATGGCGAGCAGACTCTAAAGTAGCTTGAAACACACAAGAAAATAGCAGGAGTAAGCCACCAGGCCCTTCAAGCCAGCCTTACCATCAGTGGTTTACAGTTGATCTATTCAGGCTCCGCATCAGCTCCTCAGAACCCTCAATTTGTTGGTTTTTCAATACTTACCTAGCTGCACCTTTAGGTTTCACTTAGCATTTCAAACTCCAAAATATACAGGCTCAACATGTTTAGCCTCTAAACAGAATATTTCTCTTATCCCAGGAATTAGCCTGCGGATTTTTTTGGACCCTTCCAAATATTATTATTTTTTTTAGGTAAGAGGAGCAAAACTGTATGTGGCAGTCCAGGTACTACAAACTGTAGCAAAGCTTCTCATTTTCTAATCTCTAACCCCTCGCAATAAATCCCAATATATCAAATTGCCCTCTAACTATTCGCTGTACTTGTCTGCTGTCTTTGTGATTCACACATAAAAAATACCCAGTCCCTGTGTGCTTCACTCATTTATAGCCTTTCTCAATTAATCTGCCCTTAATTACTCTTACTCAAGCGTATGATCTCACACTTTTCCATTTTATTTATAAAATTTCCAAATTTTCATTAATTCACTCTCCCTCAATCTATCTATACACCAATGCAGTGTCACATTATTCACTTCACAACAAGGCCTTCGACATATTTCTATGTCATCAACAAACCTTACATCACGATCTCTTCCACTAACATAACTAGTAAATAACTGAGGGTCAAGAATTAGATAGACACTTTATTAATCCCAAATGAAATTACATTGTCACAATAGCATTACAAGTACACAGATATACAATTTATAAATATTTTAGAAGAAATAAGAAAGAAAAAAAGTTCCCTCAGTCTAACAGGGAAGGGTCATCACTTCCCTGGCTAAAGGTTGACTCATTATAGAGCCTAATGGCCAAGAGAAGATTGACCTTGCATAGCGCTCTTTGGAGTAGCGCAGTTGTCTTCGACTATTACTAAAAGTGCTCCAACGTGGCAGGCAGAGGGTGAGAAACATTGGCCAGAATTGCCAGGATTTTCCATAGGGTCCTTTGTTCTACCACAGCTTCCAATGTGTCCAGTTTGACTCCTATAAGAAAGCCAGCCTTTCCAATCAGTTTATTGAGACTGTTGGCATCATCCGTGTTGATGCCATTACCCTTGCACACCACCACATAGAAGATTGTACGGTGATAAGAGACTGGTAGAACATATGAAAGAAAGTCCTGCATATTGGTTGCCAGTGACTAGTGGACTCCCTCAGGTGTCAGTATTTTGACCACTATTTTTTGCATTGTTTGTCAATGAATTGTATAATGGAATTGATGGCTTTCTGGCAAAGTTTGCAGATGATACGAAGATAGGTGAAGGGGTAGTTAGAGCTGAGGAAGCAATGTGATTGCAGCAGGACTTAGACAAATTGGAAGAATGGGCAAAAAATTACAGATGGAATAGTGTTGAGAAATGTATGATAATGCATTTTGGCAAAAGGAACATTCGTGCAGACTCTTACCTAAATGGGGAGAAGGTTCAAACACCAGAGGTGCAGAGGGACTTCATAGTCCTCATGCAAGACTCCCAGAAAGTTAATTCACAGGTTGAGTCTGTGGTAAAGAAGGCAAATGCAATGTTGCATTTATTCCAAGGGGAATAGAATATAAAAACAAGGAGATAATGCTGAGCCTTTATAAGACACTAGTCAGACCGCATTGATCATCAAGTTTTGGGCCCCATATCTCAGAAAGGATATGTTGTCATTGGAAAAAGTCCAGAGGAGCCTCACAAAGATGATTCTGGGAATGAAGGGGTTAGCATATGAGGAGTGTTTGGCAACTTTGGGCCTGTACTCATTGGAAGTTAGGAGAATGTAGGGGGATCTCACTGAAACCTACCAAATGTCGAAAGGACTAGATAGGGTGGATGTGAAGAGGATGTTTCCTACAGTGCAGGCATCCAGAACTAGAGGGCATAGCCTCAAAATTGAGGGGCGATCTTTTAGAACAAAGGTAAGGAGGAATTTTTTCTTTTAGCCGGAGAGTAGTGAATCTGTGGAATGCTCTGCTACAGACTGCAGTGGAGGCCAAATCCGTGGGTATATTCAAGGCGGAAGTTGATAGGTGAAAAGGATGTGGCGAGAAGGCAGGTATATGGCGTTGAATGGGATCCAGGATCAGCCATAATGGAATGGCGGAGTAGAGTCAATGCACTGAAAGGCTTATGTCTTATGGGTCTGATACACTAAAGGACCTCAGTCTCCTCAGGAATTAGAGGCAACTCTGGCCCTTCTTGTACACAGTCTCTATGTTGGTGGTTCACTCAAGTCCACTCTAGGTGCACCCCAGGTGGAGTACCACATCCACGTCCTCACCATCAATAGTAACAGGGAGCAGTGCAGGCTTAGTCTTCCTGAAGTCTATCACTATCTCCTTTGTCTCACTGATGTTGAGTTGCAGATGACTCAGCTTGCACCACTGAACAAAGTCCTCCACCAGGGCCCTGTATTCATCCTCCTGTCCTCCCTTTATATGGTCAACTACTGCAGAGTTATCAGAGAATTTCTGCAGATGACATGACTCAGTGTTGTACCTAAAGTCTGGGGTATACTGGATAAACAGGAAGGGAGCCAATACAGTTCCCTGTGGTGCCCCAGTGCTGCTTATAGCTACGTCTGACACACAGCTCTATCTCTGGATACTCCACTAACCATACCTGCTCAAGTTTGCAGGCAAACTCAATAACCTAAATCTATTCATTATGTAATTTGCTACCAAAACATACAAGCTATTACATAATATCTTAAAGTTTAGAAAAATGAAATAGGAGTAATATGAAAGTACAGGAAATCAAAACAACATTACACAACCTGAATCAAGGCATCCACCATATGATGTTGCTCTACCAAATTTCAATGCAGGACTCAATCCAGAAAGAAATAGAGCCTCAGGTAAAATATGAACATGTATTGAGTCAAAAACTAATTAAGCCATTAAAAAAAAATTCTGACAATTACTTTGAGAACAAGACTGGCAGCTTCTCTACTTCCCTGCAAATCATATAAAACAGACAAATTGGGTTAGTCAAAGAACACTAACAATTTTTTTTCCTTTTATACCAAGTAATTTAATCTCTGATGCAAGGCACAATACCTATAATTTTCTGGTTTGTCTCTATTACTTTTCTTGAGTGGGAACAACATTGGCTATTCTCCAGTCCTCTGCCATCGCACCTCTGGATCAGGCTAAAGTGAAAAGCACATACTGACAAGAAATGCAGATGTCCAATTCCTTATCTAACAGTAATGTGGGAGCAAAGACAGCAGTTCAAGTTGATAGCTCACCATCACCTTCTAAACCTTTTTTTTTATCATTTGTCACATGTACATTGAAACATCAAAACATAAAGCAAAATGCGCTGTTCACATCAATGACCAACACAGTCTGAAGATATATTGGAGGAATCCACAAACGTCATCATAGTTCCAGCGCCAACATATCCAGAAGCCCACATGGTCACAGGGAGAGTGTACAAACTCCTTACAGACAGTGTGGAAATTGATCCCAGATCACCAGCACTGTAAAATGTTACGTTAGCTCCCACACTACCCTGACACCCCCATAATGTTCTAGGCATGAGCACTGAATACTGACCTTACCAGCAGTGCCACATACTCTAAGAGTTAACTATCCTGACTGAAGGATGCTGAGTGCAATAGTTGCCAACTCCCTTGATCAATACCATCCCTTTTCTATTACTGAACATAAGGCATGAATGCTCATTTTTAACCTAACTTACACTCAAGGGCCTTTTACTGTGCCAGTGCTGGATAGGGGGAGCAGTGCCGCAAGACATGAAAGACTGCAACATTGTCACCATATACAAGAACAAAGGGGACAGAAGCGACTGTAACAGTTACAGGGGAATCTCCTTGCTGAGTATCGTTGGGAAGGTCTTTGCCCGCGTGGTCCTGAACAGACTGCAGAAAATAGCCGAAAGGGTATATCCCAAGTCTCAGTGTGGTTTCAGGTCAGAATGCTCCACAATCGACATGATCTTCTCCCTTCGACAGCTACAAGAGAAATGCAGAGAGCAAAGACAACCACTCTACATCGCTTTCATTGACCTTGCGAAGGCCTTCGACCTTGTGAGCAGAGACGGCCAGTTCATAATGCTCGTCAGGACTGGTTGTCCCCCGAGGCTCCTCAGGATAGTTCAGTCATTCCACACAGACATGAAGGGTGTCATTCAGTTCGACGGCTCTTCTTCGGAGGCCTTCAACATCTGCAGTGGTGTGAAGCAGGGCTGTGTGCTTGCCCCCACCCTGTTTGGCATCTTCTTCGCAGTCATGCTGAAGCACGCCTTTGGAACATCAACTGATGGTGTCTACCTCCACACCAGATCGGACGGGAGGCTGTTCAGTCTGTCCCGGCTGAGGGCAAAAACCAAGGTTCGTGAAGTACTCATCAGGGACATGTTGTTTGCAGACGATGTGGCACTGGCAACACACTCTGAAGAGCAACTGCAACGCCTCATGGACAGCTTCTCAAGAGCCTGCAAGGACTTCAGCTTGACCATCAGCCTGAAGAAAACCAACGTGTTGGGCCAAGGCGTTGAGCACCCCCCTGCCATTACCATCAACAACTACCAGCTGGAAATAGTTCACGAGTTTACATACCTTGGCTCCACCATTACGGAGAGCCTCTCCCTAGACCCCGAGATCAACAGACGGATCGGACAAGGAGCCTCAACATTCGCCAGGCTGACAAAGAGAGTCTGGGAGAACAGAAAGCTGATGACGCACACCAAAGTTGCAGTCTACAGGGCCTGCGTCCTCAGCACACTGCTTTACGGCAGCGAGACCTGGAGCCTCTACTACGGACAAGAGCGGCGTCTCAACGCCTTCCACCTTCGCAGCCTCAGACGCATCCTGGACATCACATGGACTGACCGAGTCACCAACAATGAGGTCCTGGCCTGCGCCCAGATACCCAGCATCTTCACCCTGCTCTAACAGCGCCATCTCCGCTGGCTGGGCCACGTACACCGCATGTCAGATGGGAGGATCCCGAAAGACCTACTGTATGGGGAACTGGCCTCCGGCAAGAGAGCACAAGGGCGGCTCCATCTTCGTTTCAAAGCCGTTTGCAAGAGAGACATGACGTCACTGAAAATGAACGTTGAGAGGTGGGAGGACATCGCAAGCGATCGCTCTCACTGGAGGCTGGAACTACGCAGAGGTCTAAAAAGAGAAGAAGAGAAGCTGAGGCTTGCTGCTGAAGAAAAGCGCACTCGTCGGGAAAACAGCACCAAGATAACACTGGAGGACAGTGCCTTCAAGTGCGGTCGCTGCAGCCGACACTGTCACTTCCGTGTGGGCCTCTACAGCCACAACAGACGCTGCTCTAACACAGACTGAAGCAAGACCTTCCAGGCGCAGATCCATGGTCTCGCCAGACTAACGGATGCCACTGCCAATATTATTTTTCCACATTTGTAAATCATATATCATGCACTGAAAATATCAGAAGCCCACAACTACCACAATATTATCATGTATGGATCTATTTCAGACAAGTTAAAAATGATTATACATTTTTTCAAGTTATTCAAGAAGGGTTCTCACCGTGCAGCACAAGTTGCCTTATAATGCTGATTTGAGATGTTCTCCTGTTCTGTTTTCTTAGGCTGAACTCCTTTCCGTCTTGGTCCAAACTGGCATTCCATGACAATGGCCCTACTTCCTGAAAGAGACACAAAAGCTCCTCAGGTTATCAGTGAGTCAGGTGACACCAAGTAAACCAGTATTTCCCTGTTTGCACCCTCTTAATAATTAATTACAGGCCCATGTGCAAAAGAAATGACAAATGGAGTTACTGAAGGGTTCATCAGCAGCACAGAAAGTTACCTACATTAAAAGCCCATTTAGCTTAACTGGTCTATGTCCCACTGGTTGTACTCCACCGTTCTCCCATCCTACCAGAATATTTCTTTTCCTTTCTCCTTCATGTACTTGTCTAATTTCCTCTACAAAGTTGAATTACATAGTGCATCATTTTGGCTGAAATGTCAGCCCAGGAAATCTCATGTGTTTTTACTCCAGCAAATTTAATTTTACAATTTCAACTGAATCCCTTTAAATCTGTGGCTTGCTATCTTGGTATCATAATTTTAGGAAGGTGAAATCAGAAAAGACCTTTGCAGAATATAAAAGCAGGACAGAACTTAAACAGGGAATCGAGAGAGTTAAATCGATCATAAAATGTCCTTGGCAAGTAGAATTAAAAAGAATCCCAAGACATTTCATACATATAGTACATCTCTTCTCACTGCTGCCATCAGGACCCACACCACCAGGTTCAGGAACTGTTGTTACCCTTCAGCCTGAACCATCGTGGATAACCTCACTAACCTCAGCTCTGAACGGATTCCACAACCTATAGGTTCTCTTTCAAGGACTCTACAATTCATGTTCTTGGTATTATTTACTTAACTATTATTTGTTTTTTTTATTTGCACAGTTTGCCTTCTTTTGCACATTGATTGTTTGACAGTCTTTGTGTGTACTTTTTCATTGCTTCTGCTGTATTTTTGTGTTCTACTGTGAATGCCTGCAGGAAATGAACCCCAGGGTAGTGACATACAGTTTTGATAATAAATTTACTCTAAACTTTGCATTTTACAAACGAGAGTAATGAGGAGAAAGGGTAGAACCACTCAAAAGAACAATGGAGAGAATTTATGTCTGGAGCCAAAGGAAATGGCAAGGCTAAATGTGTTCTTCACATTGATAGTCATTAAGGAGTAAGACACTGGGACAGTGAGATCAGGGAGAAGTATGCTGATGTTCTAGGGCACGATGATATCAAAAAGGTAGTACTTCCTGAAGAACATTAAGGCATAACAGTTGTAACATCTGATGGAATCTCTCCAAGGTTTTTGAGAGAGGTAAGAAAAGAGATCGTTGGTTTTGCGAAGATCTTTGATCCTCTTTAGCCACGGATGGGGTGGCAGAGGATTGGAGAACAGCGAATATTGTTCCCGCTTAAGGGTAATAGAGACAAACCAGAAAATTATAGGAATTGAGGCTTCCATCAGAGATAGGAAAATTATTGAAAATTTTGAGGGATAGGATCTTCTTGCATCTGGAAAAGCATAAAATGGTCAGGACGAATCTGGATGGTATTGTATGGCGAGGTCACATCTTTAAAAACTTGATTTGAGCTTTTATAAGGAGATGATAAAGAAAACTGATGAGGGTAGGCAGTTGATGATGCATACATGGACTTTAGTAAAGCTTTCCATAAGGTCCTTCATGGTAGGCTGATCCAGAAGAATGTGGCACATGGGATTCACATCGACTTGGTAGACTGGATTCAACATTGGCTTGTTGATAGAAGGCAAAGAGCGGAAGGATGCTGTCCTTACTGGAGGACTACGGACAGTGGTGGACTACAAGGATCAGTGCGGGATCTTTGATGCTTGTGATAAAATGTAAGGTGTCTGTTTCATTACATAAAGAACATGCTTGGAACATGAAGCATTAGAAGCACATACAATATGTTTAAGAGGCATTTAGACAGGCAGATGAACAGACAGGAAATGGAAGGATATAGACCATGTGCAGGCAGACACATGGCCAACACAGACATCATGGGGTCAAAGGGCCTTTTTCTAAGCTGTACTGTTTTATGTTCTATAACCAATGTATAATTAAACTAATTCATGCAATCATTCAAGCTTAGAGTAAATGTTTCAGGAGGAACATCTTCTGACATTATTGCTGGAAAGTTTTCAATCAAAGTATTAATTCTGTTCCTCTTTCCACAGATCCCGTCTGCCATCTTCTCCTCCCTGGTGGGAGGAGATGATGGCAGCGCGCTGCGCGTGCGCATCTCTCCGGTAAAAAATGATATCGTATCCATTAAATAGGGGCCGTGGACAATCATGATCTGTTGGAGAATGGACGTGAAAGCACAGAGGAACATCTGGAGAAATTTCTGAAACGCCTGTCCGCTGCTGTCGTTACTGTGTGGTCAGGAATCTTTCAGAGGGTAGGCCTCAAAATCCCCGGCCTTGCCTGCTTTTGGTGACCGAGAAGGAGGTCGAATTGTTTGGCAGAGATGCCACTCAGTACTCGGTGTCGGAGAGCTGATCAGAGCTCGAAGTTTTCGGATGACTCAGAGTCGGATTGTGGTTGGCATGGCAGGGAGAGTTTTTCTTCCTTCTCCCGCCTGCGTGAGATGTAGGACATTTCAGAAACTTTGAACTTTACTGTGCTCACGGACTTTCTTCATCAAGTTATGGTATTGTTACACTGTTTGTAACTATATGTATAATTATGTGGTTTTGTCAGTTTTTCAGTCTTGGTTTGTCCTGTGTTTTGTGATATCACACCGGAGGAAATAATGTATCATTTCTTAATGCGTGAATTACTAATTGACAATAAAAGGGGACTACGTGTCTTCATAATCTAATCTAAGATTTCCAGCATCTATAGTTTCGAATTTCATTCAAATCATCTTCAGTGGTAACTTGGATCATTTTCAATTTTACAATATAAAGTTATAACAGTAGCATGTTAATATTTCAAAAATTCCATTAAAAGTCATCAGCATCAAGCATATCTGTAGCTCAAGGCACATTAATGTTCATGGTCAAAATTTCAAACTGGGTCTGTGACTTAACTGGAAATATTAGAGAAGGAGATTTTATAACAGCTTACCGAACAGAAGGAAATGCAAAAGGAAATAGCTGCTGTTCCGAACAAGAATCTTTCAAATATATGCGAAGTACAAATTTGAAAAAAGGTTAAATGATAACAATACACTAGGAAGCCTAAGATCAGTTGTGGTACAAAAGAAAATTCATTCAGAAAGTTGGCAGGTTGATTAGGGATAACTACTTTGTATTTGCAAAGGTAAGTTTGCTAAATTTAGTAAAATACTTTGACTGACCAAAGCAATGCTCATAAGGGCATCAAAGCTAACAATATGCTGTAATTTCAAAAGGTGAAAACAAGTTCCTGAATAAAGAGCTTTAAATGTTGTGAATTTGAGTGTAAAAAAGATATGGAGAAGTTAACATTTGGATGCAAGATGAAACTAAAATTTTATGAAAGGTGCATTACAGTGTCAAAGAGAGATGAAGCATGAAAATGGGCTCTTTTACTCACCCAGTCTGCACTGACTATCAACCAGCCATTTACAAAAATCTGATATTAATTGCATTTTTTAATTCCACCTACAATCCCTTCAACTCCTCCAGATTCTACTACTCACCTTCAAGGGACAATTTAGAACAGCAATTAACCTACAAACCTACATATTTTTGGGAGGTAGAAGGAAATCACAGTACCCTGGGAAAACCCATACCATAAACATGCAAACTCCACGCAGACATCACCAGAAGTCAGGATCAAACCCAGGCTGCTGGAACTGTGAAGCAGTGGCTCTATTACCGCCAGAAGAATCATTAAGGCACGCAGGGCTGGACAGACATTTAAAAAAAGAGAGGACTATGTTAACAAAAATGATCCCATGAAGGAAGGGCTTTACATAAGTGGAGCATTTTATATCTCTGGGCCTATACTCGATGGAGTTCAGAAGGATGAGGAGGGAAATCTCATCAAAACCCACCAGATACAGAACGACTTGGACAGAGTGAACATAGTAGGACAGCCTAGGATCTGAGGACACAGCCTTAAAATAAAGGGATATCTTTTTAAAAAAATGAGATAAGGAGGAATTTTCTTTTCAGCCCCAGGGCAGTAAATGATGGAATTAATTGCCAAAGACCATGGAGACCAATCACTAGGTATATTTAAGTTAGAAATGATATTTTCTTGATCGGTAAAGGGTTTAAAATTAGAAGCTAGGAAAATAGGGTTTAAAAAAAAGCCATGGATGAATGGCGGAGCAGAGTCAATTGGCTGAATAGCTTAATTAAGTTACTATATCTTGCGCTTTATAGCTTTAATCATGTTTAAAAAGATTAGTGTGCATATACAAAAGAGAATGTTCATTTTATTGGAATTCATTAGCCCGATAAAACAACTGCAGTAAATTGAAATACAATGTTGGAAAGTGTATGGTCATGCACTTTGGTGGAAGAAATAAACAGGCAGACTATTATTTAGACGGGAAGAGAATTCAAAATGCAGAGATGCAAAGGGACTTGGGAGTCCTTGTACAGGATACCCTAAAGGTTAACCTCCAGGTTGAGTCGGTGGTGAAGAAAGCAAGTGCAATGTTGGCATTCGTTTCTAGAGGTAAAGAATATAAGAGCAGGGATGTGATGTTGAGGCTCTATAAGGCACTCGTGAGACCACACGGAGTACTGTATGCAGTTTTGAGTTCCTTATTTTAGAAAGGATATACTGACATTGGAGAGGGTTCAGAGAAGATTCATGAGAATGATTCCAGGAGTGAAAGGGTTACTGTATGAGGAATGTCTGGCAGCTCTTGGGCTGTATTTCCTGGAGTTCAGGAGAATGAGGGGGGATCTCATAGAAACAGTCCAAATGTTAAAAGGCCTGAACAGATTAGATATGGCAGATTTATTTCCCATGGTAGGGGAGTCTAGGACAAGAGGGCACGACTTCAGGATTGAAGGACGTCGATTTAGAACAGAGATGCGGAGAAATTACTTTAGTCAGAGGGTGGTAAATCTGTGGAATTTGTTGCCTCAAGCAGCTGTGGAGGCCAAGTCATTAGGTGCATTTAAGGCAGAGATGGATAGGTTCTTGATTAGCCAGGGTATCAAAGGGTATGGGGAGAAGGCAGGGGAGTGGGGATGACTGGAAGAATTGGATTAGTCATGATTGAATGGCGGAGCAGACTCAATGGGCCGAACGGCCAACTTCTGCTCCTGCATCTTATGGTCTACGGTCTTATAGTCTAAATTATGGACATCCCCAACAACAAAACAAAACTACAAAGAGAGATGATAGGAATGAAAGCATTAAAACAGTGCCTATAGAAATGGATGATGTTTCACTTATACTAAAACAGTTATGGAAAATTTGACAAGGCTCTTTATAATTATGCAATAATTTGATTAATTAAAAAGGAAACAAAAATGTACCGATACTTCACAGCCCAAGGTCAAGAACTTGATATTGGATAGCCCAAGGTCAGCAAAGAATGAAAGGAGAAATCAAAATATTTCTTTCATGCAGCAGATTCTTTGATACTGTCAAAAACCAGTATACATAACAAAGCGGAAAAAGATAAAAAACTGAAAAAAATTAAAGGGTATGGGAGTAAGCCCAATTGGACAACAATAATATCATGAAAAGCCTAGTACACTAATATTTGGGAAACTGTATGTGAAGTGAGATAAACTGAAAGAACTAGAAATGCGAATAAAAGATATATGAAACAGTAAGGAAATTTAAAATATTTTGAGATAATAAATTTAACTATCCTATAATTATCAACAAAATCTATTTCTAATAGATTTGAAATTTTGCTATTTTCTTATAAATATTCTATTCTGACCTGCATTAACAAATGGAATTCCATCATATGGGACATATTGAGATTTCCACATCAGCCTGGTGGCAGGTTTGGCAGGACTCGGAGACTGCCTTGTCCCCCAGACACTTTGTGTTTGCTGCTTGTGGACCGTTAGTACATTTTCCAATTCAGTTTCACTCTCACAGTATCCACGGTAGGAATCTCCGATTTTCTAGAATAATGAAATATTAAACACAATGAGAAAGTTTTTCACTGCACCTGTACTTGTGCACATAAGACTCCACATTAACTTTGAATAAACTTCAAAATGACACACTTCACACAAAAATGCCTTGATAAAATATGCTCATTTTTGTTCATCACCTTTGATGAAAACCACACTCCTGAAGTGTTGAAAAGTTTAAAAAAAGTAATTCTTCAAATATCTAATCTCACTTAAAGCACAAGTAATTGTTCCAACTGTGTACCCTGCAACCAAGGGATAAAAATTATTTGGAAGGTACTTTGCTGAAACATAAACCATTGAAAAACATCCAGCGAAAATGAATATACAATTCACGAATTAACCTCACAGCTCCGAAGTCTTCGTGCCCAGGCAGGGGTGTTGTGTGGCAGTGGCTGAAATGGGACAGAAAAATTGTCTTCAACCATTCTGAAATATAAAAAAGTTGAAGGTTACTGTAAGCAACTTTTCCTATACAACTGCATCATATATTCAGCAATAGCAAAACTACAATTAGAGGCAAGCAAGACTTCTATTGCTGCTAGATTTAACCTGTGCTACACCAATTAGTTCCAAAAGATAAAGAAATCCCATTCATTACTGCTAACATCCCCAAACTTGGAGGACAATCCACTTCACCAAAGATGAATTGTACCTCAAGATGGACAACACTTTGAAAGATAGAAGCAGGATTAGGCCATCTGACTCATCGAGAATGCTCCACCATTTCATCATGGCTGATTTATTATCCCTCTGAAACCCATTCTCCTGCCTTCTCCCTGTGACCTTTGATGCCTTTTCTAATCAAGTAATCAACGTTTGCTTAAATATACCCAATGACTTGGCCTCCGCAGCCATCTGTGACAATGAATTCCACAGGTTCACCACACTCAGGCTAAAGAAATTCCTCCTCATCTGTTCTAAATGGATGTTCTTGTATACAGAGCCTGTGCCCTCTGATCCTAGACTCACCAACTACTGAAAGCATCCTCTCAACACCCACTCTATTCAGGCCTTTCAATATTCGATAGGTTTTAGTGAGATCCTTTTCATTCTTCTAAACTCCAGTGAATACAGGCTCAGAGCCATCAAATGCTCCTTATAGGTTAACCCTTTCATACCTGGAATCATTCTCATGAACCTCCTCTGAACCTTCTCCAATGCCAGCACATCCTTTCTTAGATAAGGGGCACAAAACTGCTCACAATACTCCATGTACAGTCTGACCAGTGCCTCAGCATTACATCTTTGGTCTTAATATTATGGTCTTCTCCTTTCCTTACCACTGACTCATCCTGCAAGTTAACCTCTAGGGAATCCTGCACAAGGATTCTCAAGTCCCTTTGCACTTCCAATTTCTAAATTTGCTCTCCATTTAGAAAATTGTCTATACCTTTATTTCTTCTACCAAAGTGCATAACCATACATTTCCCTACTATATTTCACCTACCACTTCTTTGTTCATTCTCCTAATCTATTCAAGTCCTCGTGCAGAGTCCTGGTTCCTCAACACTACCTGTTCCTCCACCTATATATATGTCGTCTGCAAATTTGGCCACCAAAATCATCAATTCCATCAACCATATCATTACATAAGAAGCTGTCCCAACATCAATCACTGTAAAACACAAATGGGCACAAGTAGCCAATCTGAAGGGCCTCCTTTATTCTCACTCTTTACCTCCTGCCAATCAGCTAATCTTCTATCCATGCTAATATCTTCCCTGTAATACCATAGGCTCACCTTGTTTAGCAGACTCACGTGCGGCACCTTGTCAAGGACAACTGAAAATCTCCTTTGTTTATCCTGCCTGTTAATTCCTCAAAGAATTCCAACAGATTTGTCCGCGCAAGTTAAGAGTGGAAACCTTGCTGACTTCAGCCTATCTTATCATGCACCTCCAAGCATTCCTAAACCTCATCAGCCACTGAAGCCAGGGTAATTGGTCTATAATTTCCTATCTTTTGCCTTCCTTCCTTCTTTAAAGAGTGGAGTGACATTTGTAATTTCCCACATTCCAAGATCTAGTGATTCTTGAAAGATCACTACTAAAGCCTCCACAGCCCTTTTAGCTACCTCCTATAGAACCTGGAGTGTAGTCCATTTAGTCCAGGTGACATATCTGCCTTCAGACCTTTTAGTTTCCCAAGCACATTCTCCTTAGTAATAGTAAATACATTCATTTATGCCTCTTAACACTCCCTAATTTCTGGCATTCTGCTGGTGCATTACACAATGAAGACTGATGCATAGTACATAAAGAGATTGGCCATCATTTCTTTGTCCCTTATTACTACTTCTCCAGCTGCCCAATATCTACTCTCACCTCTTACTCTTTATATAGCTGAAAAAAAAAACTTCTGGTATCCTCTTTTATATTACTGGCCAGCTTCCTTCAAATTTCATCTTTCTCTCCTTTTTTTAATTGTTTTCTGTTGGTTTTTAAAAGCTTCCCAATCATTTTTGCTATATTATATGCCCTCTATCCTGTCTTTGACTTCCCTTATCCTCCTTTTAGAATACTACTTCTTCTTTGGGATTAATCTATCCTGTGCCTTTGGAATTTCTCCCAGAAACTCTAGCAATTGCTTGTCTGCCATCATCTCTCCGAGTGTCCCCTTCCGATCAACTCTGACCAGGTCTTCAGTCATGCCTCAATAGTTCCCTTTACTCTACTGTAATACTGATACATGTGGCTTTACCTTGTCCCTCTAAAACTGCAAGGTGAGTCAGATTATGATCATTACCTCCCAAGGGTTCATTTACCTTAAGCTCCCTAATTAAATCTGGCTATAGATTTGCACATCCAAGAAGCTTTCGGTGATTAAACGAAAACATTAAACATATCATGAGAAAACAATTACAATCACTTCTACCTATGTAAGTATGCATTCTATACATACCTGACTGCAGTCTTTTTGGGCAACTTTAGTGAAGACTGTGGATGCAAAACATAGCCAGTGTTATCTGCTATTGCAGCTACTGTCACTGTCTGAAGTTCATCACTTATCTGTTTGTCATCTGTTGCATCTGCCAATAAATAGGTTAACACACAAAATTAAACTATCATATCATGTCCTAAGAGTGCTATAAACAGTCACGATAGAGCAAAGACAAAAAAAACCCACAGTGGAACGAGATATACACATACAACATTCACAATTCATCCCACAGTGGCAGTACAGTGACACAAATCTCTCACCTCCAGCATCTGATTTCAGTCCTAACCCCTTGTACTGTTCACATGGAGTCTGCATGTGCTCCCTGTAAACAATGGGTTTCCTCCCACATCCCAAATTCATTGCTGGCATTCGCCAGTATAAATTAACCTCTAGTGAACTTGAGTAGGTGGGTGATAAGAGAACTGCGAAACAGTGGGGCTGGAGGTTGAGAAGTTGATGGGCATGATAACTGTCTGCAGCAAAGTAAATAGGACAACCAGATTAATGGAACTGTTCTTACAACAAGCAAAGATTCAGATAGGCAGAATAGTCTGCTATGTGATAAAGGCATGAGAAAATTTGCAGAGTATATTTAATAGAACATAATAAATGTATGTATATAACTTTTTCCAAGAGAGGTTTATAATACCATAAGTGGCCAAGATAGAATAGACTAACAGCACTCATATCCCTTGAGGTGGGCTTCAATAACCAAGATTTAATATAATATGCACAAAGGTTAGAGAGTACAGAGAATTTCTTTTCATCTGGTAAGGTAAGGGTCTACAATTCGACTGTGGTAGAAATAGCACTTAACCAAAATTAAAAATGAGAGGCACTGTAAAGATGGTCTACAGCATGCTTGCCTTTACCGCACTGGACATTAAGTACAGTTTGAATGTCATATGACAGCTATACAAGACATTAACACAACCACACCTGGTGTGTGATATGCTACATGCAGTTCTGATCACGATATTATAGAAAGAATGTGCTAAGCCGCAAAAGGGTACAGGGGAGATTCACACAGATGTTGCCAAAACTGGAGAGCTTGAGTTATAAGTAGAGACTCTTACCTAAATTTATATACCTCTTTCAGGCGTTACCCGTTTTTATTCCTAAATCCTTATTTGACTCTCTGGACTCTATTTTGTGGGAGGAAGTCTTTCTTTATTTGAACAACTGTCAACTAAATATAGTTTACCAAAACCCATTTTTTGGGTACTTACAAATTAGAGGTTTTCTGCGATCTCAATTATATACATTTCCTAACAGTCCTGATAAGAACATATTAGATGAAATTCTTAATATGAAATCATTCTATAATGGTTCAATATCTAATATTTATGATATGTTGTTGGGAATGAGAAATGATTCTTTAGACAAAATTAAAAATCTTTGGGAACAGGATTTACAGACCTCAATTTCTGAAGAAACTTGGAATAAGATTTTTAAATTGGCTAATACTTCATTGTTATGTGCTCGTCATTCCCTCCTACAATTTAAAGTGGTTCATAGGGCTTATGACCAAGGATAAGTTATCTCGTTTTTATAGGGATATATCCCCCTACTGTGATAGGTGTAACAATGGAGAAGCTTCACTTATTCATATGTTTTGGACGTGCCCACATCTTGGAAAATATTGGAAGTATTCCAAACTTTTTCTGTACTCTTTAAAAGTAAATTTTAAGCCTAATCCTTTGACTGCCCTATTTGGTATTATTGGAAGGAAAGATATCATTTTGAAGACATCTGATCTGCACATTCTGGCTTTTATCTCTCTTATGGATAGAAGGGCACTTTTGTTCAAATGGAAGGATGCTGTTCCGCCTAATCATGTTCAGTGGTTACGGGATGTTATGGCATGCCTAAATTTAGAAAAGATTCGTCGTTCAATCTCTGAATCTAACCAAGATTTTCAAAATTTGTGGGGGCCGTTTTTAAATTATTTTCATAATTTTTGACTTCTTGTTAAAAGTACAGAAGTTGGTTAATAGTATATTTTATTACCTGATAAGTTTTTTGTTCCTTTTTTTTCTCCCAAACAGCTTCGACTTTGGTAGTAGGTGTAGATCTTCTTTTTTAATAAAATTGTTTATATTCTAATATACGAATTAATCTAATCTATATGAATAGAGAGCAAGGAGTTTCTTAATGTGATTCAATATACTGTATCTGGTATTATATTTTTTCTTTTATGATATATTCTCTTGAATGCTATATTCTTCTATATAGAAATCAATAAAAAATATTGGAAAAGAGGAAAGAAGTAGAGATTGGATAGGATGAAACTGCTTTTCTTGGAGCAAAGGCGGCTGATGGGTGACCTGACAGATATTTACAAAATGAGGGGTAAAGATAAGGTGGTCTTTTTCCGGCGGTAAGGGAATCCAAAACTAGATTACGTAGGTTTAAAGTGAGAGGGGAAAAATTTACAGGAAATCAAGTGGCAAGTTTTTTTTAAATCAAGTGTGGTGGGCGTACAGAACAAGGTGCCAGAGGAAATGAAAGAGATGGGTACAATTACAACGTATAAAAGAAACTTGGACAGATTCATAGATATGAAAGTTTTGGAAGGATATAGGCCAAACACAGGAAAGCAACTTCATTAGGATGAAGAGCCTGTTTCTGCTCAGTATAAATCAATTACTCCAATGTACAAGTCTATAATCCAAGCTGAAAAGCAAATTAGCTTCAAAAGTTCTTTCCTTACAAGCGGATATAATTGAGCCATATATTCATCTTATGTCCCATAAATCTCTACAATTCTAATATAATCTCATACATGCTACTATCCAGATGGATGGAGACCTAACAATTCAATAACTCAGATGCTTTTCTCTGCACTATATACATTTTTAACTTGCTTATTCCCACTACCTTTGCCAATCAAATTATAAGCTACCAGAAATTGTAGTGGAATTTAATTAACATGCAATCACAGTTGTGAATAATTGTGTAAAATGAATCTGGTTTAAAATGTAATCATTCTGGTATTTGTTTCTAATCTTCTTTTAGTCTCCATTTAGCATACAGATACATACAGGTATAATGTCAAGATTTATTTTTATATATTCTCTCAATTTTGGCAATCACAATGAAATACAGTAATGCATTTAAATTTAAACAACCTCTTCAATGCTTCCAAGGTACCAGGCTTCTCAAAAATCTTACTTGATAATCAACCATCAATTACAACTGGTTATTAATTAGTTGTGACAATGTTTCATGCTAGACATTTTTGTCATTATTTTGACTATTTCAGAAAATTAAAAGGTGCCCAATGTGTAGCATTAATAAATAAGTATAATTTTATTGTGTGAAATGAATCCAGTAGCTGTCATTCTTTTTTTTCCATTTTTGTCATTCTCTCAATTTGTCTCATGCTATCCTACAGCTTTCTACTAGAAGGTTCACAGGTGAATAACCTCTTTCACTTTTGATAAAATGATTTACACATAAATAATTTTAAAAGCCCCAGATAATTGTGTTTACCATGTGAACTTGCAATGTCAAGAAGCTGACCCTGTGGAATTAGGACTTGTGCAACACCAGACTGATTGGATGGAATCACATGAAGCACTTGGCCGTTTTCTGACTGGCTGGTAACAATCATCTAGAAACATCAACCAACAGTACTTGTTAGAAATTAACACGTATCATGTTAATCCAAAAACAAGTTGACTCTATTGCACTCTCACCTTATATCCCCACATGGAAGTAAGTCAAATAATGTTAAGAGATCTTTTATTAGTTTTACCCTAACCTTTTAAAGTCCTATTAACAAGTGAAATAATATTTGCAGTCAAGCTTATGATTCACAGTATTGAAAAACATACTGTAAAAAAAAGCATAAACAGTTGAAACTCATGGCAACCTTTTCCATAATAACTGCCTCTGATCACCCATTTCTGTCCCTTTCCTGGATGCATCCACTTACTAACCACACATTTTACAATGGATTTGTTGTCCATCTGGTTCCACTTGCTCAACAACTCTCCCTGATGGTTTCCATTATCAGCTTCCTTATCAGATCCCAGCAATGGCAGCCTTTGTGTTTCAGCTTATCACCCTCCAGCAGCTGTTTCCACCTTTACTCCCTCTACCCCTCCCCAACCCCATCCACCTGGCTCCTTCTGAGTGTTTTTACCTTGTCTAATTCCCCATATCACCTACCCATCTCCTAACTTCATCCTTCCCCCTCCCCTACCTGACGATCTGTCTGTCATCCTCCATCCCTCCTTAGTCCATACATCACCCACTAGCCTTCTCATCACTCTCCTCTTTATACCAGCTACTAAACATCCCCACTCTAATTTTATGTTCTTGATGGAAAAAGGGAAACAAACACATCATTTGAATCACTTTTGTCTATGCTGTGTGGTTTGTTACTAACCATGCGTGCATTTGTGTCTCCCAGTGATTGGAGTTCGTACTGGATAGGATGCCCATTCTGATCCATCAGCTGAAACTGCTCAGTAGAGAGAGTTTGTGGTTGCTGAGACACTTGCACTGTAGGATTCTGTGAAGCACCCGAGTCATCGGTAATATGTACTGTGATAGGAATGACAGTGATTGGATCGTTCCTTCCAAACGTAGAATCTCCATCATCTATCCAAGCCAATTGCTTTGCAATAAAAAAAAGACAAAACAGAGTTCAGTATTTTTTTGTACTTAAACAGCAGCAAGATGGAAATACTTCCCAGCTATCACTGAATCACCTTTAAGAAACTTTACTATCTTTTGACTTCTCTCTGTTACCTTACCTGGAAAACTTGTCGTTCTGCCTCAGAATCTTCAGTTATGTCAGAATCAGATCCCAATAATGTACTTCCTTTCTCAATACTGATTTCATCCTGACTGACATCTTCTTCCATCTCAGAAATAACTAAAATAAAAAGTGAAATCTCCAGTGACCAATAAAAATAACAAGTAGAAATATTTAACAAAGTAGCAAACAAGAGGTAGACTGAAATTCATTTAAAAATTGTAGCGTAAAGCTAAAAAGTATAAAAAGATAGGAATTAAACAGAAGCCCAGACTGTGGAAGATAGCACAAACAATAATTCAAAACACAAAGTTGAGAAGCAGAACTCCAATCACTGCGCCTATTTGATGAGATAGAAGTATTAACTGTCATCTAGTATGATTAACTGATCCTAATTACAACAATATTCAGAGAAATTATCAGCCAGAGTACAGTTTTGAAAATCTATTTGCCAATTTTTAATGAAAAGCAGCAAAAAGATTGGACTGTTTATCTGCAATGCCTCATTACGATGGAATACCTTGCTGACATTCTCCATGAAGGTTCATATATACATGATTACCTGGGAAAAATACTGTAAATTCTGATGCACTTAAAGGAAATGTTCAATTTATCAGTACAGTGTGACATCTTAGAAACTGTGACATTTTTCCTGGACCTCTTTTGCTCAATTCCCATGACATGGAATAAAGTATTTGGAAGATTGTTAAAAACATAATGATGACAGGCTATGCAAGTGTACGAGAAAGAAGTAGCATTGAAAGTCATTTGGATTAATTTGCATAATCATGAGGTAGGACATAAGAGAAAAGAACACATAATTTATTTTTGTGAACAACAAAACCAAGTGGCAGTCCTTCCTAAAATATTTCAGGACAGTTCAAGATGGTGTGAAGGGGAAATAATGAAAAATAAATAGAACATAGAACAGTACAGCCCAGTACAGGAACCTTCGGTCAAAGATGTTGTGCTGACCTTTTAACCTACTCTAAAATTAATCTAACCCATAGTCCTCCATTTTACTATCACCCATGTGTCGATCTAAGAGCTTCTTAAATGCCTCTAAAGTATATGCTTCTTCCACCACCCCAGGATGTTTCATGCACCCACCAGGAGCTGTGTAAAAACACATACCCTGACATCCCGCTTATGTTTTACTCCCACCACTTTAAAATTATGTCCCCCACCCTTGGCTAAGGCCATAGTTACCCTGGGAAAAAGCCTCTGACTAGCCACTCGATTGATGCCTCTTATGCCCCTAGTATCATGTGCCATACAGCTTGGCAGCTATTCCTTGGCCGTAAGACGTGGGAGTAGAATCAGGCCATTCTGCCCATCCAGCCTGCTCCATCATCCCTCTCAATCCATTTTCCTGCCCTCTCCCTGCAACCCCCAACACCCCCACTATTCAAGAACCGCCGGAAATCTAAAACAACATCAATCTCCACCCCAAATATACCCAATAACTTGGCTCCCCACAGTTGTCTATGCCAATGAATTCCACAGATTCACCACCCTCTGGTCCTAAACTCTCCCTCTCTCTATTGGAAACATCCTCTCCATGTTCACTCCATCTACATCTTTCAATATCCGATAGGTTTCAATGAGATCCCGCCATCCCTCATAAGTATGGACCATCATGCCCATACCAAGCACAAAGCACCCATTTACACTAATCCTACACAAGTTCATATTTATTTTAAACCCCACCCCCATCATCGGCTCGTGGATTATACCCTACACACACACACACACACACACACACACACACACACGCGTGACAATTTACAGAGGCAATTTAACCTACCAACCCTCTCGTCTCTGCAAATTGGGAGGGAATCAGAGCACCATGCAGTCACAGGGAGAATGAACCATCTCAAAAGGTTCTTTGCTCAAGCTTTCATGTTATAATTGAACACTTTTCAGTATGCGTACATTTACTGAAAACCAAGAAAATGCGGATGCCGGAAATCTAAAACAACAAAATGCTGTAAATACTCAGTACATTAGGCTAAAGAGAAGCAATGTTTCAAGCTGGTGAAGAGTCTGCCAACTGATATATTATCTTGGTTTCTCATTTCACTGATGTGGCCTAAGAATTCCAGCATTTTCTGCTTTTGTTGTATATGTTTATTCCACCAATGTGAATTTTCTTTCATTTACTTACACTAAAATCCATCCACTATTTGTTAGCCAATCCACTTAATTGTCCAAATTCCTTTCAAAATCTTGAATCTTCTCTTTATTGGTCACTGATAGGATTAACAAAATTTTATATTTAGAACATAGAACATAGAAATCTACAGCACATTACAGGCCCTTTGGCACACATGTAACCATGCCAACCATGTAACCTACTCTAGAAACTGCCTAGAATTTCCCTACCACGGAGCCTTCTATTTTCTAAGCTCCAATGTACCTATCTAAGAGTCTCTTAAAAGACCCTATTGCATCCACCTCACCACCTTCTCTAGCAGTGCATTCCATGTACCCAGCACTCTGTGTGAAAAACTTACTTCTGACCTTACCCTTGTACCTACTTTCAAGCATCTTAGAACTATGTCCCCTCATGTAAGCCATTTCAACCCTGGGAAAAAGCCTCTGGCTATCCACACAATCAATGGCTCTCATCATCTTATACATTTATCAGGTCACCTTTCATCCTCTGTTGCTCCAAGGAGAAAAGGTCAAGTTCACTCAACCTAGTCTCATAAGGCATGTTCTCCAATCCAGGCAACATCCTTGTAAATCTCCTCTGCACTCTCTCTATAGCACCAACATTCTTCCTATAGTAAGGTGACCAAAACTGAACACGGTACTCCAAGTGGGGTCTAACCAAGGTCTTATGTAGCTGTAACATTATCTCACGGCTCTTGAACTCAATCCCACGGTTGATGAAGGCCAACACACCATATGCCTTCTTAACCTGCGCAGAAGGTTTTGAGTGTCCTATGGACACAGACCCCAAGATCTCTCTGATCCTCCACACTGCCAAGAGTCCTATCATTAATATTATATTCTGTCTTCTACCGAACAGAACCACTTCACACTTGTCTGCGTGGAACTCCATCTGCCACCTCTCAGCCCAGTTCTGCATCCTATCAATGTTGCGCTGTAACCTCTGACAACCCTCCAGACTCTTTACAACACTCCCAACTTTTGTATCATCAGCAAACTTACTAACTCACCCTTCCAACTTCCTTATCCAGGTCATTTATAAAAATCACAAAGAGGAGGGGTCCCAAAACAGATCCATTGGTCACCGTCCTCCATGCAGAATACAAACCCTCTACAACTACCCTTTGCCTTCTGTGGTCAAGCCAATTCTAGATCCACAAAGTAAGGTCTTCTTGGATCCCATGCCTCATTACTTTGTGAATGAGCCTCGCGTGGGAATCTTAACAAGTACCCACCTTTCACACACAAATTAAGCAGAATTCAAAACAATCAGAGCAAACATTTTCCAACTTCTATTTTCTACTACTTAGAGAATACTGAATTACACAATTTACTATTAACCCTACTATTGAATAACTTCAATATAGGGACAGTACTATATTTTACAAACAATTGTAAAATATTATTTTAAATTGTTTATCAAAAGAAACATATCACATCACAAAGATCTCTTTCAAAGATTGCATATGAAAGAGCCAGTTCTCTAATTTAATTGTACTGCAATTTACTTTCTCTATCATCTGGTAACTCCCAAGGCATTAGATTTGTCCGGTTCAAAACATACCTGTATATCCCCGATGCAAAGCTAAATGAACTGTAAAATTATCATTTTAAAATCATAGTCACAGAGAGACACAGCAGGGAAAAAAAAGCCTTCAGCCAGTCACCTTGTGCTTACTATAAGCCACTTATTTACACTAACCCTACATTAACCTGTTTGTTTTACACTTTCCATATTTCATCCTCCAATACCAACACTCACCAAGATATTTGTACATTTTTGGGATGTGATAGAAAACTACAGGACCTAGAGAAAACCCACATGGTCACAGGGAAATTGTGTAAACTGTATTTAGCAATGAATCTGGGACTCAGGCGCCATAGGGCAGCAACCCTCTTAGCACCTTGAGAATGCAAAAAGAGAGATCTCACTTAGGTATATACATTTTGAGAGTGACCAAGGGTGTAAATCTTTAAAAATCATTACTTTGGACGGTTACAGATCTTCAAACACTGAGTTTATCAGACTAAGGATCACAATATTTTAGATACTAATGGAACCAAGAGATATCCTTGATTGCTATTAATTTGGTAGATTCAGCTAGGCTTTGGTACTTCTTTATCTGAGGGAAGGAAAAGGGAAAAATACAAAGAGTCTTGTCTGGAAGGGATATCCATTAATATGGCAAAACATTCAGAAGAATTTTCTACAAAAATAGGAAGGAGCAGAAAGCTGTACTGCCATTGTAGTGTTAACTATAATATGTACTCCTTCATTGGCCAACATTGCCATCAGCTGGTTGAAAAACAAAAGAGCTTCCAACTTTCCTTGAAAATACATAAGGAAATGCTACTTTTAAAATGAACTGATTCCATCTCTCCATTCCCTACCAATACTTCAAGTCTATTACTTTGCTGGTAACATTACTCTACCCTTGCGGAAAAAAACTGATTTGCAAGTATGGTTCAAGTACACTTTTAACTTCTATGGATTAGGAGTCCTTGTGGATGCTCTATATAATGATAATTGATGTCTGCTTTACCCTATGTAGGGAAATTTGTGGGCAAAATGATATATTTTTAAAGACCTACCAAACAAATGTCTCATTACAGTTTTGATACCTACCTTATTAATGTGTGCAATTTATTAGATTAAGCACTTTGGATGCCTCATTCTATGTCTTTGATGGTTATGTACAATTCCTGTCTTAATACTGACAACAAAATCCCATGTGATTGTAAAGTAACCCAGAAAAACTGGCCACTGGGTAGAGGGTAAGCTTCCTATTATTTTTAGTCATTATCCTGCAAGAGACTGGCCTCAGCATTCCTCTCAGTGTGTCACTAAGACTGGCAATGGATACAACAATGGGAGAAATGTCAAGCACAGGTTAATTTGGATGTTTTTTTAATATATGCTACCCATTATCATGTTACAGCATTATCTACTCTACCTATATGCACAAGATTAATATGGTGCTCCTGATCACATCCCAAGATGCATATGGAACAATACCATGGAACAGAGAACACTGGAAGCTTTTTTCAATAAACTATTTAAAACAACATCCCTTGAAATCAAAACCATAAAAACACCTTTTCAGTCTCACTGTAATTTATTGTAATGTTTCAAGACCACTCAAAGATAACGAGAAAGAAAATCTTAAAAGCCTCTACAAATGAGGCCCTTTTTATAGCCTAGAAATAAAAACTGCGGTAACTACTCTGCTGAGTGGTCTGAGAGGCAGAACTGATACATAGGGAAGTCACAAGCGGTATAAGAATGGGGCTAGAGTGACAGGGAATTTTAACTTCTGCAATATTGCCTTAGCGTGAAAGGGCTTATATTAGTATCTGAAAGTCAGCTTAATCTACACTTGGTATAGCAAGGATTAACCAAAGATAGTTAGTGTAGCTTTATTCAAGAGAAATCCTGTCTAACCAATGTGATTGATTTTTTCAAAGGGGTAACTAAGTGCATCAGTGGATCAAGCAGTTTATGTACACATCAATAAAGCCCACACAGAATTTAGTCCTAACGAAGGCATAGAGATGCAACACAGAAACAGGAACTTTGGTTCAAGTTGACCCTAACCATCAACCACCGATTACGATAATCTTTCATCTATCCCATTTTTGCTATTCTCCCATCAGATTCTTCTCATTTGAACACTAGTGGCAATGTATAATGTCTAATCTACTAGCCAGTATTTATTTGCAGTATGGGAAGAAATTGAAACTTTCAGAGGCAGTCCATGTGGTCACAGGGAGGACATACAAACTCCAACTCAGGCAGAATCAGGAATGAACCCAGGCCTCTGTGCCATTGCTGCCTCTATATTTTGGGAGCACTAACAAGTTAAGGGCATAAACAATGAATGATAGAGCCCTGAAGAGTACCAAGAAAAAGATGATTTATAAATCCAAGAATCCCTAAAGGTGTAAAGCATAATCCCTAAAGCATAAATGGAAATTATAGTTTATAGATCACCATGCTTAAGATTTCATTCATAAACATTGTTACTAAAAAAATGTCAGACTAACTAATTTGCTATAAAGTTATATAGCACAAAAACAGGTCCTTCAGCCCATCTAGCCCATGCCAACCAAGATTCCTATCTGAGCTAGTCTCGTTTTTTCTTGCTTGGCCCATATTACTTTAAACCTTTCCTACCCATGCACCTGTCCAAGTACTTTTTAAGTGTTGTTAATGTTCTTATGTCAACCACTTTCTTCAGCAGCTCATTTCATATACTTGGTGAAAAAGTTGCTTCATACTCATAAATTCTAATAAATCACTATTTTGCATGACTTCATTTACCCTAGGCCCATAATTTTATTTAGAAAAGATCCTCCCTCATTACCTGATGCTCCAGTGAAAAAAAGTTCCAACCTGCTCAACACATTTCCATAAACCTTGACTCCTAGCAATGTTCTTGTAAATCTCCTTTGTGTTCTTTCCAACTTAATGGCAGCTTTCATATGGTGACCAAAACTGTGCACAATATTCTAAATACAGCCTTGTACAATGGCAACATAACATCCCAACTTCTACACTCAGCGCCCTGACTAATGAAGACCATCTTGCCAAAACCCCTTTTCACCACCCTTTCCGCTTGTAAAACCATTTTCAGGAAACCATGCACTTTTTCTCCAAGGTCACCCTGCTCTATGAAACTCCCCAGGAACTTGGCATTCACAGTGAAAGCCCTACCCTCATCCATCTTCCCAAAATACATCACCTAGCACTTATCAGGAATTGCCATTCCTTGGCCTATTTACCCAGCTAACCAAGATTCCTCTGCAAACTCTAATCACCATATTCACTGCCAATTACACCATCTCTTTTAATGTCATCTACAAACTTACAAACCAGTTCTAAAGAATTCATCTCCCATACTTCTGGCTTTACAATTTTATCATGGCAACAGAATATTTATAGGTTTGTTAATTCCCTCTGCCACCTAAATATCTTCAATAGAACTTCCTCCAACACTTGCAACTTAAAACAGAAATAATTCACTGAGGTGTGCACAAACAGGAATGTTCATAATACCTCGGTAAAATTGTGTGGGGGGGGGTTGTTAAGAAGTTTAGTACATTTGTAACCATTTATACGTAAACATTTTTATTAAACTTTGAAACCAAGTAGACACACTCTCATTGAGTATTTCAGGGAGATTTTCAATGACAAATGTGATAACACAGTGATTGTTTTGGATAATGAGACAAAGTACTGAAAATTGAAGTACAATTCACATCTCAGTCCCATATATTCTGTAGGAAAGAGGATAGAAGTTAAATTTTATTTTAAAGTTATTATCACTTCAATGCACATACCAGGTAATATGCCAGATTTTCAGGTGTAAAGTGCCATCTATTAGCAGTGAGGAAAACATTTAAATTTCATGCCTGTCAAAACATGTCATTGCACATGTTCAAAGCATTTAGCACAGACTCTTTAATCAAGTGTGGCTCCCTTGCATTAGGCTTGGCTTTAATCAGATATCAGAATTTTATGTCGAACCAAATAAAAAAGTTCTAAGGTAATAAGCAATATTAATTAAAATATTACAATAGTTGGATGTACAGCTTAGTTTTGACCTTATATAAACACTTAAGAGACTCTTAGGTAGGCACGTGGATAAAAGAATCCACCTCTGTTTGAGATTTCCTGCATGCTGGCACCAAATTGCAGTAACACTACTGCACAGAAAGACTATGAAATCACTTTGTATCACTTTTCATATTTATTTATAATCACTGAGGCACAAATGGAAAAAGAATCATGGACATAACCAGAACTGAAGACAACCTGCCATATACTTTGAAGCACCTTTAATACATATCTCTGCAAATTTAGTAAAAATATTCACAAGATTTTTAAGCAGTACTACATAAAATAATACATAAATTATACAGAAATGCCACATTAAGACAAATTTGAAATACGATCTTTCAAAACAGATAGTAAAAGGAGTTTAAAAATCAAGAGAAGTAGGAAGTCCTGCCATTGGAAATAAAGTTGGAAATAATAATTTAATTTTCAGCCCCAGTTCTCTATACACCCGCAGACCCAGTTTTAACATTTGAAATCAAAAGGGGTTCACATTTTTATGAAAATAGCTAACCAAATACTTTAGTTTGCAAGATCAAAGAGAAACAGAAAGGAGTCATCGCAAAAAAATTCAGGTTCCTAAGTTTACAATTTCCTATTATTTTAAAGAAAGATCTAACCATAAATAAGCCAATGTCCCTCACTGCACCAAAGGGGACAAACATTTTAACATCTCCAATTTAAGTAGGCAAGTTGGGTTCCAAATTCTATCCCCCCAAAAAGATTCCTTCCAACTGAACTTTCTTTTCCCGTTGTCACCCTGGATCCAACTAACTCTCAATAACATTCCATAAATTTGAATTGTTCAACAGTAGGCTTACAAGAACATAGAAAAGAGGATAAGCAACATTCTTGATTCATATTGATTTAAATATATTAAATTATAATGGAAAAGTTTAAATGTCAAGTTCATAATCCATAACCATACATTCACTCTGCCTCTTCTCCTATTAAGTACATCATTCACAATGTTTCAACAGCAATTTCAACTGGAAAATGGGGGTGAGGGAGCTACAGTTTGCACTGAGATTGTGACGAAGGGTCTCGTTACAGGACTTTCCAGATACTGCCGGACCTACTGCGCATTTCCAACATTTTATGTTTTATTATATATCCAATTTCAGGCGTCCAGCGGCTGTAGTTCTGATTTTTATTTTGCAACGACTTACAAGTAAATAACGTATTAGAAATGGTGTTAACACGTTGCTTTTCTTGAAAAAATAAAGTAACCTACAGTTGACAACCTTCTGCGCAGTGGAAGGTGCCGAGGCCCTTATTCCAGCAGCGATGTCCAGCTCTGCCGCCACCACTGCCCCCACCTCGGGCAGTTAGGCTGGGCCCCCCACCACCAACAACTTCCTACAGCCCGCAGCCTTCTCGCCATTTTGTTGCCCCGCAGCTTGGCCCAGAAAACGCCCGCAACAGCCAGCGTTGGACCCTAGCTCATTCCTCTCCTTTCCACCCCTCGCCCTTCCTCCCACCCTCCCTGCCGGGCGCGGCAGCGGCTCTGAGGGCCTGAGAGCGCAGGCAGGCAGACGGCGAGCAAAACACCGGAACGAGTCTACTCAACCTCGTCTTCGCTTCACAACACATCCGCCATGGAGAGCCGGGGCTGGGCGTAGCACGGCTGCGCCGCTCGCCCCCCTCCCCCCACCCCGCGCGCCACGCCAGTGCGCTTGCGCCGCGGCCCGAGCCCCACGGTGTGCCGAGCTCTGGCGTCTACCGCGGTTTCGCGGCGGAGGCAGTAATTTCTCCCGGCCCCTCGTTACTATGTTGAATAAACCAGCCTGTACTTCAGTTTGAGTGGCGTGGGAGATAAATGGATCTGAGGTAAAGTAGGCTGGGCCGGAGCAGCCTCGGCAGGAGGTGATGGTGCCGGCTCTCCAGTCCCCAGGACGCTACTTGTTTTGCAATGTTTATGGAGTCTAGCAGTGTCCGTGAAGGCAGAGGGGTGGTGGATTTTACGGGTCGAGATCCTCTGTCCGGCTGCTCCGCCACCCGCTCAATTCCTCCCAGCAGTTTTTCTTCGCTCCCGATTCCAGGCGTCTGCGGTCTAGGGTCTTTGTGAGCGATATATATATATATATATGAGCACAATGGCCTGTCTGACTGTAGTTTGTATGGGTGAAAGGATATTTCTTATTGATAAATGGGAGCAAAGAAATTAATTGCACCTTTATATTATAATTATAAATTAATCTGAATGCGAACTTGTCAGTCCTGTGCACAAGCAGCGCCAGGTTTCTACCAATCTGCTCGTGGAAGTTTACCGCCTCTTTGCAGTAAGATAGAATGCTATATTTGGTTTTATCTTACCTGCAATGCAATCAGTATTGATAACTGGGAGAACCGAAAGTCTGAAACGTTAACTCTAACATTGTAGATTGTTGAAATTAGGAAGAGTTTGTTCTTAAAAGGTTAAATCCTATGAGTGTTGCTACCTGCACTACAGTGCCTTTAAAGCTCGGTAGTATAAAATACTTTTGGCAACAGTGTCACACCCGTGTCTCAAGATACGAAATGAACTCTGAATTTTGAATGCACCAAAGCTTTAATGCTGTTTTTAGATGCCGTGTGTATGTGAAGTAAAGAAAGATGTGCAAGACAAAATTGTAGTGCCAGTCAATTCTGTTCAGGTATACAAGTAAGCATTACTAATGTTTTTGACCATTCTGTAAATAAACTACTCCAGAAACACTTCCCCCATATCAAGCAGTTACATGCTACCGACAGATTTCACACAAATAAAAATATCTTGCTCTATTTGTCCTTCCTTTTTGTTTATTAAGAGAGCATTACTGATCTCAACAGAGCATGGAACCAAATTTACAAATATTGGTCACTATCAAGAATGTTTATCATATAAACTTCCTGCTGGAACTGAGCTAATCTAGTAGTTTAATTTATGCCATCATTAACCTGTTAATTTGAGCATCTGTAAAAATGAGGCCTTACATTTAACATTCATAAAACAAGAAGTGTTTTGCCTAGGATTCCTGCATTGGGCTCAAACAATAAAGGTTGCCTCTAACAACAAGACAAGGGAAAAGGTGGACAACTTATTATCATGAAAGCCATCTCAGTGACAAAGTTAATGATTGATAATGGTCTGTGCGATAAAGTGTGTTTGAAGATCAAGATCTCAAACCATATGGTGTACTGGACAACTGTGGCCCCTGTACTCCAAGGGATATGTAAATAAACTACAGACTACCTCAAAGTACTGTCTGCATAATGTGGATGGTATTGAGAACCTGGAGTCCATGAGTCAGGATCACACAAGACCAGAGTTAAAAACAAGTTTTACTTCATCTGATGATTCAGCAATGGATCCTGCATCAGCCTCATAGCCCACCTTAAAAACTAGAATGGAAGCAAGTTATCTTCAATCTCAAGGGATTGCTTAGTAGTAAAATCATACTAATCAGACAATAAGGAAAAAAAATAGAATGTGATTATATCAGATCCTAGTGGGTAGGAGAGGATGCCTGCTGTTATGGGAGAATCTAGGAGAAGGGTCCCTGTTTAAAAATAAGGAGTCCATCACTTTTGATAAAATGAGACAGATGTTTTCCACCTGAGGATTGTATTTGGAACTCTTCCTTAAAGGGCAGTCTTTAAATATTTTGCATGACAGAGGTAGATAGTTTGTGGATAAACAGAAGGGTTTAATGGATACCAGAAGTGCAGAGTTGAGTTTATAGTCAAATCAGTCATGGCCTTATTAAATGACACAAGTTGTAAAATGCTTCTAACTTGTATATTAATAAATATACAGGAATTGAAACTATTTTGTCTGAAAACAATGTTCGAGTCCCACTGGATGTCAAGCATTGAAATGATACAATTAATAACACATATTGTGCCATGTTACTCAGTTCAGCAATGTAAAGGAACTTCGAATCAGGAGACCAAGTTCTAAGAATGAAGACAGTTACCACCCATTCAATTCATATTTTTCAACTTCATTCTGGATAACCTAGACTTCAAAATGAATTGAAAATTGATCATTCATGTTCTGTATACACTAAAATCATTTGTAGATACAAAAGGAGGATTGTGCTTCAACTATAATTCACATTTATTTATCACTTTTAGAAAAAAAGTCAATGAGGTTTAAATAGTAAAAAATTGATACAAAACCAAAATTGAGGGCAATTAAAAGTTCAAACTGGTTTTTATGTAGATATAAAATTAGGAGGATGTAGAGAGGGGATTCTGTATCGCTGAACCTTTAGTGCTGTGTGAGAATGGAGAAACAGGATCAATTGTAGGAAGGATGAGGCTTCAAATAAACAAAGTTAATATTTTAAATTAAGAACAAGTGGACAGTCACTGCAGACTAGTAGCTGCTTCCAGACCTGGTGTAGAAGATAATATTTACTTGTAAATGAAGATGGAAAGCCAGATACAGATAAAAATGAATCTTAGCAGGAAATGGGATGCACAGGGAGTTGAGACTGAGTATCATAAAGATGGAAAATAGAGTTCTTAGAATTGAAGATGGCATGGAGTCAGAATCATTTGATATGGCCAAAAACAGAGTCAGTCTGGGAGGACAATGAAGAGAGTGGCAGAAAGCCATTCAAATTCTTGAATTTTCTGACATTCAATTAAATCATTACTGATCTGCACCTTAAGTTTTATTCACCACATCCATTGCTATCTTATCATCAAACACCCCAAATTTTAAATGTTACCAGCTTCTACAGTTTTTAGAATGATTAATTCTATGAATTTCTATCCAAAGAAATGATTTCACTTTTGATCAATGTGGCAGTGATTTTCATATCTTACCAAACTGTTCTAAATATTCCCTCCTCCTTGTTTTATCCATAATGTTAAATCTCACTAAGATTACTCTTAAATTCTTAAAGTAAATTTAAAACCTGCAATTAAGGTAATTTAAAATAAAAAGTATATAATAACTATCATAAAAAGACATTAACAATTATTAAAAGATATTGATACAGAATCTGAACTGAATTTGAAAAGCACATTTAGAATGAAGCAAAATGCAAAGGGAACACAAAATTCAACAGAAGAAAGTGAGAAATTACAAAGAGACCAGGGAAAGTAAGAGAGAATGCTAAGCAGTAAATCACCCAGGAAAGAGTTACTAAGGATCTGGTAGGAATCAGGAAAGTAGGGACGGAATAGGAGCTGTTGCTGAGGGGGAGCTACAGGTTTAGAGAATAGTAGATTAATTGTCCCTTACATGACTATTCTACTTCCTAAATACTTCCTTGGAGTCTTCCAAATAAAACTGTTATGTCAGGTTTCTACAGTAGTTGACTATGAGTTGGCTTGACACTCCAAAATCCTATTTTACCTGCAATTCTAATAGTTAACATTAAGATTTCTTTACAAGATGGCTATCATCTTTTTAAACACGATTCTTGCTTGACAGGTAATCACTACTTTGTGATTTGTTATGATTGCACAAAAATAGAAGATAAGCAGACAATTTAAAAAGTTGGCTTTGTATGTTTACAGAGTTGTAGGCAAGGTGTCAATTATTCATCCTGGCTGGAGTCTTCACTCTCTTGAACTGGGGTGCAAACACGACGTGTTCCAAATTCATATTTTCTGATGTTTTCTAAGGTTAATCCTCGCCTTCCAAAACGCCCCACGGGCCTGATCCCACGTCCAGTATACCAAGATGAATCAATATCAGCATCTGCAAACCAAAGCACAATAATTTATGCTTACAGCACATTGTATTCCTTTATTAGAGATGCAAGAAAAAATTGTTTTATTTCAAAACTCTCTTCCTTTTTGCTATAAAGACAGAGCTTAAAGTTATCCCAGTAATACTAGAAGCACTTTCGTGCATTTCCCCAGATTCCATTCTTCACTTGCATCCCAACAACCACAGATGAATGAATATTGTTCTTCCCTTGAAACATTTTGCTCAGCACTCACTTCAAGTTACAACTAGCCATGGTGTGAAGTGGAAAGAGAACAGGAGAAAGAATTACTGAAGCAATCTTCACATCAAATACAGTAATACAGTAATTTCCTTCCTGCTTTAACCTTTCCTTAATAAATTTTGCCTCTTCCTGGGAAGGAAGTATAATATTTAAAAGTTACTGTCAACA
Source organism: Mobula birostris (assembly GCF_030028105.1). Classification (NCBI taxonomy): domain Eukaryota; kingdom Metazoa; phylum Chordata; class Chondrichthyes; order Myliobatiformes; family Myliobatidae; genus Mobula; species Mobula birostris. The sequence goes on along the minus strand of NC_092375.1, from coordinate 144,338,159 downwards.
GCAAGCACTCCTAGGTCAGGTTCATCATAGACTACATAATCAAATTATAGCATTGTGGTTATAATTATAGAATTATGACTATGGTGCTTTGTTAAACATATCAAGATTGAGTATACCATTGTTTCAATTCAGGATCATGGTGTCTCTATATTTTATCCAGAATCCTTCTATATTGATACAATTCTACACTGTTCAATATTCTTGTGGCACAATTTAGAAGTATGTGGATGTCTTATTGGCTTCCAACTTCAGTGAAGTCCATCCTACTCTGTATTAATTCTTTACCCCAATCAAGGAGAATCATCCTTGGCTCATCCTGTTTAAAACTATACATTGGCACTTGTCTGTAGTTGTTGAAGAACAGTACAGTACAGAATTGTCGGGTGGGTGTAATTTAGTATTGTGGGTCAGCACATTAACCGATATGAAACAACACAGAACAATTTCATTTGGTAAGGATGAGTTTAGGCAGTGTTATATCCCAATCATCAGAACGCTGCACTGTTTTGAAGTGTTTTTGTGCTCTCGCTATTAATACGGGTTGTAACAGTGTGACTATACAACGGACAAGTTTTGGCTAACCAATAATCTGATAGAGCTGCGTGGAAATTAGCACATTTAAAACAGAAAATGAGAATCATCCCCTAAACACTTCTGAAAACTTTAAAGTTCACAGTTGACAAGCTTTAGAAAAAATATTTAAAACTTGAGCTTTTGTCTCTTTCGTCCCCACATCACACACGCAATCACTCTCTTTATATTTTAAAATTAGGATAGCTTCAATACATAGTTTGCAAATGCATCGCGTAGATGTAGTAGCCAAAGTTAAAGAAAACAAATTCAAAAAAGCTGGAAGCACACAAGTAAAACCCACCCCCAAAGCTCCACTGACGGGTACATCACGGTCTTGCATGCTCACCCTCCCTTCTTCCCTCCACCCAGATGAGAGAAGACTGCATCAAACATCGAAGCTGAAACAAATTTGGCCAGTACAAGTTAATTCTGTTACACACTCCATGCATGCGTTCTGACCAGCCGAGCACTTCCCTCTTAACTACAAGCTGCTTTAACAAGCCCCCCAGCTCACCCCCTGCGGAAAAGCGGAACATTTTACTCTTTTCCATAGACGCTGCTTGACCTGCTGATATCCTCCAGCATTTTGTGTTGCTTTGGATTTCAGCATCTGCAGATTGTCTCGTGTTTATAGTTTATTCTGTCGCCTTTCCATACTGTGATCACACACAAACACCCGAACAAGACAGACTGAAACGATTTAGAATTGCAGAATGACCAGCCCTCAGTCACCGGGCAAAGCGATCACTTACTCCTGATCTCCACCGGGAATCCTTGGACTCGGGAACACGCATCTGGGTAGGCGATGCACATCAGCAAGCAAACGACACAGCAAGCCGACAGCAGCTTCATTCTTCCACAGAGATTTGGGTAAAATCCTCCTTTAACGGCAGCAATAAACAGTTATCTTGCATGGATATATGCACAGATTACATTATAAAAAGTACGAACTCCCAACAAACTGCAGGAAACGTTTTTTAAACAAAAACAACAGAAACTTTGAATCGTTCTAAACTGCAAACCCGAAGTTAAAATGCATGCATGCTCCGCGTAAGTCACAGAATTAAAAACGTATCTAACCTAAACTGGTCTGCCCAGAGGCTGAAGGCTGTAGAGCAGGGGCTACAAGCCGCTCGGTTCCAGGTAAGGTGTTCCGTGAGGAGACTGGCCCGCTTCCCCAAGACCTGCTTTTTATTCCACGATTTTGTGATGACGTCGGTGACTGGCCGAACCGACTTTGCTCAGTTTCCGTTGGCAGGCGTCACCCCTCAGCACCTTTATAAAGGTAGTTCTGAACTTTGCAGGTAGATTTGGTGTCGCTTCCATGATCTATGGCAAACTCTGTTATTGTGTTCTGTTATATAATCTGAAATAACCATTATTGCTCATAGTGAACAAACATATAAGGTAATTAAATGCCATTCCTCCGCTGTTTTCATAGTACCATCCACAGGTAAAACAGTCTTCCACGAATATGGAGACCCATAACCTCTATAACGAATTGTTAAACGAACGTCCACTGTTTGCCTATCTTTAAAGTATGATCTCCCATCTAGCTTCCTGACATTCCTTTTCCCCCCACCCCCATACTACTTTTCTTCTTCCTTAGCTTCTTTATCTTATACTACCCCCACCATCTTCTCTCGATCAATACATGAAGCTCCATCGGACACCCTTGCTTTCTTTTTGTATGTCTCACAAACACGAGAAAATCTGCAGATACTGGAAATCCAAAGCAACACACACTAAATGCTGGAGGAACTCAGCATGTCAGGCAGCATCTATAGAAATCAGTAAGCAGTCCTGATGAAGGGTCTCCACACCAAACATCAACTGTTTACTTGGAGTTTCTCCAGCATTTTCTGTGTACTATACTTTTCCTATGTATGACTGATTCAGACTTAAAGGTAATAAGCAGTAGGGGGAGGTTTGCAGAATATACAATAACTGGGCCTTTGGTTGGCAGTGAGAGAGAGCTTTAGACTGCAAAAAGATACTCATGGTTTAGTCATCTGGATAGATAAATGGCAAATGGAATTCAATTGGGAGAAGTGTGTGGAAATATATCTGGGGAAGCGTAGCGAGGCAAGAGAGTATGCAATAAATGAAAGGTTTCGGGGAGATGTGAGGGAAAACAGGTACCTTGAAATGTATGTCCACAGATACTGAAATTTGGCAAGACAATTAAAAGGGCATGTGAGGTGCTTCCCTGCATTAGCTGAGACAGGGAGTATAATAACAGAGAAGTTATGTTAGAACTGTATATAACACCTGTTATTAGGCCACAGCTTGATAACTACTTATTGCTTTGGTCATCACCATGCTACAAAGGTATGATTGTCTTGGAGAGGATGCAGAAGAGACTCTTGATGATGTTGCCAGGAATGGAAAATTTTAACACTAGGAAATCCTCTCAGACTGAAGAATCTGGAGGTTGGCTTATTTGAGATATATAAAATTAACAGCGGGGGGCTAGTCGTGGCATGGTAGCATAGTGATTAGCACAACACTTTACTGTACCAGCAAACCAGGTTCAATTCCTGCCACTGTCTGTGAGTAGTTTATACATTCTCCCTGTGACTGAGCGGGCTTCCTCCCACAATCCAAAGACATACTGGTTGGTAGGTTAATTGGTTATTGTAAATGGTGCTGTGATTAGGCTGTGGTTAAATTGGGGGTTGCTGAACGGCAAGGCTTGAAGGATGAAAAGGGCCTATTCCATGCTCTATCTCAATAAATATATATATTAAAAATAGATAAGTGGGAAGAACCTGCTCTCAGTTGCCACTTTATTAGATACCTCCTGTTCACTGTCTTCTGCTGCTGTAGCCAATCGACCTCAAGTTTCGATGTGTTGTGTGTTTAGAGATGCTCTTCTATAGACCACTGTTGTAACATGTGGTTATCTGAATTACTATCACCTTCCTGTCAGCTTGAACCAGTCTAACAATTCTACCTGACCTCCCACTGACAAAGCATTTCACCCCCACAACTGCCTGCCATTGATTGGATGTTTTCTATTTCTTGCACCATTCTCTGTAAACTCTAGAGATGGTTGTGTGTGAAAATCCCAGGAGATCAGCAGTTTCTGAGATACTCAATCCACCCCATCTGGCACCAACAATCATTCGATGGTCAAAGTCATTTATATCACATTCCTTCTCCATTCTGATGTTTTGTCTGAACAGCAACTGAACCTTTTGATCATGTCTGCATGCTTGTATACATGGAGTTACTTCCAAATAATTGGCTGATTAGATATTTGTATTAACGAGCAGGTGTGCATGTGTACCTATAAAGTTGCCACTGAATGCATTTCCCTTATTTGAGGGGCCAAATACCAGATGTTAGAGATTTAAAGTCAATGTTGGAAGGATTAAGGGAAATCAAGGATAAAAGGCTTTTAGTCAGAGGAAGACAGGGACATGGAACTCATGTCTAAAAGGATAGGAAAGCTAGAAATCCTCAACATTTCTAAGCAATACTTGGAAATGTACTTGAAGTGTTGTAACATGCAGGGGTACAGTACAAGTCTAATGCTGGAAGGTGAGAGTGAGTTCTTTATTATGACTGGTGCAGACATGTTAGTTCGAATGACCTATAGTGTAGATTCTTTAATTCTAAAGGTACTATCAGAAATGTTTTAAAACTGGAGTCAGTCACTGAGTTCTTCCAATGGTGTCACGTCCATTGGTGCTAGCATTTTTCATTAAATGTTTGTGGATTCAATTCCCAATCCTGAGGCATGAGTACAATTGCCTAAAGTGGCATTGCAGTGTGGTATTAAGTGAGGGTTGCCTTACGGATGAAATTGTCGAAAAGGTTCCCATCTGCTCTCATAGATGAATATAAACAGACTTCATCGGCAATGTTCCATTGAGGTTTACCCCAGTATCCCAAAACATTAAAAAGCATACCACAAAACAGGCCCTTCAGCCCATCTAGTCCATGCTGAATTATTCAAACTGTCTACTCCCATCGACCTGCACCAGGCCCATGGCCCTCCATAGCCCTACTATTCAAGTATCTATCCAAACTTCTCGTAAATGTTGAAATTGAGCTTGCATGCACCACTTGTGGTGGCAGCTTGTTCCACACTCTTACAACCCTCTGAGTGAAGACGTTTCCCCACATGTTCCCCTTAAACATCTCTCTTTTCACCCTTAAGCTATGACCTCTAGTTCTAGTCCCACCCAACCTCAGTGGAAAAAGCTTGCTTGCATTTACCCTATCTATACCCCTCATAATTTTGTATACCTCTATCAAATCTCCTCTCAGTCTTCTATGTTCTAAAGAATACAATCCCAATCTACTCAGTCTTTCCTTATAACTCAGGTCCTCCAGACCCAGCAACATCTTCGTAATTTTTCTCTGTACTCTTTCAACATTGCATACATCTTTCCTGTGGGTAGGTGACCAAAACTGCACACATTACTCCAAATTAGGCCTCACCAACATCTCATATAACTTTAACATAACATCCTATTTATAGTACTCAGTATATTGATTTATGAAAGCCAATGTGCCAAAAGCTTTCTTTACAACCCTATCTACCTGTGACACCACTTTCAATGATTTATGTACCTGTATTCCCAGATTCCTTTGTTCTACCACGCTCCTCTGTGTCTTACTGCTCACTGTGCAGGATCTACCCTGGTTGGTCGTATCAAAACCTCGCACTAGTCTGCATTAAATTCCATCTGTCACATTTTAGCCCATTTTTCCAGCTGATGCAGATCCCTCTGCAAGCCATAATAGCCTTCCTCACCGTCCACTACAACCCCAATCAAGATGTCATCCGCAAATTTGCTGATACAGTTTACCACATTATCATCCAGGTCATTGATATGGTGACAAACAACAAAGGACCAAGCACCAATCCCTATGGCACACCACCAGTCTCAGGCCTCCAGTCAGAGGGGCACTCTGTACTACCACTGTGGCTTCACCCACAAAGCTAATGTCTAATCCAATTTACTACCTCAGCCTGAATGCTGAGCGATTGAACCTTTTTGAACAGCCTCCCATGGGTGACCTTGTCAAGTTCCTTACTAAAGTCCATGTAGACAACATCCACTGCCATGCCTTCATCTACTTTTCTGGTAGCTTGCTTAAAAAACTGGACCTGGGTGTACCCGGACAATTTATGCTTCAACTAATACCTATTTGGTTATTGATAGATAAGTAATGCTTTTTTTGGAAACCTACTACATGAAATATTACCTCGGTATTTCAATATTCAAACAATAGCTACACTCCAAAAATCTTTATTGTCCTCGGCAGGACAGTTCAATAATTTATTAAAAAGGTATGAGTTCTGAGTGTTCTGAAAATCTCCACATAAAGTTTATCTTTTGTTTACCTTTCTGTTTATCTTACAGCTTTGCAATAATTAAATGTATATACATAGAACATAACTTCGTGGTTGAGTTCTGCATCTATTTTTTGTTCTTAGAGGATGCTGAGTATTGAATGGTAAGACCAGAGCCAAATTTATTTATTAACGATTTATGTTAGAATGTACACGAAAGGAAATTGTTAGGCATTTTAATTGGTCCACACTTCAAATAGATTCATAGTCCCCGTGATGAGATGCCTTTTCCTATACATTATAGATATAGATTAGATTGCTGGCGCTATTCCTTGAGTCAGCAATTGATAAATTCAAGTCCTAGATCAGAACAGTGAGTGTAAATTATGACGTGGTGTCTAAGTATCAGACTGACCACCAGTCTAATATATACACCTAGTGGAATCACTGGCTCATTGGTGGATTTCCCACTTTTAACTCTTTATGGTTAGAGTGGAATCACCCTCCTGACAGCCCAGACAACTGAGGCCTAAGCTCTGGCATTGAAAATTTAGGGCATTCAGAAGAAGAACGTGAATCTGATGGCTACTTGTGTTTCCAATCCCCCTAAATCTCAAGCATTCAACATGATTTTGATGGGAAGTAGTGAGCTTCTTCAGCTTTGCTTATATCCAAACCAGGAAAAGGTGCCCTAAAAATAAAACAAACCTTGTGGATGGTAATGGGAAACCATTTTAGCAACTTTTCCAAACTGAATGGTTTAAGGATTAAACCTGGATTAGGACCTGAGTGAGACATCAGAATAGGTAAAATGGGTGCCAGTTGGAATGAAGTATCTAGGGGTCAAACTCAGTTAGAATTTGGATGAAATAATCACTTTAAATTATGTTCAATTATTGAGTAAGATGAGAAATAATCTGGATAAGTGGAGGGCAATGAGACTGTCACTCTGGGGTAAAGTCAATGTAGTTAAAATGGTCATAGCACCTCAGTTTATCTTTCTATGATGCTTCCCTTAAATATACCAGCTTTGATCTACAAGCAATACAACAAAATTATCAGTGATTTTCTATGGGATAAGAAGAAGACCAGAATTAAAATGAGTAAGATGTGTATGTCCAGGGACATGGGTGGGCTCAGTTTACCTGATGTCAGGGCATATAAATTATCCTTTGAAATGACCAAATTAGCTAACCACTGGGACAGGGCTGATGTTGATTTAGATTGGGTAATTATAGAACGGAACCTGGCTGCACCACATTCACCCCTTAACATCCTCTCACAACATGTGGAAAACAAGACTAATCTAAATCCTATACTATTTCACTCATAGACTGTGTGGAGTACAATTCATAAAGCCTGTAGAATGTCACATTTAATCCAGTTATAGTCCTCGCTCTGGAATAACCCTGAGATATGTATTGGGAAAAGAATGGGGTACTGGAAAGAATGGAAGATTAAAGGTGTAAATACAGTAGGTGATCTCTACGAGAATGGGATTTTTATGTCATATGTGGATTTGCAGAGGAAATATAACTTTGTAGATAAAGGGAATTTTTGGAAGTATTTACAAATAACACGTTGCATTAGTAGCTTATTTAAGAACGGTGACCCACAAAGTAACTCTTTAACTGAATACTTTACATTACCACAGGAAGTTCATAAAGCATCAGTGTTTTATAAACTGTTCAACCATTCTGTGGGTGAGTTGTGTAACAATCTCAAAGCGGTATGGCAGAAGGATCTTGGAAGCGATATTGAAGATAATGAGTGGTCAATTATTTTATCAAATGTGGGTAGACACATTAGGGAAGTGAAAGGGAAATTTATTCAGTATAAGATAGTACACAGATATTATTGGACACTAACTAGACTGTACAAAGATTGTTGATAATAATTTATGCTGGAAATGTAAAAATAAGGTGGGCACATATTTTCACATGATTTGGGAGTGTTCCATGGCTCGTCCATTTTGGTGTAAAGTTCTTGATTTGTTGGGAACTGGTTGCGTTCCACACTGCCCTTGTGCCCATGGCTTTGTCTCTTGGGTGATAGGACAATGATACCTAATGTAAACAATGACAAATTTACTATTTTAAAGGTGGGTCTCATCACAGTTGCAAGAATTATATTGCAAAACTGGAAAAAACGCAGATGTCCCACTGTGAAGGAATGGACTGAGGAAATGATTAAGATTTCATCATATGAACACATGTTGGGAAGAATTAGCAGTGAGGGAAAAGTGCAAGACGTGTGGGATCAATTTTGGTTGTATGTTAATTTAAACTTATTTAAATGAGAACTTCTTTCTGTCTCTAAGTTTTATTTGTTTTACTGTCATGGCATGGCTGTGTCAATATGCTGTACTGTATCTGCTCTGTGATATGCTGTGCTGCTTTGTAAAATAAGAATAAATAATAATAAAAATTTGTATTTAAAAAAAGAATAGGTAAAATTAAGACTTTTATGTATATTTTTTTAATGACACCACAAAGAACTTTAAAATAAATTTAATATTTACAAAGTTGTGATATAGGAAATATGGCAACCTATTTGCACTGAACAGGGTTCCATTGATAAGTAGATGAAAAGGGAGACAGAGAGGAATTACAAAATGGGAATCCACTGGAGGCTTGTTGAACTGGACAAGGTCACTGTAGCGGTAGCACACATGGTGATGCAAATGGTAAGGCTACTGTCTCCCAGCAAAGTCTCCTGACCTTGGGTGTTGTGTGTCAGCTCTTACCTGCATCTCTCCCATTGTCCACATTTCTGCTACACCTCATCTCACCTCATCCAGAACAGAGGTGGTGTTTCCTTGGTCCTTACCTTTTGAGCTGCAGGTCAAGTGAAAATACTAAAATAGTTATTTTTTCCAGCTCAATGATAATAGGAAAATGTGGGTGATATAGTGTTGAAGTGGATCAGCTGGGGTCTAACTGTTACTAACAGTTGAATCACTATTCACACTTGTTCTTAAAATGAAGGTGTCAAATTTGAACCTAATCTTTTCCTTTTTCTGAGGTCACTGAAAGATCTACTGGCTGATGAGTTTTAGCACATGCACCCACATAGATCTTCAATATACAGTACTCTACTGGCACCAGTAGAGACTAGGCACAAGGAAGCACTTGATTATGAAATTAATATTCCAAGCAATTCAGGAGAAAACAAAGGAAACTATGAATTACAGAAGTGACCGTGGCAGTGGAATAGTACAATGTGGCATTGGGCCAAAATAGAGTCCATCTGAGAATAAATATGCACTATTATGCTGTTAAATTAATACTGTAGATCACCTTTGATAAGTCAGAGTTGCAAATGTTCATGGAAATTACAGAAGGGTGCAATAGTTCAGAAAGAGGACTTCAATTTGTTTTATAAAGATTGGGATATTAACACAATCAAAGGCCAAGATTTCCTGAATTGTGTACAAGAAATCATTCTCGCTTAATATTTCTACCCCACTTAGGGTTGGAGAATGAAATTGGGCAAATAGAAAATATTTCAGAGAGAATATTTGTGGAAAAGCAACCATCTTATCATCACATTTAAAGCAGCAATGGAAAGGACAATAGTGCAATGAAATGATAAAATACTTAACAGATGGAGAGATAACATCAATGAATTAAAAGTAGATTAGGTGCAGATGGGTTTGAATCAACAATGGCAAGAAAGGATTATTGACCAATGGGGTCCTTAAAAATTTGGGATTTTGAATACAAAATACATATATGCATAACTATACAGAGACAGTATAGGTCATCTAAAGCTAAAAAAAATCCATGAATGACTAAAGATGAAGAAGACAGCAGGCATATTCATCACAAGTATTCATCAAACAACTGAAAACCAAGCTTATGAGAGTACAGAGACCCATAAAATGAAATAAGGCTATACAGAAAGAGCATGAGAATAATTCAAATAATATAAAATGGAATCCTAAGCTTACTTGTCAATGATACTCAGAGGAAGGATGGTCCAATTATGGACTGAATACACTTTCCAATGAAGGCTGGTGGTTTGGCTACCATATGAAATGAGCACCAAGTAGGTGTTCTCAATCAAGAAAAAAATGCTATTAAAGCTTCAATTGATGATGGCAGAGCAGCAATGACAAGAATTTCCAGAAGCGATTTGGAAGGCACGGGATATATACATCCCAAAGAGGAAGAAATATTCTAAAGGCAAGATGACACAACTATCACTAACAGGGAAGTCAAAGCCAACATGAAAGCCAAAGAGAGGGCATATAATAGAGCAAAAATTAGTGGGAAGTTAGAGGATTCAAAAGTTTTTAACAACCAACAGAAGGCAACAAAAAAAGTCATAAAGAAGGTAAAGATGGAATACGAAAGTAAGCAAGCCAATAATATTAGATTTAGATTTAGATTATGAGGACACTCAGTCCTTGTTTATTGTTATTTAGAAATGCATGCATTAAAAAATGATACAATGTTCCTCCAGAATGATATCACAAGAAACATAGGGCAAACCAAGACTAAAACTGACAAAACCACGTAATTATAACATATAGTTACAACAGTGCAAAGCAATACCGTAATTTGATAAAGAGCAAACCATGGGCACGATAAAAAAAAGTCTCGAAAGTCCCGATCGCCTCATTATCTCGCAGACGGTAGAAGGGAGAAACTCTCCCTGCCATGAATGTCCAAGCGCTGTAAACTTGCCGATGCAGCACCATTGGAAGCAGCCGACCGCAGTGGTCTCTGAGTCCGTCCGAAAACTTCGAGCATCTGACCAGCCCTCCGACACTGAGCATCGAGCACCATCCTCTGCCGAGCGCTTTGACCCCGCCCCGGCCGCCGAGCAACAAGCAAAGCCGAGGACTCGGGGCCTTCCACTCCGGAGATTCTGGACCACACAGTAGCAGCAGCAGCGAAGCAGGCATTTCAGAAGTTTCACCAGATGTTCCTCCGTGCTCTCACGTCTGTCTCCATCAAATAAGGATTGTGCTCGGCACCCTACTTGACAGATAACAGACATCACCACCGGAGTGGCCACTGTGAGCTGCATCGCGCCGCCATCTTCTCCTCCCACCGTTAAAGAGGATACCAAAAGTTTCTTCAGATACATAAAGTGTAAAAGAAAGGTGAGAGTGGATATTGGACTGCTGGAAAATAATGATGGAGAGGTGGTATTGGGGGACAAAGAAATAACAGATGAACTGAATAAGTATTTTGCATTACTCTTCACTGTGAAGACACTAGCAGTATGGTGAAAGTTCCAGGTTTCAGGGGTCATGAAGCGTGTGTAGTTACTATTACTAGGGAGAAGGTTCTTGGGAAACTGAAAAGTCTGAAGGTAGATAAGTCACCTGGACCAGATGGTGTACACCCCAGGGGTCTGATAGATTTGGTTGAAGAGATAGTGGAGTTATCTTTCAAGAATCACTATATTCTGGAATGGTTCTGGAAGACTGGAAAATTGAAAATGCCACTCCAATCTTCAAGAAGGGAGAGAGGCAGAAGAGTGGAAATTATAGGCCAGTTAGTCTGACCTCAGTGTTTGGGAAAATGTTGGAGTTAATTGTTAATTATGTGATTTCGGGGTATTTGAGGCACATGATAAAATAGGCTGTAGTCAGCATGGTTTTCTCGAGGGAAAATCTTGCCTGACAAATCTGTTGGAATTCTTTGAAGAAATATCAAGCAGGATAGACTAAGGAAAATCAGTTGATGTTGTGTACTTGGATTTTCAAGACCTTTGACAAGGTGCCACATATGAGGCTGCTTAACAAGTTATGAGCCCGTGGTATTACAGGAATGATCTTAGCATGGATAAAGCAGTGGCTGATTGGCAGGAGGAAAAGAGTGAGATTAAAGGGAGCCTCTTCTGGCTGGCTGCTGGTGACTAGTGATGCTCCACAGGGGTCGGTGTTGGAACCGATTCTTTTTACGTTGTATGTTAATGATTTGGATGATGGAATTGACGGCTTTGTTGCAAAGTTTGTAGATGATATGAAGATAGGTGGAGGGGCAGGTAGTTTTGAGGAAGTAGAGAGGCTACAGAAGGACTTCAACAGATTAGGAGAAAGGGCAAAGTGGCAGATGGAATACAGTGTTGGGAAGTGTAAGGCCATGCACTTTGGTAGAAGAAATGAAAGGGTTGACTACTTTCTAAGTGGAAAGAAAATACAAAAAACTGAGGAGCAAAGGGACTTGGGAGTCCTTGTACAGGATTCCCTAAAGGTTAATTCGCAGGTTGAGTTGTTGGTGAGGAAGGCAAATGCAATGTTAGTATTTGTTTCAAAAAGACTAGAATATAAAAGCAAAGAAGTAATGTTGACAATTTATAAAGCACTGGTGAGGTCTCACTTGGAGCATTGTGAACAGTTTTGGGCCTCTTATCTTAGAAAGGATGTGCTGAAACTGGAGAGGGTTCAAAGGATGTTCACGAAAATGATTCCAGGATTGAACGGCTTGTCATATGAAGAGCGTTTGAAGGGATTCCTGGGGAGAGGCAGGAGACTGGGGCTGAGAGGAAAAATGGATCAGCCATGATGAAATGGCAGAGCAGATTTAACGGGCCAAATGGCCTAATTCTGCTCCTATTTCTTATGGTCTTATGATGAGGAAGTGAAAATTGGAAAGGTAAAAAATAAAGAGCCTGTTAATAGGCAACTAGTCTTCAAAAAAAGAAAGTTACTCTCTCCAGATTAGATGCATCCTAGTTTCCCACCACACTCCCCACCACCATTACTTTATCTTTCCTTGTCAATCACCCTATGCACCAATACTCCTCTATCTTCTATGATGTGCTTCAGTTCTGGTAAGACGAAAGCACATTTGGATGCAGCAGTTTTTATGAGATCAACCAAAGGTGTTATTATCCGTTTAAAGTATATTTTTATATGATTGGAAGACCCTGCTAGACATTAAGAACCTGAAGTACGGCAGGTCTACACCATAAGTGAGATGCTCACTGGCAGAGAAACTGAAGGAGCTGGACTTGGTGTGGACGGTTATGTTATGTGCGACAGAGAGGTGTCTGTCTGCAAAGGAGGTGTGCAATCTAACATCAAGTGATGATCTTAGTCGCTTTTCTGATGATTGCAAGACCATGTTGGACATCGGTGGTGCAGAATGCTACAAATCCAATTCAGTAGTTTATTGGCGAACGGCGGGGTGGATGGCAGGGGAGCTGCATGGCCTTGGTGGTATTGAGGACTCGGCCTCAAACTGTAGTGTTGCACCAGAGTGCCAGAGGCGGTGTGGCACGGCATCTGTGCTGGAGTTGGTGCTGCCCGCCAGTGTTCACTTGGCAGAAGACAAGCTGTATTATGTTCAACTGCAGACTGCTGCAACATTCATCCACTCAGTGAGTTGGACTATATATATTGTTTGTGTGATTGTATTTTACTGCTATCTTATATGTGCCTTATGCTGTGTATGACCTTTGGTACTTGTGTCATGCACCTTGGCCCTGGAGTAATGCTGCTTTATTTAGTTGTATTCATGCATATTCATGTATGGTTGAATGACAATTCAACTTGAACTTAAACTTGAACCTAGCATCACTTTATGTACATACAATTAGTCTATGTATATAAGCTAATTTTATGTATTTATATTTATTGTGTTTTTATTGTGTTCTTTATGCTTATTGTGTTTTTAATGCTGCATCAGATCTGAAGCAACAATCATTTGGTTGTCTTTTTCACTTGTGTACTGATAAATGGCAATAAACAATCTTGAACCAACACACATCAAAGTTGCTGGTGAACGCAGCAGGCCAAGCAGCATCTGTAGGAAGAGGTGCAGTTGACGTTTCAGGACGAAGGGTCTCGGCCTGAAATGTCGACTGCACCTCTTCCTACAGATGCTGCTTGGCCTGCTGCGTTCACCAGCAACTTTGATGTGTGTTGCTTGAATTTCCAGCATCTGCAGAATTCCTGTTGTTTGCGTTTAAAAACAATCTTGAATCTTGAATTATTGAGGGATGGAACTAACAAAGGTCCTGATCCTTCTTAAAGAAGCAGATGATGTCAGAGGCCTTGAGGGTTTAAATTCTTGATAGTAAAATTGTTATTCTGAATGAAGACTTTCAAGAGACCTCTGGCAATTTTACACATTAGAGGAGTGAACAAAATTAAAGGTACAACCGTACCATATTTGGATAAGGGACAGTAAGCAGAAAATGAGTGAATGAATTGCATTTTTTCTCAGTTTAAAAGGAAGAATGCAAAGCTGGGATTAGACCCATTTGTCTATTTAGTTTATGCTAACCTTTAGCTATACAGTACACTATTTCAAACCTTTCAGAAAATATATATAACCTGGAAATGTAATAAACAATCAGAATAATAACAGCCTGCAGAACATAGAAATTGTCCTGTGATTAGTCTAGGATTAAATCGGAAGATTGCTGGGCAGTGAGGTTCAAAGGGCCAGAGGGGCCTATTACACGCTGTATCTCAATAAATAAATAAAAATAAAAAATGTATAAAACGAGACACGTAGCGGATGCATAATTGTACTGTGGCGGCTCGCCCACGCGGCAAGCGAACCGGCTCCAGCAGTCGTGGGTGAGTCTGCAGCCAGCAGCAACCGAGGGGACTCTGAGTGCGGGACAGACCTCGGCCTGGAAGCCAACGTCACTTCCGCCCCGCAAAGAGCAGGGGATGCTGGGAGCATGCACTTAAGCGCGCGCGGATTGAAACAGTAAACAGTTCAACCAGACCCTGCTCGACTCTGTGTTGCTTTCACTCGTTGTGTATCGGCGTGACCACATTGGTGACCCCGACGATCCAACGGCATTTGGACCCAGCATGAACGACTCAGCTCTGCAGAATGCGGTTTCCCTTAAATTGCCAACCTTCTGGACCACTCAACCCCTGGAACCCCTGGTCTGGTTCGAGCAAGCAGAGGCCCAGTTCCAGGTCAGGCAAATTGTCTCAGATGCCACCAGGTATTACTACATGGTGGGCGCCCTCGACCAGGTGACAGCGGGCCGCGTTATCAACTTTCTGCATCAGCCCCTGGCAACAGACAGGTATGAGGCACTCAAGGCCCTGTAATCCACACATTTGGCCTCTCCGGCCATAAAAGAGCTGCGCAGTTACTCCATATGGACGGCCTGGGCGACCGCGCGCCATCAGCCCTGATGAGTGACATGCTAGCATTGGCAGACGGCCATAAGCTTTGCCTGCTTTTTGAGCAGATTTTCTTGGAGCAAATGCCAGAAGACATCCGCCTCCTGCAAGCAGATGAAGACTTCAGAGACCCGCGCAGGGTGGTTGCCCGCGCGGACGTGCTTTGGCACTCCAAACAAAATGGCGGAACCACCATCGAAATTAGTGCTGCAGCACGACCGAAAGCCCAGCCCCCCCACACCCCAGCAGCGGAGCACCGAACACCCACACCAAGGGACGGCACCACTTCTGAGTCTCGGTGTTTTTATCATCAAAGGTGGGGTTCCAGGGCCTGTCGCTGCCGACCGCCATGCTCGTTCCAGGGAAATGCCAGGACCAGCCGTCGCTAATGGCTACAGTGGCTGGACACCGTGATGGCCTCCTCTACATTTGGGACAAGCACTCCAGGCGTAGATTCCTGGTGGACACAGGGGTGGAAATCAGTGTCCTACCCCACTCGCGCCACGATACCTGAACTAGAAGAACAGGACCGGAACTTACAGCAGCCAACAGCAGCACCATCCGCAGCTACGACACAAGAACCAGTCCCTTGCAGTTCGGTTCCAGCCGCTTTACATGGACATGTTACTCTGGCCGCAGTATCACAGCCATTGCTGGGTGCGGACTTCCTCTGCGCGCACTGCCTGCTCGTGGATTTGAAGGGATGACAATTGGACGATGCGAAGACCTTCCAGACTTTCTCCCTCAGTGAGGCCAGGTTACTGGCCCTGCACCTGGACTCAGTCACTTATTCCAACAACGAGTTTGCCAGAGTGTTATCGGAGTTCCCCTCTATCATCACGCTGCAGTTTTCCTCAACAGATCCCAAGCACGGCATGGTGCACCACATCCCCACACAGGGCCCTCCCCTTCATGTCCCGGCCCGCAGGCTACCGCCCGACAAGCTCCACCTCGCGAAGGAGGAATTCAAGAAGATGGAGGAGATGGGGATTGTGCGGCATTCTGACAGCCCGTGGGCCTCCCCACTCCATATGGTGCCCAAGTCCGCGGGAGGGTGGAGACCGTGCGGCGACTATAGGAGGCTGAATGACACCACCATGTCCGATCGCTCTCCGGTACCACACGTCCAGGACTTTATGGCCAACCTGCACTGGGCGCGCATCTTTTCAAAGATTGACCTGGTCCGAGGGTATCATCAGATCCCAGTCCACCCGGACAATGTACCCAAGAGGGCCCTCATTATCCACTTCAGCCTGTTTGAGTTCCTCAGGATGCCGTTTGGGCTCAAAAATGTGGCACAGACGTTCCAGCGCCTGATGGAGCAGTAGGGGGAGATCTGGACTTTCTGTTCATCTATCTGGATGACATACTTATCGCCAGCTGCTCCCGCCAGGAACATCTAGCACATTTATGCCTGCTCTGCCGCCACCTAAGCAACTACGGCCTGGCTATCAACCCCGCCAAGTGCCAGTTCGGCCTACCTGCCATCAAATTCTTGGGACACGGAATCGGCTGCCATGGAGCTGTGCCCCTGCCAGCAAAAGTTGAAGCCATCCACCAATTCACCAGACCCAGCACTGTTAAAGGCCTGCAGGAGTTTGTTGGGATGGTTAACATTTATCACCGTTTCCTGTCCTCAGCGGCCAGGATCATGTGTCCCCTTTTCGGCTTAATGTCCGGCAAGTTCACAAAGGTCAAAAAGGTCACCTGGACAGAGGAGGCGATGGTGGCTTTTGAACAAGTCAAGAATATACTAGCAAACGTCACGCTCTTCCTGGTCCACCCCCAGGTCGACGTCCCCACTGCCCTCACTGTGGATGCCTCCGATGCGGCAGTTGGCGACGTGCTGAAGCAGCTCATCGAAGGCCAGTGGAAGCCGCTCGCTTTTTTCAGCCGGCACCTATGAGCCCCGGAACTTAAGTACAGCGCTTTCGACAGGGAGCTGCTGGACCTGTACCTTGCCATCCGGCACTTCAGGTATTTCCTAGAAGGGAGGGAGGTCACGGTCTTCACAGACCACAAGCCCCTCACTTTCACGTTTGCTAAAGTGTCGGACCCATGGTTAGGCCACCAGTAACGCCACCTGTCGTACATCTCGGAGTTTACCACTACGATCAAGCACATCTCTGGGAAGAACAACGTGGTAGCCGACGTGCTGTCACACACTTCTGTCCAATCAGTGCACTCTCTGTCTCTGGGGGTGGATTATGTGGCATTAGCTAAGGCGCAACGACTGGACAGCGAGATGCCAGCGTACCGAACTGCAGTCTCAGGACTCCGCCTTGAAGACATACCCATTGGGCCCGAAGGGTAAGAAGCTCCTTTGCAATGTGTCCACTGGGCAACTTCGGCCCATTGTACCGGCCGCTTGGAGGCGCCGTGTTTTCGACGCCTTGCACGGTTTAGCCCACCCTTCCATCCGGCTGATCACAGACAGGTTTGTGTGGCACGGCCTATGCAAGCAGGTCGGGCACTGGGCCAGGACATGCACGCACCGTCAAACCTCCAAGATCCAGAGGCACGTGAGGGCCCCACTGCAACCCGTCCAGCCGACACATAGGAGGTGTGAGCATGTCCACGTGGACATCGTCGGCCCACTGCCAGTTTTGAGAGGAGTGAGATACCTGTTTACCATGGTGGACAGGTTCACGAGGTGGCCGGAAGCTGTCTCACTCGCTGACACGGCCACGGAGACATGCGCCAGAGCCCTGATTACCACCTGGGTGGCACGGTTCGGACTCCCAGCCCACGTCACTTCAGACAGGAGTGCGCAGTTCACATCGGCTTTGTGGTCTGCATTGGCACAACTGCTCGGAACCCAGCTCCACCGAACAACTGCTTACCACCCGCAGTCTAACGGCCTGGTGGAATGTTTCCACAGGCACTGGAAGTCAGCCCTGACGGCACGCCTCCGAGGGCCAGACTGGGTTGACAAACTCCCCTGGGTGCTGCTTAACATCCGCACGGCACCCAAGGAGGACCTGGCCGCATCATCGGCCGAACTTGTTTACGGTGCCCCGCTCACAGTTCCTGGTGAGTTTGTACCAGCACCCCGTGGCCAGAAGGACACACCTACGGAGGTCCTAACTAAACTCCGGGAACGGCTTGGAACACTTGCCCCAGTCCCGACGTCCCATCACGGAACAACACCCTCTTTCGTACCCAAGGACTTACAACAGTGCAAGTATGTTTTCGTTTGCCGAGGTGCGCACAGACCACCCCTGCAGCGACCATATGAAGGGCCCTACAAAGTGGTGCGCCATAATGGGGCGACCTGCGTTCTCGACATCAGTGGTCGCGAAGAGACTTTTACCATTGACCTTCTCAAATCGGCGCATCTAGACCTTGAACGCCCGGTTGCCGTGCCACCCCCACAACGACAAGGCCGGCTACCTCAAAGAACTGACAGTGTGCAGGCTGTGGACTCTACACCGCCCAGCGCCGGTTCTGGGGTGGGGTCATGTGGTGGCTCGCCCACACGGCAAGCGAATCGGCTCTAGCAGTCGCGGGTGAGTCTGCAGCCTGCGGCAACCAAGGGGGCTCTGAGTGCAGGGCAGACCTCTGCCTGGAACCGGACGTCACTTCCGCCCTGCAAAGAGCGGGGGATGCTGGGAGCGGGCACTTAAGTGCGCGCGGATTTAAAACAGTAAACAGTTCAACCAGACCCTGCTCGACTCAGTGTGTTGCTTTCACTCGTTGCGTATCAGCGTGACCACAGTACACACAGTAACCACTGATTCTGCCCTTTACTATATTTTTATTTAATATCTAAAATAACAATATGGTGCAAAATTGGGAATGATTTTTTATTGTGTATGTTATCAAAGAATAAAACAAAATATATCATTATCAGGATTACAATAACAATCATTAGGATTATTCAACAATCATCAAAGCACTTATCTCTTCATGGCAAGAATCTTATCTTCTCCAGAGCAGTAACATTGATAAACTCTTGGATTGTGTCAGATTATAGAGACTCAGTTTTCTCTGTAATGGGTCAATATTATTATTAAAGCACTTGCAATGACTTAACCCTATTTTGTTGTATGTCAGTTTCAGGTTATGATGCTAAACCAATTTATTCACTTTAATTATGCGGACTGATAATTTCTAGAAGATAAAACATATACTGAAAGACCAATTTTCTAGGAACTTTTTTGATGACAATTTTTGCCATCTATTTATTCCTTAATTATAGTTGTTCTTGATGAATTATTATTTTAAAGAAAAAATTGAAATTTTCTCCATGATTTCAGCAGTTTCTCAATGCATCCCGTTTTGAATTTCCCTGTAGATGTCCATCTCAATTCTAAACTTTTCCTGAACTTCAATTAAATAGTTTTCAGTTGATGTCAAAAGTGCACCATTATTAAAAATAACAGAATCCATAACAAAAGGCCAGATCAGTTCCACACAGACTTCCATAAATCTAACGTCCTGAATCACCTTGGGCTTGGTTGAGCGAATAAAAAAATCAAAGAGACTGGAATCAGATGCTTGGTGAGAGTTATTCAAATGTAGCTCTGTCAGTTGCTTCACTGAATGTTCTAATAATTTTAGGGTTCAGAGGAACTTTCACTGTCTGATGAACAAGTCCTGATTGGGAAAGGTATTATTGACCTTGGATAAGAATGTAAGGTACAATGTCAATGTAAAATGTCAATACGTGTATGCCTTTGGTAACACAAATTCTGAAGGGGACTGACTATATAGGGCTAATTTTAACACATTTTTAGTAGTTAATATAGAAGATTTATTAAATTCAAGAATATTATATATGGTTTGATAAATGACCAACGAAAGGTCATAGACTGATTTAGGTAAATTAAACGAATGTGGCAGTATATGGCAGATATTAAGCAAAGGGCAGGAAATTCAGGGCAGTTTCATCTCAGATAATAGTAGTTGTAGATAATATATCAGGAATGAGTCTTGAGTTGATTGTTTGCAAAAGGTGTACAAACATTACTAAGTATCTTCAGGTAAATCAAATGAGATATTTAACCACTGTTAGAAATAAGAAAGTAAAATAGATCTTAAATTATCATTTTAGCTTATGGTCTGTACGTTGAAGGCAATATATTTAAGGTCAATATAGTGTACAGAATTTATAGCACGGATCACTGATTGAATATTGTGAAAGATCTTCCCCTGGAAATGGCCTGGGATAATGGTGGCAAATGTATAACTATAGCTCAAAGCATCCAAATTGAGGTCATTTACCAGGAACTGAGGTTTTAATCTTTCTTTTAGTTCAGTTACACAATGAACAGTATATTTAGCAATTGGATTGTGGTAGCATCTGCACAATGTATAAAATTATAACAAAAGTAGTTTTGAAAATGTGTAATATGCAATACATTTAGGTTTAAAAATATTTACATTTTTATGAGTATCAAAGCTGTCACAACATGTTCAATTGCACATGCACATATTTCATGCAAAAGATATCGATTACTCAAAAGATCAATTGTGTGCAACACTGCATGAAAGAAATAATATAGCACACAAGCTCCTCTGTACGATGTATCATTTAGCAAGCTGATTGTTCTGAAAATGAGGATTTTTATGCTCATTCTGGAAACTCGTGAATCTTGAAAGCTGCAGTAGTAGGCATGTCACGCTGATGGCTGTTCTCTTTATGGTTGCATAGACATGACTGGCTTCTGTTCAGCAAACAAATACATAATGTGTGAACATTTATGGAGAACAGTAATGAGTATGAATTACAGGAGAGCTATTCCATCCTAGTTTTTGGCCATTCTATTTGCCTTTCACAAACCTATTAGTCAGGCCACACTTTAAGAACCAGATCTAGTTCAAAATTTTTGTCATAACTGGGAACACAAATTTCTTTCTTAACAAAAATGAATTAGATTAGCAAGAGCTCTGTGCTTTATCATAGAAAGGAGGGCAAAACTGTAATGGAAACACATAATTAAAAAAAACCTTTGATACTTTTATTCCACAGCTCAAAATGGATATGTAAAATATTATAAAATGGTAAAAGGTAGGGGTCTGATCCTGACTCTCATTAATGCTTCCTTTTCTTATTAACTTATATTGCCCATTCAGAATTGCATTCACTGAAAAATAATAAAAAGCTTTATTAAAAGCTTTTAAAAATGCTTGGTGTTAACAAATCACAAACCTGATTTCAGAATATTATTTTTTGCAATACTTGTGCTCTGTGCTTGCTCAAGTACAGGTTTATTTTAAATTACATTTTTTTAAGTCGCAAGGCTTTTATGTTTCACAAACAAGAGAAAATCTGCAGATGCTGGATATCCAAGTATCACACACAAAATGCTGGAGGATCTCAGCAGGTCAAGCAGCATCTATGGAAAAGAGTACAGTCGATGTTTCGGGCCGAGACCCTTCGGCAGGCTTTTATGTTTCCCAGTTTACCTTCGGCAGGCTTTTATGTTTCCCAGTTTAGCAACATAAAGGAGTCAAGCACTATCTTCTTTCTGCATTACAAACTTGCACCTTCCTCCTATATAGGCAAACCCTGCTCATCTTCCTTCAGCAGGGACCTCCATTTTCCAACTGGTGCTCAGTTAGCCTCCAAGAGATTAGAGGCATAGGGTGGAATGCAAATAAAGAGCAGAGGCACATTCTCTTCAAATCACATACAGTACAAATGCAATGTCTGGCAGTAAGAAAGAAGATTTTTAACGTAGGGACTATTTCCAAATTTTCTGTTGAAAAAAACACATGCTCAAACAAGAAATCCTGATCTCAAAAATGTTGCAGTACAAAAAAAGATGTATGACGCTCTTCACAACAATTGAAGTTTAACTCTGGATTTGAGCAGTTGTTGAGGGAACTGAATTCCAGCTCCGGCATAATCTGAAAGTTTAGCAGGGCATGAAACTGGGTTGAGAACCATGCAGTTACATAGTCTTCTGAGAATTTCAGCATGAAGGTGGTGCAGACCACAAAAATCTCTAGCAATGTTATATGTACATCTGTACTTACTTACACCCTCAAGGTAGTCGACAAGATCTTTAACATACCCCAAAAACACGGTCCAATCTTCTATTCTTTTTGCTCGGATTCCTTTGAGTAAGTGATCCTTTGTGTTGCATATTTCGCTCATGTGATTCATTCTTGAAAGCTGCATAAAAGGAATATTATTTAATACAACTCAAAACATCTGTATATCCTTTAGCATCAGAAAGGGCTAATTAGACTGACATTACCTTCTCAATGGAAGAGAATGCGAAAGAGAAAGTAATTTGCTATTTATTTAGATAGAAGGGGAATCGGCAGATGGATTGAAGAAATGTATCTATTTAAGTGTATCTATCTACAACTGTTGTCTATTATCTACTTTTAGTGTCTATTATCAGACACTAATAAAGACAACTGGGAATTTAGGATTAATTTCTTTATCCAGAGATTAATGGGAATGTGGAATTTGTCTTCAAGCACATTATTGGAAACAAAGCATAGTTTAAAAAATACATGTTTAGAAGCAATTGCAGTCCAATATCAAATATGCTGAATGCAGGAGGAAAGAAAAATTAGGAACAGGAAAATCAATAGTTTTGTTGTATAGAAGTGAATCTCAGGAAGAAACTGTATGATATAACACCTAGAGGGGTTGGGGGAAGACAAGCGTAAAAGAAGATTGAAGAGAAGAAGCCAGGGAAGCAGCAAGGGAAAAGAAACTCAGAATTGGTAGGGTGACCTCAAGCAGGAAAAGTCAAATAAAGGACTAGCAACAAATCAGTATTGTGTGAGAGAGGGGATAGAACAGGGGAAAGGGAAAGTAGCAGTCTTAAATAAGAAAAGACCATAAGATATAGGAACAGAATGAGGCCATTTGGCCCATTGTCAGAATGTGATCACAATGCTATTAGTTTCAAAGTAATATACAAAAAAAGATAGGTCTGGTCCATTGGTTGAGATTTTAAATTGGAGACAGGCTAATTTTGATGGTATCAGAAGGGATCTGGCAAGTGTGGATTGGGACAGGCAAAAGTGTACTTGGTAAGTGGGAGGCCTTCAAGAATGAAAATTTGAGAGCACAAAGCTTGTACGCACCTGTCAGAATAAAAGGGAAAGGTAACAGCCATAGGAAACCTTGATTTTCAAGAGATATAGAACCCCTGGTTAAGATGAAAAACCTTAACAGGCAGGTAGGAACAAATGGGGAGCTTATGGAGTATAAGAAAGGCAAGAGAATACTTAAGAAAGAAATCAGGAGGGCTAAAAGGAGGCATGAAGTTGCCCTAGCAGACAAGGTGAAGGAGAATCCTAAGGGATTTGATCGATATGTTAACAGCAAAAGGATTACAAGAGATAAATTTGGTCCTCTGGAAGATCCATGTGTGGAGTCAAAAGAGATGGGGGAGATCTTAAATAATTTTTTTTTCATCTGTATTTACTTAGGAGACAGACACAGAGTCTAAAGAAGTGAGGCAAGGCAGCATCAACTTCATTGGACAAAAGAGAGGTATTTGCTGTCCTGTGGCTAATTAGGGTGGATAAATTTCCAGGGTCTGACAAGGTGTTAACCTGACAAGGTGATCCTGCAGGAGACAAGTGCAGAAATTGCTGGGATGCTAGCAGAGATATTTAAATCATCTTTAACAACAGGTGAGGTAGCAGAGGATTTGAAGATAGCCAATGTTGTTGCACTGTTCAAGAAAGGATCTAAAAATAAACCAGGAAACTATAGGCCAGTGAGCCTGATATCAGTAGTGGGAAAATTATTGGAAGTTATTCTGAGAGACTGGATATTTAAGTATTCGGATAGACGTGGGCTGATTGAGGATAGTCAGCATGGCTTTGTGTGTGGTAGGGCATGTCTAATCAATCTTATAGAGATTTTTGAGGAAGTTACCAGGAAAGTTAATGAAGGCAAGACAGTGGATGTTATCTACATGGACTTTAGTAAGGCATTTGACAAAGTCCCGCATGCAAGGCTGGTTAAGAAGATTCAGTCGCTGGGCTTTCAAGATGAGTAGTAACTTGGATTAGACATTGGCTTTGTGGGAGAAGCCAGAAGGTGGTAGTAGATGGCTGCCTCTATGACTGGAGGCCTGTGACTAGTGGAGTGCTGGGTCCATTGTTGTTTGTCATCTATATCAATGATCTGGATGATAATGTGCTTAACTGGATCAGCAAATTTGTGGATGGTGTCAAGATTGTAGTGGACGGCGAAGAAGGCTATCATGGCTTACAGCGTGATCTGGACCAGCTGGAAAATGGGCTGAAAATCGCAGATGGAATTTAATGTAGACAAGTGTGAGGTGTTACGCTTCGAGAGGACCAACCAGGGTAGGTCCAACCAGTGAACAGTAGGGCACTGAGGAGTGTGGTGGAACAAAGGGATCAAGGAATAGAGCTCCTTAATTCATTGAAAGTGGTATCACGGGTAGATTGGATCATTAAAAAGCTTTTGGTGCATTGGCTTTCATAAATCAAAGTACAGGAGATAGGATATTATGTTGAAGTTGTATAAGACATTGGTGCAGCATAATTTGGAGTATTGTGTGCAGTTTTGATCACCTGCCTACGGGAAAATTGTAAATAAGGTTGAAAGAGTACTGAGAAAATTTACAAGGATGTTGCCAGGTCTGGAGCACCTGAGTTATAAGGAAAGATTGAATAGGTTAGGACTTTATTCTTTGGTATAAGGTTGAGAAATTTGATAGAGCTATATAAAATTATGAGGGGTATAGATAGGGTAAATGCAAGCAGGCTTTTTTCCACTGAGGTTGGGTGGGACTGCACCAGAGGTCACAGGTTAAGGGTGAACTGTGAAAAGTTTAAGGGGAACATGAGGGGAAACTTCCTCACTCAGAGGATTGTTAGAGTGTGGAGCCATTTGCCAGTACAACTGGTGCATGCAAGCTTGATTTCAACATTTAAGAGAAGTTTGGATTGGTACATGTGTGGTAGAGCTGTGATCCAGGTGCAGGTCGATGGGAGCTGGCAGTTCAAATGGTTCAGCTTGGACCATGCTTCTGTGCTGTACTTTTCTATAACTCTACGACTCTAAAAAAAATGCAAATGCTGGAAACTTACGATACTGTCTGACCTTTTGAGTTTCCAGCATTTTCTTTTTTTATAATACATCTGAAGATGTTCATTTGGTATTGATATTGAAGACTCATACAACCAATTAATATTGCAATCAAAATCTTTAGTAATGCACTATGCATGCATATTTCAGTCAAAATCACTACCACTCCTAACTGACTTTCTGATTCCTTATTTCCATTTGAAATTGTGCTTTTTCTCTGACGAGGCATCTGCATCATCATTGCCTGTAAAAGACAAATAGTCTGGTTAAACAGTTGGTTGTTGGATGAATTACCATTCAAACATGTCAATCAAAACAATTTCTGAGCACAATTAGAAGCTCCAACAGGATGATAAATGTGACCAGTGATTTCTTGAAGCATCCTGTGCCTTTGGGGACCCATAGCATGATCTATCCTTAATATAAGATTAATTTATGGTAATACTATATTTAATTTATGGTTCACACCTAATAGACTGCTAATGTACATCTTAAGAAAAATACCAGAGAGTGGCAGAGAATTTGACTCTGCGCAAAAATACAGTATTCCAATTCTCCTAGGTAACTCTAAGTTAAGCAAATTTGTACTCAGTTTAGACTTGAACAATATTTTTCTCTTGTTTGTAGGCTCCATCATTCTCCCCCCCACCTAACCACTTGAAGACTATGATCCCACCTTACCTATGCTACCATTCTTTTCATTTTAAACTGAGTTACTAAGAGCCACAACTAAGCCCAATCTATCTGTAGATCAGGAGAACAGACCGACACTGATCTTTCCTACTGTAGCACTCAAGTACTAAGCCAGTTGAAAGAGTTCTCCTCTGTGCAACAGGGGATCATTACTGAAACGTTTCATATCTCTTGAACCCAACTGAGCAAGTGCTATGGGTCTTTTTTTTAAACAAATTCATCATATAGTCTTCTTCTAATCATTAGCAACTGAACTTTACATATTGTTGCATATTGTAATTCAGACCACAAGTGGATGTAAGATTTATCACCCACAGAAATAATACAACCAAATTTTTATTATTATGGTGTCTATCTGAATAGCAGCAACACTTCTATCATGGATATATAATATTTACAGTTACTTTGAAATGTCGTACTTGGTCTTTCTGATGAAACATGCAGAGTATTT
Organism: Mobula birostris; assembly: GCF_030028105.1. Lineage (NCBI taxonomy): Eukaryota > Metazoa > Chordata > Chondrichthyes > Myliobatiformes > Myliobatidae > Mobula > Mobula birostris. The sequence goes on along the minus strand of NC_092375.1, from coordinate 144,311,974 downwards.
CAGTAATTTTGTTTTATAAGATTCAATACAGTAGGTGAAACTGGTTAACAGTCTCAATGAAGGGACGCTACCCAAAATGTCGACTGTTTATTCCGCACCATAGATAAAACCTGAATTCCTCCAAAGTTTTGTGTGTGCTGAACTAGCTAACATATTGTTTTGTTCATTGAATATGAACAGTTAATAGGCCAGGAATTACATGTACACTAGAGTGGTAACAGTGGCTGATTACTTTCCCTAAAAGACAGATTGAACCAGCTGGATTTTTATAGTGCTGCAGGTTTATGGTCACGGTTGCTGATATTAGTGTTTTAATCCGGATTTATTTAAATTCTCCACTTGCCTCACATCAATAATTATGACTCTAGAAAATAGTTTAGTGATTTAACTATTATTTTACTGTACACTTTCGTGTAGAAAGCAGATTAAGGCACTGGTGCCTTACCTTGTATTTGGAGACTACAATGACTGCAGTTTTCTAAGAATAATTAGGCACATACATATTATACCACTTGCCAAAGCAATGCCTCATGTATTCATAAATATTCAATTATTTTCTGAATAAGTGAATTAAACTATGGTCAACAAATACATTGGATACAGAACAAAGACCACCATTTTTAACAATCTGTTTCAGTTGAGTAATAAGTCCTTCACAACTTTTTATCTCCTACTCCATCCTCTCAGTACTTCTTCAAACTCTGGCTGAGAAATACATCCTGAACTGTTTGTATGCCATGATCATTTTCTCTGATTACAACATTTTGTTTTGAAGTTAGGTACTGGCTCCTATTTGGTATTATTTTTTAAATGACCGACTTAGGCAAAGAATGCAAACAGCCTGCCAGACCGGAAAGGTGTCACTGAGTTCCAGCATTTCCTTAGCTGATATCCAAGCACATATTTCATATAGTTGGCTTGAAGGCAGAGAGTAATTCTTGATAGCTGGTTTTCCCTCTACATGACCTTTCAACAATTTGTAACTGCCCCAGATGCGACCTGGCCGTGATCAGCTAAATCAGTAAAGGCCAGAAATCGAATCATGACATCGTAGTCACCCTTACTATAACACCTTCAGTTACTAAAGTAGTTGGAAAAACTTCTAGCATTGCTTTGATCAATAGAAACAGACACTTCCAGTTTCCGGACTTATGTTTCCCCTATGACTATCAGTGGTGGTGGTCCCTTTTCACTTACACACACACCTGTCCATCCTGGTTGCTTTTGGGTTTTTCCACAGTTGAGACATTCATCCCAGTAGCACTCAGAGCTGCAATCCGGTTTTCTAATTCTGAAACCTGCAGTACAAAATTGCACTGACATTTCAAACAGCGGTAATATTGAACTTTCTTGTTTAGCAACACTGTATGCCTTTTTCTTCTTGTTCCCCTGCTGTTACTCATGCACCATACTTTGATAAACTGACAAACAAGTTCTGAGTTACAACCAAACTTATCGGCACAGCCTCCTTAGATCAACTCTTTACAACGTCATTATGGGGAACCGCCGAGAGAAAAATAAAGATATTATAGAAGAGAGAAAATTGAATCAACACTGGAGAATCCCAAAGCTGGAATCTGGAGCAACAGACAATCTGCTGGAGGAACTCACTGTGGATCGAACAGTATCTGTGGTGTGGGGAGCGGGGTGGTGGTGAGAAATTGTCAATGTTTCAGGTTGAACCCCTGTATCAGGACTGAGGGTTGGAGAGGGGGAGATAGGCAATGTGCAGAGGAGAGGGGGAAAGGGTACGACAGGGACCAGAGGGTGATTTTTCAGCTGATTCTTGGCCCACCTATCCCCATTTCAGCCCTCCACCTCTTCTCTTTATATCAGCTAACATCTCTCTCCACTTTGTATCCTGATGCAAGGCCTCAACCCTAAATATTGACATTTCCTTTCCCCCACAGATGCTGCTTGACCCACTGAGTTTCTGTAACAGATAGCATTTTGCTCTAATCAGAATATATCTGTTAATGGTATTTATTTATGGAATGCACACAACCACCAAGATACTATGAAAATGCATTCATAGACAAAACTCTCTAGTTGGAGAGATAGAAACCACAGGCTTGAAATTAAGTAGCCCATTTCTGTGTTACTAGTAGCAGTACTTGACCTGAAATCAATTTTCGCCAATGTGGTACACCGCTAATAACCATTACTAAGGTGATTTATGTTAGTTGTGAAATTCAAATGGACACATTCTGTTGTGAATACCAATAAGACCCGAGAGCTTCTTGATACACAGGATGGACTGGACTGCTGATTCAGTGAAGGCAAAAGGTGGGGGTCTGTGTTCCATGAAAAACTCTTTGAGGAATTTGGATGTGGCAGTCTTGTTGCACTCTTATTCTCCCGACCTGAAATATCTAATGATTAAGTGCCAACCATTCTACTTATCCCCCATGATCCCGACCGCAGTTTACATAATGCCAAAGGCCAACATTAAACAGGCACTTGATATGTTCAGTGCTGTCGTCAGCAAACAAGAAATAGCTTACCCCAAAGCCTTTGAAATAATTGTCAGGGACTTCAGTCAGGCTGGTTTAAAGAAATCTTAGCCCAATTATTATCAACATATTCCCTGCAGGACCAGGGTTCCCAATACTTTCGACCACTGCTATACTATGATTAGGATTATCTACCATTCCATGCATGCACTGCATTTCAGGAAATCTGATTTCTTAGCTGTCTTAACATAAATCTCCTACCTGCATACAGACAGAGGCTAAAGTGCAAGGCTTCAGAGATAAAGACAACAAAGAGTTGGACACACAAGGCAGAGGAGCAGCTACGGGATTACTTTGAGTCCCACAGATCTCGATGACCTTGTAATTTCGGTCTCTGACGCCTACGTGAGAGCATCCCATGGAAAGGATCCGGGCAAGATGGGGTAACTGGCTGAGTACTAAAGTATGTACTGATCAACTGGCTGGAATGTTCACCAATATCTTTAACCTCTTATTTTGGCAATCTGAAATACCCACCTGCTTCAAGCAGTCTTCAATTATTCCGGCGCCTAAGAAGAATGTGGTAACTTGCATCAGGGATTATCATCCAGTAGCACTTACATCCACTGTGATAAAGTCCTTTGAGAGGTTGGTGATGAATCATGTCAACTTGGAAGCAATTTGGATCTGTTCCAATTTGCCTATTGTTACAACAGGTCAACGGCAGATGCTGGACAGCAAAGATGCATACATCAGGATGTTCTTTATAGACTACAGCTCGATATTCAATACTAACATCCCCTCACACCTAATCAATAAGCATCAAGATCTTGACCTTAAAATCTCCTTGTACAATTGGATACTTGATTTCCTTACTGGCAGACCTTGTTCAATTTACATTGGCAACAGCGACTTCTCCACAATCTCCCTCAGCACAGGTGCACCACAAGGCTGTGTGCATAGCCCTCTGCACTACTTGCTTCATACTTATGACTGTGAGGCTAAGCACAGCTCCAATACCATACTTAAGTTTGCTTATGACAGACACCATTTTGGTTAGCCAAATCAAAGGTGGTGATGGATCAGCATATAGGAGGGAAATTGAAAATCTGGCTGAGTCATGTCACAACAACTATTTCTCACTCAATGTCAGCAAGGAACTGATTATTGACTCCAAAAGGAGGACACTGGAGGCCCTGAGCTACTCCTGATCAGGGGATCAAAGGTGGAGAACATTACCAACTTTAAATTCCTTGGTGTTATAATCTCAAGAGGATCTGTCCTGGGCCCAGCACGTGAGTGCCATTACAAAGATAGCATGGAATGCCTCTACTTCCTTAGAAGTTTGAGAAGATTCACCAGGACATCTAAGACTTTGACAAGCTTCTACAGATTGGTTTTTGGAGAGTATATTGACTGGTTGCATCATTTCGTTGTATGGAAACACCAATGTCCTTGAACCTGCCCATCATGGTAAAATCGTCCCCACCATTAAGCACATCTACATGGAGTGCCATTGCAGGAAAGCAGCATCTATCATCAAGGAATCTCACCACCCAGACAATTCTCTCTTCTCGCTGTTACCATCAGAAAGAAGGTACAGTTGCCTTAGGACCCACACCACCAGGGGCAATTATTACCCTTCACCGATCAGGTTATTGAACCAGAGGGGATAACTTCACTTACCCCAACACTGACCTGTTCCCACAAACTATGGACTCACCAAGGACTTTCCATCTCATGTCCTCAATACTTATTGTTTATTTCTTCTTACTATTATTATTTCTTTTATTTACTTTTTGTATTTGCAAAGTTTGCAGTTTGTTGTCTTTTGCACATTGATTGTTTATCTGTCTTGTTGGGAGTGTTCATTCATTGATTCCAGTGTGTTTTTGGTATTTACTGTGAATGCTAGCAAGAAAATGAATTTTAGGGTTGTATATGGTGACACAAACATACTTTGATAATAAATTTACTTTGAACTTTGTGCATCTAATGTGATATCTGTAATAGATATATTTCTAATGACATAATTTTTCCCAGCTATTGCCCTTTATGAAGCGTTGCCGGAGATGTCAGTGAAGGTTTTAATAATGGCACTCAGTGCGGGAACCTACTTGGGTAAACCACAATACTTATTGCAATGCATTGGGTCTCTCACTTCATTAATTCCCACACTTCTCACACTTCTGCGCCCCCCCCCCACAATTTCTTCTTTGGCTTAAGGCCCAAGATCCCAGCTCCCTGACCTAAGATTGTCTATCCGTACCTGCACAACCTATCCCTAACTCCCAGACTCCTTCCAGTTTCCTTAGTCTCAACCCTATCCTGTTAGTTGAGAGCCCAGTCTCCTGCCTCCTGCTAACAAGGCACTAATTTGTAGCCAGCCATATATTCCCTCAACAGTCAATCATAGGCTCTGATGTGATATCTGCTTATTCATATACTGCTGGTACAATCACAATGGCACTGGTGAACCTTGGTGACGTTCTGTGGGCTGTGGACAATACTTCTAATCATGGCTCCAGACCACGGTTTTCTCTCACCCTTGATACTTGGGCCTACATGCTGCATTTTTCTTTTGGCACTTGTGGCCTGAACCTATATTGTGCATCATGAAATGTTTCTAGGTCAGAACTCTCGTTTTATAGCCTTCAGGAACGTGATGAATTTCCGTGTGTTGTCACTCCAAACATACAACTGGATATTTCTGAGCTATGAATAGTCACAATTGCCATTTAATATTGACTTTGAAAATGTCAACAAAATTGATGACAGAAGTTTTCATAAGTTTCTGCAATGAATAGCTCAGTCATATTCAGCTTGATTCTTCAGTCATGACCTTCATCTTTGGGATGCTAATGGAAGCGCCATAATTGTGTTCAGAAAAGGAATATTAGTCAGCGTCCTATTTCGGATCAATATCCAATGTTCCCACTGTAAGTAACTGAAGACGCAATCAGCCTCTTCTAAAATTACTGGTGAATATTTACTGCCAAGGTTCAGGCTTAAGTAACAACTGTTTCAACAAGATTTTGAGATGGTTTAGCAAATTCTGACTAGTCAAATGAGAAATGCATAGCAGGCTTCAAAGCTATGGAACTGATTTTCAGGAGGATGCCCCTATACAAAGGGAAGTGATGAGGATGAAATAGAAGTCAAAATTTCAGGGTCTGAGATATTGGAGGTGGATGCCATAAGAAAAAGCTTCACACACCTGAATGCCATTACTACTGCTGAACGAAGTTTGGGGAAGGGTCAGAATTAGTCTCTGCATCTTAATTGAAGAGGAAGAACTGAGAACTCCTTGTGTTCACAGGTCCTTCACAGATGAGACTGAATGCACCTTTTGTGTTTGCCAAACTAAGGAGCACTGAATGTGCCAATCAAGATGCGTCACATGCAGTAAGGCATGATGACATGTCATTGCCAAATGTCAAAAAAATGTCAGGTGGATTTTTTAAAATGGAAAATAATCCAGTTTCAAATGAAAGTTTTGTTCATTATATCTGTAATCTAACATAAATTACTTATCCCTTTGAGCCAACACATTTCCAAAGCTTTTAAAATATCTGATCTAATGTAGCCTACTTACTCTCAGTAAGTGTACTTTATTAGGTACACTTGTACACCTGCTCATTAATACAAATGTCTACTCAGCCAATCAAGTGGCAGTAAATCAATGCATAAAAGCATGCAAACATGGTCAAGAGGTTCAATCGTTGTTCAGACCAAACATCAGAATAGGGAAGAAATGTGATCTAAGTGACTTTGTCCGTAGAATGATTGTTGCTGCCAGATGGGGTGGTTTGAGTATCCCAGCAACTGCTGATTTCCTAGGATTTTCAAGTAGAACAGTCTCTAGAGTTTACAGACGATGGTGTGAAGAAACAAAAAAAAGTCCAGTAAGTGGCAGTTCTGTTGGCAAAAACACTTTGTTAATGAGAAAAGTCAGAGGAGAATGACCGGACTGATTCAAGCTGATGGGAATATCTCAGATAACCACATGTTACAACAGTGGTGTGAAGAAGAGCATCTCTGAATGCACATGTCTAACCTGGAAGTGAATGAGCTGCAGCAGCAGGAAACCACAATCATGCACTCAATGACAATTTTATTAAGTACAGGAGGTACCTACGAAAGTGGCCACTGAGTGTATATTCATTCACTTATCTTGTGGTGGGGGTAGTCATCCCTTTTATTGAGGGTACTGACATGGTAGGAAAGTTTCCACCAGCATCAGCTGAGCACTGTGGTCTCTGTTAAAAGACCATCCTTGAGAAAGGAACATGGCTCAGTGCAACACAGATATATCACAATGACTATCTATCCTGTGTGGCTTACTGTGTTAATATTCTGATCTAGAATCAAGCTGCTGTTGTTGACAACCATGTCAGAGAAGTGTAGATTTTATTTTGCTAATTTCATTCAAGGAAAGGACTCCCACTTCATTACACTAGATGAATGGACCCATTTGGACCTTTAAGAATTTATTGTATATATCAAAAATAGGCAGAATGCATCGTGTGACTTTTTCTGAGTTGGAAGTTAACATATGTAAGATCATTGTGTTATTGCTTGTGCTAAATTAGTAGAATGTCATCTGAGCTCCTTAACCAATCATCTGTTATGATTCCCATAGAATGCTATGGGAAACAAGGGAGGAAATTGCTGGAGCTCCAGCCGAGGTATTTGCATCTTTATTAGTGACAAAAGTACCAGAAGACTGGGGGATCGCTGCTGTAATTCACTTATTTAAAAAGGGCAGCAGGGATAAGCCAGGTAACTACAAGCTGGTGAACCTAATTTCAATTTGATTCCATCAGTGAATGGAATAACAAACAAGGAAGCAGTTTTCCAGGATTGTCCTTGCAACAAAGAACTAAGCAAGGGAGGTGAAGCTGAGTACAGGGCTACGGTAGGAAACTTTGTCACATGGTGTGAGCAGAATTATCTGCAGCTTAATGTGAAAAAGACTAAGGAGCTGGTGGTAGACCTGAGGAGAGCTAAGGTACCGGTGACCCCTGTTTCCATCCAGGGGGTCAGTGTGGACATGGTGGAGGATTACAAATACCCGGGGATACGAATTGACAATAAACTGGACTGGTCAAAGAACACTGAGGCTGTCTACAAGAAGGGTCAGAGCTGTCTCTGTTTCCTGAGGAGACTGAGGTCCTTTAACATCTGCCGGACGATGCTGAGGGTGTTCTACGAGTCTGTGGTGGCCAGTGCGATCATGTTTGCTGTTGTGTGCTGGGGCAGCAGGCTGAGGGTAGCAGACATCAACAGAATCAACAAACTCATTCGTAAGGCCAGTGATGTTGTGGGGATAGAACTGGACTCTCTGACGGTGGTGTCTGAAAAGAGGATGCTGTCCAAGTTGCATGCCATCTTGGAAAATGTCTCCCATCCACTACATAATGTACTGGTTGGGCACAGGAGTACATTCAGCCAGAGACTCATTCCACCGAGATACAACACAGAGCGTCATAGGAAGTCATTCCTGCCTGTGGCCATCAAACTTTACAACTCCTCCCTTGGAGGGTCAGACACCCTGAGCCAATAGGCTGGTCCTGGACTTATTTCATAATTTACTGGCATAATTTACATATTACTATTTAACTATTTATGGTTTTATTACTATTTAATTATTTATGGTGCAACTGTAACAAAAACCCATTTCCCCCGGGATCAGTAAAGTATGACCATGACTAGGATTGTCCTTGCAACAAAGAACTAAGCAATTTATTCTTCTTACTAAACCACAATTTGAGTAGAAACAACTGAACAGTGAGTAAGAATGAGAACTGAGCCTTTTGTTTTGAAATTTGTTGTTGACCCAGAAGAGATTCAAGCCACTTGCTATTTCTCTTCTAAAAATGCAGCTGATTCCAGATGCGTCAGCACAGATCCAAAGATCAAAATGAGCTCTTTATATGCAATGCCCATTGTTGCTGGAAACAGAGCCTTTGGAAATGCAAAACATCCCTCTTCAGATTCAATGTGCAGCCACTAAACTGCATTTCATATCTCCAAAGATGGACACTGTACCGCACTTTCAGTGCACTAAACCTTAGCAGCAGTTGAAGCCGCTTTATCTTCCAGCTCAGACAGTTCAGAGTCTGTGGTGGTGGTGAGACTCTGCCTGCTTTGCCCCTGTTCTTCCAATTCCTTCAGCTGCCTCTCCAAGTTGCAATTTGAGCTGGCAGTTATATACACCTACCGGAACATAATGTGCTAATGTACTCCCTCTTTCTGCCTAAGGCAGCAACACATTTGATAGAGGCAGATGCAAAAAGGAATGTAAAGCAGGAATATCGGCTAAACCAGCAAGAAAAATCTGTTTTTTCTTCATTTTCTGCTGCATTTCTCACTTGCCAACACAGATGCTAAAATGGAGTATTTATTTATTCCTTTCCAAGGTACAGGTTCCCAATAGCCCTCTCTAACTTCATATGTGTCAGCTTTGTTCATCAACTTTAGTAATGTTTCAGGAGTACTCTACGAGGGGTGATTGATAAGCTTGTGGTCTAAGGTAGAAGGAGTCAATTTTAGAAAACCTAGCACATTTATTTTTCAACATAGTCCCCTCCTACATTTACACACTTAGTCCAGCGCTCCAGAAAGTGTCCACAGCAGGGGTGATTGATAGGTTCATGGCCCAAGGTAGAAGGAGATGAGCTATACAACTCTCTTTACATGCACATGCAGTTCAACTCTTTGAGTGATTATGCAGGAAGTTTAAAGTTAATAACTCATCAGGGGTGATTGATAAGTTTGTGGCCTCAGGTAGAAGGAGATGAGTAATCATCAGGTTGAAGTTAACCCTGCATATCACATGCCATCCTGACTCGGTTATACATCCAATATCATCCCTTAATAACGAGATTTTAAGAACTTCCATCATTACAAATGCTACCTGCTCAAGATTTCCCATTAGGTATTTCATGAAAACATTACTCCCCATTTTAAGCACAGGATCATGCCTCTAGTGCAGGCCTTGTCCAGTAGGAGCTGTGCCATCAAAAGGCAAGTTTCCCCCCAGTGGAAAAGCAATGAGATCGAGAATAACAACTATTACCATCCCTGTTTACCCTACAACCTTAGTATAACAAAGCCATCCCAAGACACTTCACAAGAGCATTAAACTAATATGCAGCAAGCCAATTCTGGCACACAAGGAAAAGTAAATTGTAGACAAATAAATGAGTTACTTGCTGAGACAAACTTTAATGAAATCGGTCAACTCCAGGGAATTGTGTAATGTGTAGACTGAAAGCAGAGTAAAACATTTTCTGAAGGTGAAGGCGAAACATCAATGGCGTGTTCCGGCTGTGCTCTGCTTTTGTTTGGGGCCACTTCACTGACATATATTCAAAGAGGGATGCACAATGCTATGAAGCAATTTGCCTTGTCTCTGATGCAGAACCTTTAAGCTTGGGAATAATCTATGACAAAATTAATTGTCACCTGGAAAATAAACGGGGGATGTGAGTGACAACCAGCATAGGTTTCTTGAAGAAAATCATGTTTAACCAGCAAAATTAATTTACTGATGTAACTGAAGTACTGCTGCCAATGTGTATATAAACTTTGTAAAAACAATATTGAATTATTGTCAGTAGAATTGGAGCTCATTAAAAGGGACAGTAGGGATAATGATAGTGACATAAAGTATAACATGGAGGCACACAACTAAATGACAGATTGGCTGATTATAGCAAAATTGCCTTTCCTAGCAGCCTACTAATATTTTGATTTCTGCTATAACGCATTTTTTGTTGCTTTGTCTTGGCAAGTGTGAAATGTAACATTTTAGTACGGTGATAAGTAAGAGAGAATCTGCAGATGCTGGAAATCCAAGCTGCACACACAAAATGCTGGAGGAACTCAGCAGGCCAGGCAGCGTCCATGGAAAACATTACAGTCGACGTTTCGGGCTGAAATCCTTCAGCAGACCCTTTAGTATGGTGTGCACTTCTAAGGCAGGCCATCAGCACTGAGGGCAATTCTGAGCTGGCCTATGAATCTGATAAAGATGCTGAAAACTTCTGCCAGATACTTCTATGAGCTATCCAACAATGGAGTCAAGGTGCTAAATGCTATCCTGAATGTTCCTTTTTCCATTTTGAATGAATATGGGCTAGAGATTCCCACTAATCAGTGTTATTGTGTCCAGTGCTCCCAAAGTGACCTTCTCAACATGGGACAAACATGAGGAAATCTGCAGATGCTGGAATTTCAAGCAACGCACAGACGAAGGCTCTCAGCCCAAAACGTCGGCTGTACCTCTTCCTAGAGATGCTGCCTGGCCTGCTGCGTTCACCATTCTCTACATGGGGGACCACTTCATCGAGCACCTCTGCTTCATCCGCCAAAAGCGGAACTTCCCAGTGGCCAATCATTTTCATTCCCATTCCTGTTCCTATATGTCGGTCCAAAGCCTCCTTTCGTGCCAAGATGAGGCTACCCTCAGAGTGGAGGAGCAACACCTTATATTCCATCTGGGTAGCCTCCAACCTGATGGTATGAATATCCTTCCAGTAAAAATATTTCCATCTCCCTCCCCTCTTCTTCTATTCCTCACTCTGGCCTCTTCTCACCTACCTATCACCTTCCCCTGGGTCCCTTCTTCCTTCCCTTTTTCCTATAGTCCACTCTACTCTCCTATCAGAATCCTTCTCTAGCCTTTTATCTTTCCAATCCACCTATCGTCATCTAGCTATCCTCCTTCCCCTCCTCCCACCATTATATTCTGGCATCTTCCCTTTCTTTTTCAGTCCTGAAGCAGGGTCTTGGCTTGAAGCGTCAACTGTTTATTTATTTCCATAGATGCTGTCTGACCTGCAAAGTTCCTCCAGAATTTTGTGTGTGTTACTTTGGATTTCCAGCGTCTGCAGACTTTCTTGTGTTTATAATCAGTGTTAATGTTGCAAGGCTTTGAACTGTATCCTCTGCCTGCATGGAAATACATTGTTCTGATGGAGCTGAGGGTAGAGCATTTCAGGAGTCTGGTGTTAGACATAGAAATGACATGTCCAGCCCTTTGTGGCCGAGCCAAGTGTAATAATTGGCTTCAATGCTGTAGAATTGGCTGAGGAGAGGATGCTGATGTTAGTTCATATTCTGCTGATTGATTTAGTAGTATTTTGTTAGGATAGAATTGGGAGTACTTCTTCAGTGCTTTGAATAATTCACATCTCAGAAGCAAATAGGAGGGTAAGAATCATTGCTGGCCAGCAGGTTTTTATTGAAGTTTGGGTTTTGATCTTCTAACACTAACTTCCTCAGATGGCTCATGGCTCTGCTGGTGCACTGAATAGGCATTTTGTTGCAGACACCTGTCTTTGTTGGAAGCTGGCTTCTGACATATCGAGGTATTTCCAAGTTCAGCAGTATCAGAATCCATTATTGATACCACAAGCATGTTGGTGACACGGGCAATATTATTACTCTATCAAGAGCATGTAGTAGGAAAGTTATTGACCAATTAAATCCTGTAGGTTAACGATGTTTTCTCAAGAGGTTTCCTTGGGAAGTGTTACATCATATGGGAAACTAGAAACGGCTTTAAGTGAACAACCCTTTCCTAAAATGCAACGCTGTCAGTTCAGTAATCTGTGGAGTGAGAGCCTGTAACCTGTTGACTCAAAAGCCAGAATACTAGCAACTGAACCTGACCTAAAGTTATGATTCCATGGATATATCAATGCCTTGCCATTACTTGAGTAGGAATCAGCAATTTCAGCACAAGTCCCTAGATATTAAAAAGCATGATGTTGCAGGGAATATGCTTTTGTCATACCAGAATCTGAATTTACATGTTCTGGTTTTTCAATAGTTTTCCAGAACTTAATGACTTGCTAGGCCACTTAATCTGAGTCTGGAGTTATCTATACATTGGAAAGTGTGACAAGAGCAACTTTCTTGAAATAATAGCATGGCTATTACAGCCATCCAGTAGCTTCATTGATGGTAAAATCTTACTCCAGAGCTTTGAAAGCCAAATTTATTCAACTTAATTTCATCAGCCATAGTAGAATTTAAACCCAGTATTGATTGTAAACGCATGCTTCTAAATGGTATTCCTAATCTTGTAAACTAACCACCATGTTATCACACTTACCAACTTGTACTAAGGTCCACTATTCCATCGTCCACAGTGGTGACTCATGTGTGAGCAGGGGTAGTAGCATCAGCAGGGTGTTGAGTCATGTAGACATTCACATATTAGCCCCATCTTACTTCCATACACTATCTAAGTATTATTGGTGGTGATGAAGCCCTGAAAATGTGATGCTACCCAGGAAGATAACTCTGGTGTACTAGCCGAGGTCTGTGTCACGTCTTATCTTGATAATTCACACCACGCAGAATCATTAGGGTTCTGTGATGCCTCTTTGTGCTTGTAATTATTTGCACTGTTAATGTCCAACACCTCCAGTTTATGCTTACTTCTAAATGAATGAACCTTACTTCTCCCTCATGTTCAAAACAACCAGACTGTCTATTGAAGAGAAATATGGGAGAGGCAAGATTGATGTTGAGAAATATGTTATTCATTTCTGATCCAGTTAATAGCTTTTACTCCCTGGTGCTATTTCAATACTGAAATAGATCTGAAGGAAATATTTGTGATGCTTAATATCCTTGTAATGCATTTTACTTAATATCAAAACAAGCAAGAAAATATATTTTGACATAATACATCTATTTGTTCAAATTTGTGCTATTGCTGTTTAAGAACAAAAGGAAACTGAGTGAAAAGAGCCATTAAGGAACCAAAATAAGCGGAGATGCTGCTCACATTAATGAGGTGGAGGGTCAACATCTTTTCCCTTTTAATAGTTGGGATGATGGAACACCAATAAAGGCACCTTTCAGTTGCTGCATCCATTAATATATGAGCACAAATATCTTACGGTGTTACATTAAAAGTGTGCCATCTCAATTGAAAATAAACCAGTTCCAGAAAATGTGAGTATTTCTGGACTATTATATGTCAGACTAACTTCTTTGGGTCAGAAACAGGTGCAGTGTTGTTGATGGTGTTAACAGGTTTGCTCTGGTTGAAAAGAACACAAAGTAAGTGGAAAGTAAACCAAGTGAGCAAACATGCAATTGAAGCATTGGTCATTTAGACTGAGACTCCAGGGTTTTACAAGTATTTATATCCAGTGACTAATCTTTGAGGTCAAGTCACTGATACATACATACGTAGATAATGTGGCATCCAGATTACATACAGTTGAACCACCATGTCGGTATTTTGAGGGGGGGGGAATCAAATAAAATCAAGAGGAAGGTTTGTACCTATCATCTTTGTACCGCACACATCATCTCAGCAGCACGTTATTTGAAGAATGCTCCTTACATTATAAAATGTAATTCAGGAATAGATTCGTTAACACACTAACAAAGTGTTATCAGGGTATATTTCACTGGGTTTTGACTTGTTCAATGTGAGAATGCTTTGTCTAAACTACATAAATAGTCAGAAAGATATCAATTTACTCACAGGTTTGCTCCAAGAAGGTACCTTGACCCTATAGTAATGCTGTTTCATGTGGCTGAATTCATGAGTATTCATGTATGATTGAATTGAACTATGCCACAATTTTAAGAGTGGATCTTAGCTGTAGAGAGTTGTTCTGACTTGATATAGTTATATGATGTGATATAATTAAGTTTTGGAATGATACCCATCTTTCTGGTTTCTCTATTCCTTGAAATGTGTGCCCTTGGCATTCTAGGGTTGTCTTTTATGTTGTAAATCTTATATTTCCCCACTTCAGGGACACAATCCCCTGTTTCTATAACAATATCCTGGTAACTTTTATTGCCTTCGAAGGTCTACTTGAGTTATAGAACATAGAACATAGAATAGTACAGTACGGTACAGGCCCTTCGGCCCACATTGTTGTGCCGACCCTCAAACCCTGCCTCCCAGATAACCCCCCACCTTAAATTCCTCCATATACCTGTCTAGTAGTCTCTTAAATTTCACCAGTGTATCTGCCTCCACCACTGACTCAGGCAGTGCATTCCACTCACCAACCATTCTCTGAGTAAAAAACCTTCCTCTAATATCCCCCTTGAACTTCCCACCCCTTACCTTAAAGCCATGTCCCCTTGTATTGAGCAGTGGTGCCCTGGGGAAGAGGCGCTGGCTATCCACTCTATCTATTCCTCTTAATATCTTGTACACCTCTATCATGTCTCCTGTCATCCTCCTTCTTTCCAAAGAGTAAAGCCCTAGCTTCCTTAATCTCCGATCATAATGCATACTCTCTAAACCAGGCAGCATCCTGGTAAATCTCCTCTGTACCCTTTCCAATGCTTCCACATCCTTCCTATAGTGAGGTGACTAGAACTGGACACAATACTCCAAGTAACACACATCAAAGGTGCTGGTGAATGCAGCAGGCCAGGTAGCATCTCTAGGAAGAGGTACAGTCGACGTTTCGGGCCGAAACCCTTCGTCAGGACTAACTGAAAGAAGAGCTAGTAAGAGATTTGAAAGTGGGAGGGGGAGGGATGGAGTCAAGAACTGGACAGTTGATTGGCAAAAGGGATATGAGAGGATCATGGGACAGGAGGCCCAGGGAGAAAGAAAAGGGGGAGGGGGGAAAACCCAGAGGATGCGCAAGGGGTATAGTGAGAGGAACAGAGGGAGAAAAAGGAGAGAGAGAGAAAGAATGTGTGTACTCAGGTATTAAACCAAGAATATTAACACAGGCAACACACATCAAAGTTGCTGGTGAACGCAGCAGGCCAGGCAGCATCTCTAGGAAGAGGTACAGTCGACGTTTCAGGCCGAGACCCTTCGTCAGGACTAACTGAAGAAAGAGTTCACCAACAACTTTGATGTGTGTTGCTTGAATTTCCAGCATCTGCAGAATTCCTGTTGTTTGCAATATTAACACAGACTATTTTTGGGTTATGAACAATCTTTGGTTCCACTTGCAAAACTATACTAGATTATCACCCTTAAACCAATGACTTATTTGTTGGGTAAAATATAGGAACAAATTCCAGCCAAAGTTACAAATTATGCAGATGTTACAAATTATGCAGATGTAGTTTCTTGTAAAAATTTATGTAATGATTGTGCAAATGAATTTGTATGGATTTTTTATTCATTTACAGGATGTGGGGATTGCAGCAGTACCAGAATTTATTGCTGCTCCCTAATTGCCTTTGGGAAGTTGGAGGCAAGCCATCCTTTTGAACAATTGGAGTCTTTCAGGTGAAGACACTTTCACAGTCCTGAGGAAATCGACCAGAAATGCCAACGGTCTTCACAGATGCTGTTTGACGTAAGTTTCTCCAGCAGTTTGTATTTGGTCCTCTTTACAAAATTCAAAGTTTCTTGCGTCTCCCTCATTGTTACTGAGTAGGGTTTAAACCCAATGGTAATGAATGGCAAAATATTTTCAGGTTAAGATGGCTTATGACTAGGAGGAGAACATGAGGTGGTGGTGTTTCCCTGCACTTGTTGTCCTTGTTCTCGTTGGAGATGGAGTCTGTGTGTGTTTGGGAGGTGCTGTTGGAGTAGACTTGTTGAGGGACTTATGTGAATGGCCCTTTGGAAAATCAGTGCAGTCTGCATCTGACTATTGACTGTGACATATTCTTTCTATTAGCTTCCTCCAGAGAACAGCATTCTGAAGGCAACTGCACGACAATATTTCATTGCCAATATTCACTGTTCCAGGGTCCCACTGACTGAGCTTGCCAAACTGCACGAAATTATGGGTTTTCTGTGAAGCATTAGTCAGATGCTAAACAGAAGGGGTGGGGAGGTGGGTGTGTATGGGGTGTCCAAGGAGAGGTGGAGCCTTTGGTGAAGGGGCTTGTTGTGCCCCGTCCAGGGCAGCTCACTCACCTTTGGTCCCCACTGGACACTCAGCTCTCATCTGTGGCTCTAAGTTGCTGCTTGCATGTGATAACAATCACACCCTGGCACACTGCTTTGACAGGTAGGCTAAATCAGATGAGATAGGAACATAAACAACAGGAATTCTGCAGATGCTGGAAATGTTAGCAACACACATAAAAGTTGCTGGTGAACGCAGAAGGCCAGGCAGCATCTCTAGAAAGAGGTGCAGTCGACGTTTTAGGCCGAGACCCTTCGTCAGGACTAGAGACTGGTGAGATAGGAACATGCCTGTCCGAGCATGTGAAATTAGCTCTGACGGACTGGGCTGATGAAATCTACAGTGAGATCCAATGGCCAGGAAGGAGGTACTGCAATGCTCCATGGAGAGCGAAGGCACAGAAGACATCATGGTCATCCACTGCAACCAAGGAAGACCACAGTTTGTGTTGCAGAGCTGAACTTCACACCAATAAGCTCTTCCATTACTTCTGGAGCAACTATGTTGTGAAAATGATGCAGGCTCTCAGCTTGATGCTTGAGCCAGTCACTTTTCTTGTTCGAATAACATATTCTAGCTTAATATTAACATACACGGTTTGTGTCAGTGGCCATCAGAGCAGCTGATTTCCTTCTCTCTTCGCACTGGCCAACTGAGATACTGATGTCAATTGTGACACGTGGATGTCTAATTGGCCAATATCAGAGAACAAAGGATGTCAGAAACTCAACATGTGGCAGTTCTGATCTGCAGTGCTTGTACTTGTATCATATACTTAGTGAGCCAGAAAGAAAAACAATGATAAACAGTCTTCATCACTCTAGCATTGCGTACTTAGACAATTATTTTCATATTATATAAAATATTCACTTCACTTACAGTATTCCTTTAGTTTTACACTAGACTTCTAATTTTGTTCTTTTTTTTTGCTTTCTCTTTCCATTGTCACAAAAATAGCGTTTGGTCTGTTTAATAGTGTTATTCTAAATTTTTAGTGTTCCTCAAGTCCATCTTTTGACCAAAATCATTCCAGGATGAGAGTTTGGGCAGTAGTTACATCCCATCTCTCCACTGAATTGGCTCATGGGTGCCTTAGAGAGGGACTCATATCTGATTTTCCTTCTTACCCTATGGGTTGGTGCCTAGCCTTAGAGGGTGCCTTCCTCTGACTGGAGATTACAGAACAGAGACACTGCTCTGAGATATGAGGTGTGAGTGGGGTAGAATTCATGTTCAGATAAAATATAATAAAATCCATGAGAGATGCGCCGCTGCACTGCCTTTTACCATCCATCTTTTGATTATTTATTGGTGGCCAGAAGGAGTCAGTGTTTATAACCATTCCTCAGAACTGCTCCAGTATTAAGTCTGCTTTCAATTAGAAACACAGATGGTCCATTAAATCACTGCACCATAACATTACAGTCAACAGCTGACAACATTATTTACTAAGTGAACTAAACCCAAAAGATACAAACACCTCAGGGAATTACTGTGACCTCAACTGAACATTCATGGCATACCTTTAGAGTCTTATTTTGGAGGTCTTCACCGGATGAGCTCATTTCTTGTGAAATTTCAGTCTTCATTTTCTGCTCATCTTCAGATGAAGGGCCTCTGTCACTTATATTGCAGGCCAACTCATCCAACTTTTTTTTCAGCTTTTCCTCCTCCAGGACCACATCTGTCAAATCAAGTCCAGAAGCCATGGACCTAGCCGGAGATGACACATGAGGCCTTCCCTTGTTGTCTGGTGACTACAAAATTAACAAAAGATATTTAAAAAGCTAAAGCACAGAAGCAGGCAATTTATTCCAGCTATTCTTTTCATAGAACAGAAGCAACTCATCCATGCTAATCTCATTTGCCCACATTAGGCCCATATCCCTCTGCTTCTTTCCAATTCCTGTACTGAACTTGTGAAAATGTCTTTTAAACATTGTAGTTGTACTTTCTCTACCACTTCCAGTTAGCCACCATCTTCTGAGTGAAAACTTGCCCCTCAGATCTTTAAATTCTCCCCTTTTATCTTAAACCTATGCCTTCTAGTTCTCTTACTTCCATTACTTCTGGAGCAACTATGTTGTGAAAATGATGCAGGCTCTCAGCTTGATGCTTGAGCCAGTCACCTTTCTTGTTCGAATAACATATTCAAGCTTAATATTAACATGCACAGTTTGTGTCAGCGGCCATCAGAGCAGCTGATTTCCTTCTCTCTTTGCACTGGCTAACTGAGATACTGATGTCAATTGTGACACGTGGATGTCTAATTGGCAAGTAATAGACTCCACCCCCTCCACTCCCCTCATCCCAAACCTAAGAAAAAGACTCTATCTACCCAATCCATGTCCTTCCTAATGCTATAAATCACTATAAGGTCACTCTTCAATGAAGTCACTCTTGAGTTCTATGTTCCAGTGAGAAAAAAACCATCCTATCCAAATTTCTCTTCCTTATAAGAGAAGCCCCTCATTTCAGATGATATCTCTTTTACACTTTTTCTAATGTTATCGCATCCTTCCTGTGGTGTGGCAATAATTCCAAGTAGGGTCTTTTGTACAGGTCCAATATGACATTCCAACTCTTATACTCAGCCTTATGAGGGTAAACATGCCTTCTTCACTTCCTTATCTACCTGTGTCGTTATTTTCAGGAACTTATGAACTTGCACTCCCAACGTCGCTCTGTTGCAGCATTAGCTCGCAAGACTGCTGTGGTCCATGCCAATTACCTTTCGTGTCCTGTTACCCGGCACTAATCTGAGTGGTACACCCCTTGTTACAGACTTCTACCATTCATTAGTTTAACAAAGATTCCCTCCACTTACTATCCTAAACAACCTCTATCTTTCAATTTTCAAAGCTTAATCAATGCAACCCATGGCCTTAACTTGATTTACTTTCTCCAAGTCACTAGACCACCTCAACTAGTTCTCAGGTTGCCACCAGTTTGAAATGTTGGACATTGTCAACATAAGAGGCTGCAGATGCTGGAAACTGGTACAATGAACAATCTATTGGAGATGTTGAGTGGATCTTTATGTTACATATGTGGGAGGAAAGGAATAGTCGATGTTTCGGGTTTAAACTCTCAGGACTGTGAGTGGAGAGGTGAGATGGCTAGTGCAAAGAGGAGAGGGGGAAAGGCTCCCAAGGTGATTGGCGGATGAAGGAGATGTGCTCGGAATCTTTTCCCTCACATCTTTTCCTCCTTATACGGGAAACCCTGCCTCTCCACTCTCAGCCCTGACGAGGGTTTTGATCTGAAACATCAATAATTCCCCCCCCGCCACAAATGCTGTTTGGCTCACTGAGTTCTTCCAGTAGATTGCTTGTTGGACATTATCATTTGAACCAACCACATATTCGAAGTTAATTTAGTTTGAGAAGTCTCATTTTCCCTTTTGTTTTTGCACCACATTCTATTGATGTCAATAGGATTCATCCGTAGAGTTGAAAAGCAGACTAAGTTGTGTTAATATGTAGGATATGCTTTACCATTCTTGGAGTGTTGAGAAACGTTTTGATCTCCATTTCACATGGAGGCATTGCAGAAAGTGCTAAATGGATGTACTAGAATGATACTATAGCTGAAGACAAGTTAAAGAGGTTGTGGTTCTTCTCCTAGAAAAAGATAAGTGATCTATTAAAGGAAAGTTAGATTAAATTGTTCAATAGGAGTGCTGGGAAAATTATTTTCACTTGCAGAAAATAGCAGGACAAAAGGTCAAAATAATAATGTAGTCTATTAGTATATACAAAAGGCACATCAGTAAAAAAGCTCTTTATCGTGGGATGACTGAATATGAACCTAAAGGGCTATCTTAAGGTATGGATGTGATGAATAATGTTAGTACTTTTAATGAAAAAGTAGTCAATACGTGAAGGAGAAATTAAAAGAGTATGTATTGATAGGCTTAAGTGATGATATTAGAAAGAGGCTTGTGATGATAATGGATGTTAGAACAGATCAGAGATCAGATAGTCTGAATGGCTTGTTTCTGTATGGTAGGTACTTGCTGATGTTCATTTGTTGTAAAGTCTAACAGAAAGGGAGGACCTTGTGCCTATCACTCATGTTTGCTTTTTAAATGTGCTGTCAAATTTGTCCAACTCATAAATCAGCAGCTCAGTTTTCTCTCACTTTTTCAAAGAGGTAAGTGCCCTAAACAACCAAAACAAGGAAGAAGGTTTCTTCTATCCCAGCATGTAGCTTTCCAGCTGCATTAGCATTACTTTATTAGTTTATTTGAAAACTATGTCTTTCTTTCTGTCTTAATGAAAATTCAATGTCTGTCAACATTCTCAACACTTTACACTTATGGCTGTGAGGCTAAGCACAGCTCCAATGCCATATTTAAGTTTGCTGACGACACGGCAGTCGTTGGCCGAATCAAAGGTGGTGATAAGTCAGCATATATGAAGGCGATTGATAATCTGGCTGAGTGGTGCCACAAGAATGGTGACTTATATGTACTTTGATAATAAATCTACTTTGAACCTTGAACTAAAATGCTGTGAAAGAGAATGATTCAACCCAGTGTGGTGAAGAAAATCTGCAGCAACTAACTCACATGTTACTCAAATAGCTATTAGTTTTCCAGGAGTTTATTTAAAGGATGCAACTAATTAGTTTGATATGGAAATGTGCACGGCATCACATTTTTCACAACAAGTCCCTTCAGTAAACAACTTGGTGTACAATCAAGGGAGCTGTGTGTGCCATTAAGAAGGATTGCAAAACAGATATCACGTAATGATTTCCTGATCATGAGAGCATGTTGATTTGATCAATTTGCCACTGAGTCATCTTTTTTGCCTTCTGTAAACTTCCTGTTTGATAATGTGGTCTACAGAAAGCAAATGGAACCTACGATCTCAACAAATCACCATGCAGGTTAAAGAGACTCAGGAGGTAATTCCCTCAGGGCATTAAACGTTACCTACACAGACAAATTAAATTCAGCTTTCAAATTTCCATGATCATTTAAAAAAGCCTTCTGCAAGACCCTTGGATGCCAAAGACTAGCAATGTTGCATTTGCTCTGATTATATCAAGAGACATTTGAGATGCATCCTCATTCATAGTCACCCACCAAATAGGAAAGTGATGGACACTCCTCCTTCAATCCCACTTCTCTCCCTCTTAAGCAAATGACAATGTGAAGAACATTCACATCAACAAAAACAAACTAACTGGGAAATACAAAGTAGTCCCCATCTCCCTGGAAACACTGCTGCCTTTGCAATGATAGAGGTACTTCCACTACACTTGGTATTATTATCTGGGAATATATTGAGAGCCTTTATCTGCATACCACCGCTAACTTCATAAAAATGTTTCAACGTGCTCCACAGGAATGTTAATGTGCAAAATAGGTACGGGGGGGGATGTCAGGGGTAAGTTTTTTACACGGAGACTGGTGGGTACGTGGAATGCACGGCTGGCGACAGTGGTGGAAGTGGATACAATAGGGTCTTTTAGGAGACTCTTAGATAGGTACATGGAGTTTAGGAAAATACAGGGCTATGTGGTAGGGTGATTCTAGTCAAGTTTTTAGTGTAGGCACAACATGGTGTAGGTACAACATGGTCAGCACACCATTGTGGGCTGAAGGGCCTGTAATGTGCTGTAGATTTCTATGTTCTACGTTCTAAAATTGATATTTAAGCAGCTGTCAGGCAAAATGAAGGACATCTTAATGGAGGAGCTTGTAAGGAGAGCTTGACCGGTTTATGATGGTACTTCAGAGCTAAGGACCTTGTCAATTGTGGACACAACTATCAGTAATGGAGAAATTAAAATCAGAGATATGTGGGAAGTCTCAATTGGAGGAAAATAGATATTTCAAAGGTGTGCAGGAGGCAGTTGAAACAGGGAGGGATGAATACTTGAGCCCAGCCTTGGCAAAGGGCGTGCTGGGTGGCACGTTTTAACTTTGAAAACCTGATCTGTTGTGCTGAAAGCTGGGACTCAATTGTAGTTTAACCTGTTGGAGTGAAAGGTCATTGGTGTCCCATATCTGCACCATTCCACTGCACTGTAATGGCTGCATTTAATGTTAGAAGCACCTGCTGATGGTTCAAGAATTAATATCCTACCAGAATAAGTTGCTTTGTTCATGATGATGAGGTAGTAAATTGTATTAGACATTTGCTTTACAGGAGAAGCCAGACTGGTAGTAACTGGTTGCCTCTCTGACTGGAGGCCTCTGACAAATAGTATGCCACAGGGATTGGTGCTGGGTCCTTTGTCGTTTATCAGCTATATCAATGATCTGGGTGATGACGTAGTAAACTGGATCAGCAAATTTGCGGATGACTCCAAAATTGGAGGTGTAGAGGACAGTGGGGAAGACTGTCAAAGCTTACAGTGGGATCTGGACCAGCTGGAAAAATAAGCTGACGAATGGCAGGTGGAATTTAATGGAGACAAGTGTGAGGTGTTGCATTTAGAGAGGACAACCAGCATAGGACTTACCCAGTGAATGGTAGAGTACTGTAGAGAACTTAAATCCCTTCTACATTTTCAGAGAGTGATTCTGGTAAAAAGGGCAACTGGCGAGGACATTATCTTTTAAAGGGCTTCCTACAGAAACTTAAATCGGTTACTTAAAAATGATGTGATATTTGAAAAAATGATTTTCGAAATATGACAGTACAGCCACAAGCTGTTTTATTTGCCACCTTAGTTATTTCATAAGGTGTTTTCATAGAGTCTTCGAGTCTTGCATCATGGAAACAAGCCCTTTGGCCCAACTTGTCCATGCCAATCAAGGTGCTTTTCCAAGCTAATCCTATTTACCTGCTTTTGACCCATAGTCATCCAAGTCCCTCCTATCAATGTGCCTATCCAATTGCCCTTTAGAAGTTTTATTGTTCCTGCCTCAACCACTTCCTCATGGAGCTCTTTCTACATAGATATCACCATCTGTGTAAAACAGTTGCCCATCATTACGGTGTCCTCTCTCAGTACAATGGTTTGGAGACCAGTAAAAAGCAAAAACTATGTGTAACTGGGAAAAAATTAACCTACAATACTATAGATCCTTTACTTTAAAAGTCCGAATTATTGATATTGTGGTGTTAGATCCCACCATGTTATGATGCCTGGCTTTACTGTTCGGTAATTACTGTCAGCTCGCTTGGATCCAGCATTTAATCTGAACTATGTACAAGAACAAGGAAAATGAGGATATATTATGACAACTTTTCCTATTTTATACTTGACAGGTGGACCTGTTAATGATTATTTTAAGGATATTTCTTCTTCTTCTCAGACAGTCCCACGCTAAACATAACCTGCTTCTGCTCTCATTTACCCACACCCACTGTTTTTCCCCTCCTTTCTTCCGAAATCACAGACTATACTGGCAACATTAAATAATTCTTCTTCATAACTCTGACCCTTTTAAGAATTTAAAATTTTACAAACATTTCCTTGGCCAGTAGTATCATGAAACTAAGAGGGGAGAGATATTAAGAAAGAGTAACAATGCAGGATTGGTTAGGGACGAACAATTTATTGCTGAACATGCAAATGAGTCCAGCTTTATCCAGCTATCTCCTATAATCTTGGTTTATGTATCCTTTGGTAAGATTAGTTTCTTTTCGATGGCTGGTTGCCTAAGTAAGTCATTTGGTACTTAGGTGGGGTTCATGATGATGATCAGAGGCCATTTTCTGTGTCAAACTCCAACAACCAAGCAGTATGTACTCCTTTTGCTTGCTCAAATTATCACTTGCCCTGAGTTTAACAGAAAACATTTATTGATAATAGGAAAATGCATATGATAGTTCAGAATTTTTGCCATTTTCCTCAGTGCAATTAAGCATTCCAATGGTTACCTTTAAAACGCTGGGGGTTATCTTCTTCTCCAGTCTGCTTAGCACTTGCTCAATGGAAGACATGCGCTTGGATAGGTCTGAAATCTGCAGGTAAGGATAGGGTCAAACCACCACCAGCTCACCGCCACCACCACCTCCACCATCAAAAGGTGAAAGCATTTTAAAATTCATCCAGCTTAAAGAGGAGACAAAAGAGACTGCTGATTAAGTAAAAAAGAGAAACTCGAAAGGTCAGCCAGCATCTGTGGAGGGAATTAGTCAACATTTCAAGACAAGCCCTTTCGGCTGGATTGAAAGAGTAGAGGTAGGTGGCAACAAGGGCGATGCATCTACCCATTACCCACATACTCCTCGCACTGGATCCCTTCCCCTTACTGTTCCCATCTGCCCACACCACCTCCCGTACTTAGTTCCATGCTCCACCCTATTTTCCTCTCAGATTCCATCATCTGCAGCCCTTGGCCGACACCCTATCACCTCCCAGCCTCAGTTGTTATTTCCACTTTTCATCCTTCCGCCTGCCAATTATCCCTCCTCACATGGATCTGTCTAACACTTGTGACTCTTGCCTATCTCCTCCTTTCATCTTTTTATATTGACTCTTTATATCTCCCCTCTGCTCCTTCAGTCCAGATGAATTTTCAACCTGAAACGTCGACAGTCTATCTCCCTTCACAGATGCTCCTGACCTGCTGAATTCTCGCAGTCTTTTTTTTCCCTTCAGTTTCAAAGGGAACTTCAGTGTCAAGTTAAAAGATGCAAATTGAAGTCCAATTTTGGATGCTGAGAGCAATGTAGACTTGCATTATTTTCATTCTCAATTCCAACGAATTATTGTTATGCCATGTATGCATCATTTCTTATCCTTACTGTTATACTAAATATCCCCTTTCAAAGTTATTGTCAGAATCTGTATTACATATAGCATAAAGTTGTGATGTGCGGAAGTGGAGTTGCAGAAACTAACTAGACAATTAATTTTAAAAAGAAGATAATTGGAGGAAAATCAGCAAAGGCAAATTTATGACAGGAATTGAGTACATGATCAAAGGTGCCTAATTGTAATTATATACTGTAAGTTGCTAACAGCACACCTAGAGTATTGAGTACCTGTTTGTTTACTTTATCTACAGAAAGGTATACTTACCACTGGGGGTATGCAATGAAGATCCATCAGCTTGACTCCTCGGCTGATGGACGATGGAATAAACTAGGTCTTTATCTTACAAATATTATTGAACTTACAAAATTCTCTTAAATCCTAACAGGATGGATATGGATGCAAACCCTGGTTGATGCATCTGGCACCGGGGGTCAGAGTCTCAGAGTAAGAGGTAGACTATTTAGGACTGAGATGAGATAAAATTTCTTTATTCAGAAGACAGTAAATTTTTGGAATTTACTGGCTACTAAATGTTGTGCGCTATATTATTTAAAACTGTGGACCATAAAGGCAAAACGTCAATGTGCAGTATATGGCAAGTTGTGTTTAACACATAATTGTGCTCATTTGTGTGAGCTTGTTTGCTTGAATTCTTTGTTTACCTGAATTCCACCAGCGCCAGAATTCTCCAGTGAAGTGCCTTTATTCCAATGCTGTACAAAGTGGTGATGATACATTGGATGTTCAGGAGCCTCATCGTTGTCAGAACCCTCCATGTCCGTGTAGGACTGGGCCCTGCGCTTCTGTTGTGGCAAACACTTCTGCACCTCAGTTTCTTCATTGGAGATCCATATTGGAGGAACGGACTGAACGTGGGAAACCCTCTGCTCACAATGCATAAGCTCCTCTGAGATCAATTTACGTGGACGCGAAGGACATGGAAAATTAAAGACATTAATGTGAATTTAGAGGACCCATTTACTGTAGAAAAATTAGAAAAGAACCTTGAAGAATTAAAAGGAGGCAGAAAAGAACTTAAACAGGACATCCAGGGTGTTAAAAAGGGCTGGGAAATATCCGTGGTAAATAGAGTTAAGGAGATCCCCAAGGCATATTGAGAGTGTGGCCATGAACCTGTTGGTGCACTGAAGGTTAAAAGAGGAAAGTTGACAGAGACACTAGATACTTCATATCAAGGAAAAGGATAATGAGATAAGGGAAGGATTGGCTGACTTTCTCAGGCATGTTGATATCAAGAAGGAGGAGGTGTTGGAGATCATGAAGAAAATTAAACTGGATGAATTCCCAAGGCCTGACGGGATCTATCCCATGTTATTTTAAAAGGCAAGTGCGAAAACTAACAGTTCTTTAGATTCTCTTTCAATAAATGTGAGGTTATCCACTTTGGTGGCAAAAACAGGAAAACAGATTATTATCTGAATGGTGGCCGATTAGGAAAAGGGGAGGTGCAACGAGACCTGGGTGTCATTATACATCAGTCATTGAAAGTGGGCATGCAGGTACAGCAGGCGGTGAAAAAGGCAAATGGTATGCTGGCATTCATAGCAAGAGGATTCGAGTACAAGAGCAGGGAGGTACTACTGCAGTTGTACAAGGCCTTGGTGAGACCACACCTGGAGTATTGTGTGCAATTTTGGTCCCCTAATCTGAGGAAAGACATTCTTGCCATAGAGTGAGTACAAAGAAGGTTCACCAGATTGATTCCTGGGATGGCAGGACTTTCATATGATGAAAGACTGGATCGACTAGGCTTATACTCGCTGGAATTTAAAGATTGCGGGGGGACCTTATTGAAACATATAAAATTCTAAAGGGATTGGACAGGCTAGATGCAGGAAGATTGTTCCCGATGTTGGAGAAGTCCAGAACGAGGGGTCACAGTTTGAGGATAAAGGGGAAGCCTTTTAGGACCAAGATGAGGAAAAACTTCTTCACACAGAGAGTGGTGAATCTATGGAATTCTCTGCCACAGGAAACAGTTGAGGCCAGTTCATTGGCTATATTTAAGAGGGAGTTAGATATGGCCCTTGTGGCTAAAGGGATCAGGGAGTATGGAGAGAAGGCAGGTACAGGGTTCTGAGTTGGATGATCAACCATGATCATACTGAAAGGCGGTGCAGGCTCGAAGGGCCGAATGGCCTACTCCTGCACCTATTTTCTATGTTTCTATGATATAGGTGTGGTCTTAGAGGACGGGAGAATAGCCATTGTTATTTCTTTGTTTAAGAAGGGCAGTAGGAATAATCCAACAAATTACAGGCCAAAGAGCCTTAAATTAGTGGTAGGGAAGTTACTGGATAAGATAGTTCAGGGCAAGATTTACTCACATTTAGAAAACCATGGACATATTAAGGATAGCCAGCATAGATTTGCACACAGGAGGTCATTTTCTCTGAACTTGATTTGAGTTTTTTTAAAGAGGTGATAAAGAAGATTCATAAGGGCCAGGCAGTGGATGCTGTCTACATGGATTTAAGTAAAACTTCAGTAAAGGGTCATTTGTGCTAAACTCATCCAGGAGATTAAGGAGACTTGGCAGTTTGGATTTAAAACTGATTTGGCCATGGTAGACAGAGGACGGTGGTGGAGGGAGTTACGTTGACTGGAGGTCTATCACCAGTGGTGTTCTGTAGGAAATAATGCTGGGACCTCTATTGTTCGAGGTCTGTGGCACGATTTATATGAAGGCTGATTAGTAAATTGTGGCTGGTATAACAGTTTTAATCTGGAAAAGTGTGAGGTGTTGCCCTTTGGGAAGTTAAATGTAAGAGAAAAGTATACAGTGAATTTCAGGGACCTTAGGAACATTGATATACAAAAGTATCTTGGCATGCAAGTCCACGGCTCACTGAAAGTGGCAAAGCATGTAAACAGGGTGGTAAAGAAAGCATGCAAATACATGCCTTCATTGGTTGTGGAGTTGAGTATAAAAGTAGGGAAGTCATGTTGCACCTGCATTAAACTATGGTTAGGCCACATTCAGGGTATTGAGTATGGTTCTGGTTGCTGCATTGTCAAAGAGTTGTGGGGGCTTTGGAAAGGATGCAGAAAAACTCCACTAGTATTTTGAGGAACAGAGAATACCAGCATTTGGATATCAGTCTGATTAGGAGGAGTCAGCTTAGGTTTATGCATGGGAATGCACGCTTGATGGATCTTTTAGAGTTTATTGAAGAGGGAACCAAAAGCATAGATGAGGCTAGGGCAGTGGAGATTGTCTATAAGACCGTTGACAAATTCCCACATTGTAGGCTTGTCTGGAAGATTAAGATTCGCCATGGAATCCAGGGGGAGTTAGGTATATGAATTAAAAAATGGTTCAGAGGTTGGAAATGAATTGTAGGGATTCAATGTTGTTTCTTGGAATGGAGGCTATTGACTAATGGTGTGCTGTAAGGTTTGGTGCTGGGACCCTTGTTATTTGCTATTTATATAAATAATTTGGATGCAAATATGCAAGGGTTGGTAAGTAAGTTTGTGGATGACACAGAATTGGGAGATGTTGTTGATAGCGAAGAAGGCTATTGTAGATGACTGGGGATCGTGATCAGTCATGGAAGTGGGCTAAGCAATGCAAATGGATTCCAAAACAGGTTTGTGTGAGGTGATGCATTTTGGAAATCAAACCTGTGTAGTAATTACACTATGAAAAGTAGGACACTATGGAGTGTCATGGAACAGAGGGACCTGGGGGTATAAGTGCACATTTTATTGCAAGTGGTGCCCCAGGTAGACAGAGTGGTGAAAAAGGCATTTAGCAAATTGGCCTTCTTCAATCAGGCAACTGAGTGTGGAAGTTGGGACGTTATGTTGCAAGTTATATAAGCTGTTGGTAAGGCTACATTTGGAGTACTATGTACAGTTTTGGTCACCCTGTTATAGGGAAGATTGTGCTTAAAATGAAAAAGGTGCAGAAAAGATTTCCAAGATGCTGCCTGAGTACTAGGGAGAGGTTAGTCAGGCTAGATTTTTATTCCCTGGAATGTAGGAGAATAAGCGTGCAACCTTATAGAAATGTTTAAGATGGTGACAGGCATAGATAAGATGGTATGATAACAGTCTTTTCCCAATGGTGTGAGAGTCCAAAACTAGCGGCATAGGTTTATAATGAGATGGAAAAGATTTAAAAGGGACCTGAGGGGCAATTTTATTTTTATGCCGAGGGTGATGGGTGTAAGGAACGAGCTGCCAGAGAATGTGGTCAAAGCTGGTGTAATAGTAGCATTTAAGAACTATTCGGAGAAGTATATGGAGGAGCAGGGCTTAGGGCAAACATAAGAAATTGAGACAGTTGGATGGGCACAATGGTCAGCATGAACTGGCTGGGACAAACAGCCTGTATCCATACTGTATTGCTCTGTGACTCTACGATGTTGCCTGGATTAGAGAGTATTAGCTGTAAGGACAAACTTTGATTGTTTTCTCTGGAGCATTAGGGGTAATCTGATAGAAATATTGTATATAAAAATATGGCATAGATAGGGTAGATAGTGAGAGTCATTTTCCCAGGGTGGAATTATTACATATTGGAAGGAATAACTTTTTAGTGAGAGGAGAAAAGCTTAAAGGAGATTTACAAGGCAAGTTTTTTGGCACAGAGTAGTAAGTGTCAGTGGAAGTGGTGGAAGCAGATGTGATTGCAATGTTTAAGAGGGGTTTAGCCAATACATAAAGAGACGGAGAGAATGGAAGCATATGGATCACATGCAGGCAGATAGGATAAGTTTAATTTGCTATCATGGCCAGCATAGACATCATGTGCCAAAGGATGCGTTCTTGTGCTGCACTGTTCTATGTTCATGTTTTTGCCAGCAATATTATCCCAGGACATCTTTTTAGGGATATGAGTTAATCCAATAATGAATTTTGATGTTTGAATAGATATCATAGCAAATAAAACTTGATAGTGAATTCCCTTGCAATAAAAAATTAGGTATCAAGAAAAGAACAATAAAACAAAGCAGGGCTAGAAATTGGACAAACTCTACCTTCTTAAGGATACTTATGGTCAAGGAATGAACGCCAGGGATATTGGATATTGAATAATGAGACTTGCACTTAAAGTTGGAATTGATGTAGATGCCAAAGCTGAGGTGCCAATTATTAGCTCTGTATTTCACCATGGAATGTACACTCAGTGACCACTTCATTAAGTACACCTGCACACCTGCTTTTTATGCATAAAAGTCAAACAACAAAATGGGGAAGAAATGTGAACTAAATATCTTTTGCTGTGGAATGATTGCTAGTGACAGATGGGGTTGTTTGAGTATCTTAGAAACTACTGATCTTCTGGGATTTTCATGAACACCAGTCTCTAGATTTTACAGAGGATGGTGCAAAAAACAAAACAAAAACATCCAATGAGTGTCAGTTCTGTGGGCAAAAACACCTTGTTAATGTGAGAGATAGAGAAGAATGGCCAGACTGGTTCAAGCTGACAGGAGGGTGACAGTAACTCAAATAACCATACGTTACAAACAGTTGTGTTCAAAAGAGCATCTCTGAACTCACAACACATCGAACCTTGAAGTGGATGGGCTACAGCAGCAGAAGACTGCACTTCGTTTACTCCTGTTCTAATAAAATGGCCACTGAGTTAGGTACAAATGAAGTGTATTGCACAGCGCGTGAAGTACCTAGTGAAGAAAATGGAAGCATACCAGTTTTGCAAGATCTGTCCAAGCTTTTCCTTCTTGAATTAATTTCCACTCGGACTTCTGTGCTGAACACTTGATCTGGCATCAAGTTCTGACTTTTCTCCTGCAGGATGCTCCGAAATACTGAGGAAAGTTCTGGGTTGTCAATTAAGGATCCTTTCCTGGAAGCCTCTCCTGTTACACCATTGCCAGGAAAAGAAGACTCTGAAAATGACTGTGAGAAAAATGGAAATGAAGGAAAATAATGGTCTTCTCCAAAGCCCAAATATTGTGCTGATAAAACTATCTTAAAGGAAATTCCCAATTGGAATTGAAACATCAACCAGTGAACTATCACTCCTGAGACTGTGAGCCTACTGCTCGTGTCTATAAGATCCCCTGTGAATATCCACGGGATATGAGCTGGAATTCACCAACCTTCTTAAATAGTCACTCACTCCACCACTGGCACACAGTGGATGCGATTTGGAGCGTTGGCAGGGGAAAGCATGGTAGTGTCACAGTTAGTGTAATTGCTTTACAGCCCTAGTGATCACCGATCATGGTTCAGTTCCACCCCTGTCTGTAAGGAATTTGTATGTTCTCCCTGTGACTGTGAGGGATTCCTCCGGGTGTTCTGGTTTCCTAACAAATTCCAATGACATATGGTTAGGGTTAGTAAGTTGTGGGCATTCCATGTTGGCACCAAAAGCATGGTGACACTTGCAGGCTTTGCTCAACACAATACTCTGACTGTGTTGGTCATTGATGCAAAAGGATGGATTTCAATGCATCTGCCACAAGCGGGACTTCCTGGTGGCCAAACATTTTTGTTCCAATTCCCATTCATGTTCCGACATGTCAGTCCGTGGCCTCCTCTTGTGCAAAGGTGAAGCCACCCTTAGGCTGGAGAAGCAGCACCTTATATTCCATCAGCATAGCCTCCAACCTGAAGGTGTGAATATCGATTTCTCCTTCTGATAAACAAATTTCACCCCCTGCTTCCCCTATTCTGCACTCTGACCTTTTACCTCTTCTCACCTGCCTATTACCTCCCCCTGGGTCCCCTCCTCCTTCCCTTTCTCCTATTGTCCACTCTCCTCTCCTATCAAATTCCTTATTCTCCAGCCCTTGACCTTTTCCAGCCACCTGGCCTCACCTATCACCTTCCAGCTAGCCTCCTTCCACCTCCCCAATTTTTTTATTTTGGCATCTTCTCCCTTACTTCTCAATTCTGAGGAAGGGTCCCAGCCTGAAAGGTCGGCTGTCTGTCCATTTCCATGGATGCTGCCTGACCTGCCAAGTTCCTTCAGTATTTTGTGCTTGTTGCAATGCATTTCACTGTATGTTTTGACATACTTGTGACAAATAAATCTTATCTCTCATGCACTGTTCTATTCAGTCAGGCTGTTCCAACAGCAGTTCCTAAGCCCACGATCTCCGTCGCCAAGTACAAGGGAAATAGGCAGATAGGAACACTGCTGCCCGCAGTTTCCTTCTAATCCTGAAACACTTCTCCAATTTCTCTGTGAGACATTTTCCCAGGAAAATTGCAGTGACGGAAGAAGATGACTTATCATCACCTTTTCAAGGGCAATTAGGAATGGACAATAAATTCCAGCCTTGGCAACAACACTGAGATCTTCAAGATGAAAATACAATAAAGTGGCGCAAAAGAAAATTCTCCATGGCCCTTGCTATAGTCTTACTGCTAATCTACATTGGATCCAACAGCTCCAAAGGCACTGATATCTTCTGTAAATAGCCATTTTGAATGAATGCTTTCAGGAGGGAGAAAATTGGAACAAGTAGAAAGGATAGGCTTTTTGTTTCGAGTAGGTGGAACAGCATTATAGGGTGAGTCCCTGTGACTGCACAATTTTCTAGAATTTCTATTGGGGCAAATAAAACAACTTTAGCTTTGAAGTTAGTGGGAGCTGCATTCTGACAGTGTAAACAGCCTTGTTAATTTAGAGCCAGAGGAATTCAGGTCTGCTTCTAGCCTAGCAAAGTTTCCTCAGTCCTGAGTGTGGTGTGTGGGTTTTAGCATGGATGGGTATCTTCTGGGGGCTCAGGGTTGGAGAAAGGTAACCTGGAAAAATTAATGTTTCAAAAATCCTGTGAAATTTATGTTATCATTCTCTAAGGAACTCAGCAGGTAAGGCAGCATCTATGGAAATGAATAAGCAGTCGATGTTTCGGGTCGAGACCTTTCATCAGCACTGATGAAGGGTCTTGGCCTGAAACATCGACTCTTTATTCATTTCCATTGATGCTGCCTGACCTGCTGAGTTCCTCCAACACTTAGCATGCATTACTTTGGATTTCCAGCATCTGCAGATATTCTTGTGTTTGTTATAATTCTCTAAAGTGATATTCCTTGCCAAAGGCATCCTGCTGATCAACTGGAGGCCCTATGAATGGGAGGTTTATTTCAGAAGTTTGTGTACAAGAATAAGTCAGAGGATGATTAACTTGAGGGGACAGGTTTTGAAGGTGATTGGTTCACTTGGGGAGATATATAACTGGAGAATATCGGGTTTGGAGGAACAGTATAGATGTCTACAGAGTAACATGTTTGGTCTAAAGGAAACGTGTCTTTCTTCCTGACTCAGGCCAATGCATAAAGTTAAACAGCAGCATTATTTGTTTGCTTCCAACCACTGGGCATCCTCAAGGGTTGGGTAACTCAGTTCTGTGCTTTAAATTGACAGCTGTTTTTAACCTGCCTCTCACTAACTGATCTGAGCTGCCTATGCTCATTAAAAGTGGACACGGGAATTTTGTGTGGCTTGGGTTGCTGGTTAACTTTGTTGAAATTTACCCACCCATATCTGTGGGAGATCAGATTGAGCCCTGCATTGGAGAGCGGAGAAATATATAATTTCCCTGAATTACAATGCATCACGAGTACAGAGTAGAGGATGCAATCATATGTACAGTGTATTAGAATGTTTTCGAAACTGACGATGTATGCTTTGGGAATAATATAATGTTCCATTTTGCTTTTCTGCTTTCATGCATATTAAAAGAGAAACAAATTCTACTGCTTTACTTCTAACCTCAGATTACTCTCTGGAAAATATCAATATTTATCTACACCAACATAAAAATGCAAGACATTTGAAAAACCTAAGGTTAAAGCTGTGCATCCCTGCTTGAATAAGCAAACAGATTGTGCGGTATGATATTGAAATCACTGATCAAATTTGGGGCTTACTCATGCTTTCAATGTTCTAACTGCTAAGCATGGATCAAATTTGAAAAAAAATCAAGAACAGGAAACTAGCCAGTAGCTGGATGTACAGATTTAATTAAATGACTGAAACAAACAATAGAGATTTTAAAAATTGCAACGCATTGCACCTTCAAAAGTATTTGGATACTTAATTGAAAAAGGAACACTGCATGTGAGTTCAATTTCAATGTTTAAGACCTTGGATAGGTACATGGATGGTATGGTCCCAGTGCATCGATGGAACTAAGCAGTTTAAATTTTTTTGACACAAATTAGATAGGCCAAATGGCCTATTTCTGTGATGTATTTTCCTATGACCCTGTATTTGGTAATAGCAGGCAGTGGAATCAATTGACAGCATTTGAAGAGGCAGCATTGGCACAATGCATTTTATGGTGTAAGTCTGCCACTCTGGCACACACAGTAAATTGAGAGATCCCAACTGACCTCAGCTAGTTCAGCATCTGTAAGGAATGCTCAGCAAATCCCTGACCAGCAAAGTTCAGGAATCCACTTATGGAATACATATGTGCTGCTTATAGTTAGCACGCTTTACAGTACAGGTAACCCTAGTTCAATTCCCACCACTGCCTGTATGGAGTTTGTTGTTCTCCCTTTGACCCCGTGGGTTTCCTCCAGGTGCTCTGGTTTCCTCCCACATTTGAAAGATGAAGCGGTTGGTAGGTTAATTGGTCATTGTTAATTGTCCCATGATTAGAATGGATTAAATTGGGGGAGCGCTGGGCGGCGTGGCTCGAAGGGCTGGAAGGGCCTATTCTGTGCTGTATTTCAATGAAAGAAAATTGCTTGTGGAGGCAGTTGGCAAATTGTGCAGTAACGCTGAAGAATTGCAGGAGTTACCTGGAAGTCATTCCCCTCATAATGTGGTGACGGAACCTGGAGAGAAGGGCGACGAGATTGGGAGGAGTATTCTGAGTCCATATCAAAGTCAAAAGGATGCACCGAAAGCAGACGTTTGTTTCTACGTTGCTATGGGTATACGAGGAATAGAAAATACTTTAGATACTTTTCATTTCAAGGTTTCTTATATATTTGTTTCTTTAAAGATATAAATACCTTAATCAGAGTTTTGAAGGAATAACAAGTAGAAGCAGCTAACTGAGTGCTTTTTTCCTAAAAGCCATTGGGTTGAATTGCCTCCTTTTTTGTTTAATGCAATGCCTTTTGTGACAATCTAGAATGAGTATAGCATTAAAATGATCACTGAGTATGCTTTAGTTAATGGAATTATTCACTGTTTTGCCCCGTGGATTTCAGGGTTAGGGGAGAAAGCTAATGGAAGTACGTCATGGAAAAATTAATAAACTAACAACCTAAAAAGGGTAATGCATTGCATTTTCATTCAATCAGTAAAGACACAGGTGATGGTCACATGACTTCCATTTGCAGAGGAGGCTATTTATGGTGTCTGACATGTAAAATCTTACTTGAATTATTCCCACATCTTAGCCAACATACACCAATGCTGTACAAACTTCCATCTGAACGATCAGCAGCTTAAACTTAATTACTATTTCTCAGCTAACCAACATATCAAGGCAACTTATAGTAAGTCAATGAACATTAACTGGATATTCAGGAGAATTTAAAGGACAGCGTAGCAGACTTAAGGAGACTTTCAAAAGTGGGAAGAGATGGAAAGGCGGAGGAATTCATATGAGGATTTGAAAATTCAAGCACTAGGTGATTTAAATATTTGGTCACTGATGCATGGAGGGTGAGCACATTTGAGACATGAGAAAACATTTTGATTTTATCACCATTCTCACCCAAATATGTAATTAATAAACAAACCCCATTTTGTTCTGAGTACTGAATGTTTGGAAATCATATGCAACTCAAAGATGAATTTTAAAACTTAATCTTGGCTGATGGGCTAGAGGGGTCACTGGGAAGATGCTTCATGATGAGGATTGAACCAAATATTTTGCTTACATTTTGGTGAGAGTGGAAAAAAGCTTCCTTCAGAATCAGAATTATTTATTATCACCGACAAATGTTGTGAAATTTGTTGGTTTGACGCAGCAGTACAGAGCAAGATAGAAAAATTACTGTAAGTTAGAATATATAGTGCAAAAAAGGAATAATGAGCTAATGTTCATGGGTTTATGGACCATTCAGAAATCTGATGGCGGAGGAGAAGAATCCGTTCTTAAAACATTGAGTGTGGGTCTTCAGGCCACTGTGCTTCCTCCCAGATAGTGAAGAAGTTATGTCCTGAATTGAGAGGGTCCTTAATATGGATTTTGCCTTCATGAGGCACTGCCTTCTAAAGATGCCCTTGATTGTGCAGTGTTGTACCTGTGATAGAGCTATCCCACCTACACTGAGACGGAGAATGGCACGAGCTGAAAATCTGCTTTGAGTGGCATCCAGACACCACTTGATGCAAAACCAGATATGAAGTAAAGCTAGACGAGGAACAAGAGATGATTAATGTGCGAAGCAAACCCAATGTGGAAATTAGAGAGTGCAATTAGTTATCAATACATAAATGAGCTAATAGAATGATTAATTCAAACTGTTAAGAGACTGGAAAAAAGATGTTGCTTATATAAGGTGGGCAAACAGAACAAGTAATATAAATGAGATACTGATGTTGGTATAAATGAAAAAAAGCTGATAATACAAACAGATATAGAGATATGGAAAAGAAGTTACTTAGAGATACTAAATGTAAATATTAGAACTTTTGTAGTTAATTCCACAAACCAAGTCAAAGGATATTGGGAAAATTGTTACTTATACAAGCCAGATAAACGAAAGAGGAACAGGATTGCTGTACAGAGCCCTGGTGTGGACACAGCTGGAATATTTTCTGGGTTGTCTACAAAGAGATATTCTTCTGAAAGAGGGCCTGCAGGAAGTGACCTTTATTTCCAATATTTGTATCCAATTTATGTTAAAACATCAGTTTGCATTCTCTGCCTAAGATGGCTATGGAGGTTCAGATGTTGAGTATATTTAACAGCTATGATTTTATTGTACATTGGAGCAATACAACATGATGAGGGGTAAAATGGTGTATTCCTGATTCTATTTCTTATGTTCTTCTCTCGCAGTAGAACCAGATACAGCAAGGGATTTGTAAGAAATACTTTCTATCAGCGTGGAATATAAAACTGCTAATTTTCCTTTCAATACATGATGCTCTTATGGCTTTTAGTTCATAGTAATGCCAATTCAGCTTAAGTGCATATCAATTTATTTCCTTGCCATGATTTTCCTTGGACTATATTTTGCACAAGATATTTTTACACTTGCCTCAATTAAGGCTCCATCTTGAGCACTGCAACTGGTTTAGCAATATTGCACTTATTTATATATCTTGTACTTGGAATTGTTGGCCAACATCTCCAGTAATAAATGTAAACAGCGTGATTAAAGAAGTCACAGTTCAATGTCTAAAGTAAAAGCTTATTGTAGAAATTAGTGACATTTTCAAAAGCGAACAGTGAAAGGGATATTACTGTACTATAGTGCTGAGCTTCTGAGTTATCTAAAGTATCTTCATCCTCTTCAATGACCTCTGCCATCATCTGTGGATCGTATCCACCTACAGGTAAGAAAAACAGTAGAGAAAAACACATCAATAATGCTGCAAATGTATTCTTGCTGTGAAACGTCAACACCATATAAAGCCGTGTGTTCTGGGATCACGTAGAGTGGTGAACTTCAGAAGAATAATATTGAAGATCAATTTCACTTATGGTTTAATAGCGTGGTAGTCTTCCTCTGACACATACACTAAATCAGACAGTACATACTTGGGCCATTTCACAGGATCCAATACAAATGATTGATGCAAACTGGAAGAAACCAACTCCATGTCTAATTGGTGAACACAATAAAATTAAGACAACTTCTGGTCCTGTTGTGAGCAAAGGTTGGGGGGGGTGGTGGGGGAGAAGGTCGGGGGGGGGCTTTTAATTAAGCAGAAATATCAATCCATTTTATCTGACCTGGCATATGAAGCAGCCACCAACTTGATAGTAGACTGTGGAGAATACGGTGAAACAGGACCTCTCAGCAGAAAGTCCTTTCTAATTCAGAGAAACACTTTGCAGGATAGTGTCCAGTGCCCTGATCGAAGATGAGAAAGAGATCCACAAGAGACTATGTGTGTGGAGGGGGTGGATGGGGCAGGGGGTTCAGAGTTTTTAAGAAGTATTTAAGCAGTACTAAAAGGGGTAAAGTATTTAGGTAAGGAGGGTGGAGTATATTTGAATCTATCAGGAGCCTGCGTATCTTTCATTCACAATTAGGTGAACTGCAAATGAGTGAAACCTTGCCATTACTGTTACAGCAATCGGCAACAGGGCAGTAGAGGCAATGATAGCCAGGACTCATTGTGGTTATTCTTGATTTCATGTGGCAGAATAAAACAGGTGATTGTGATCTGGACCCGGACGGAGGGTCTCGGTCTGAAACATCGACTGTTTATTCCTTCCCATAGATGCTGCCTGACCTGCTGAGTTCCTCCAGCATTTTATGTTGAGTTTTACAGTGCTGAACATCACTGAAGACTAATCATAACAAGGATTTTTTTTTGGGTGACAACAGGAATGCAGTGGATGAAATCTGTCTAATTTTCAGAAGCCTTCGACAAGGTACCCATAAAACCCTAACGAATGAGGTTAAAGAGTGCAGAGACAGGGACAAATAGCAGAACGAGTTGCTTGTGAGCTTCAACTCAGAGAGCAAAGAGTGTGAGTAGAGGGTAGGTATTTACAGTGAAGACAGGGGGGTAGTGTTCCATAAGGATCAGTACTGAATCCACTCCTGTTCATGATCTGAACTCTGTCATCAAAACCACAAGTTCTAAATTTATGGATCATACCAAATTGAGAGGGGAAAATCAGTACGGAGGAAGATGCCCACAAACTACTACATT
Source organism: Mobula birostris (assembly GCF_030028105.1). NCBI lineage: Eukaryota > Metazoa > Chordata > Chondrichthyes > Myliobatiformes > Myliobatidae > Mobula > Mobula birostris. The sequence continues at coordinate 144,273,098 of NC_092375.1, read as the reverse complement.
AATAAACTTGCAGAATTGGAAAATAATTAGCATATAAGGTTTAACAAAGCAAGATAACATATTTTAGTCAGAAAAGCAGGAAGGCAATAGGAAGGAAAGGATGTCTAGGTGGGTTAGAGAACAAAAGAGATTCAGGAAGTACAAAAGTACCAGTCACTAATATTTATGCCACAGGTTAATAAGGCCATTAAAATGCAAACTGAGCATGAGGACTTAGTTTTGAAGGGATAGAAATTAAAAATAGGTAAATTATGTTAAATATGCATTAAATCTTGCTTCACACACAAAATTCTGGAGGAACTCAGCAGGCCACGCAGCATCTATGGGAAAAAGTACAGTCGATGTTTCGGACCGAGACCCTTTGGCAGGACTGGAGCAAAAATGCTGAGGGGTAGATTTAAAAGATGGGGGAGGGGAGAGAGAAACACAAGGTGAGAGGTGAAACCTGAAGGGGGAGGGATGAAGTAAAGAGCTGGGAAGTTGACCGGCGAAAGAGATACAGGACTGGAGAAGGGGGAGTCTGATAGAAGAGGACAGAAGGCCTTGGAAGAAAGAAGAGGGGGGAGGAGTACCAGAGGGAGGTGACGAGTGGGCAAGGAGATAAAGTGAGAGAGGGAAAAGGGGATAGGGAATGGTGAAGGAGGGGGGCATTACCAGAGGTTCGAGAAATCGATGTTCATGCTGCCCAGTTTGAACCTTGCTTAGAGCTTACTGAGAGAACTGTGTATATTTTTGTTGCCTATATTATGGTAAATATATAAATACACTGGAGAGGATACAGAGAAGATTTTCAAGGATAATACCAGAAAGACAAGAGTATACATATCCTCCGATGTTTGCTCAGTAGAAGAACAAGCTGGACCAGGACAACTTACTGTCCATTCTGCAGTCATGCCACTTAGGGACTTGGACTAAATTATTTTTTCTTCTTTGCAACTATATGTTTTTCCGAAATCGTAACCATATGTGCTGTTTGTGTAATGTGCAGTGTGCTTTATGCTATTTGTAATGTGTGTTGCTCCTTGGCCCCAGAGGGATGCTGTTTTGTTTGGCTGTATTTATGTATGGTTGAATGATCATTAAACTTGAACTTCAACGGACTGGGTTTCATTTCTCTCGAGAAAAGACTGAGGAGTGACCTAATATCTTTATAATTAAGAAGGATTCTGTAAAAAAAAAAGATGCAGCGAGAATATTTCCATTTGTGCAGAACAGTATTCGAGACTCTAGTTATGTGGCTCAGCAAGAAATCCAAGTGGGAATTCAGGAAAAGAAACATATTTATTTAGAAAGTGCTGAGAAAATGAATTTACTGCTGCAGGAAGTGTGTGAAATGAGTATTATAGGATTTTTTTTGGAGGGAGAGTGTGCATGTGGAGGAAAAGGAACTAGAGAGTTCTGCTTATAGATTTAGGTGGGGTAAGTAGAGGGCACTCATGGAGCATTAACCACAGTGTGGTAAAGTTATACTGAATGGATAATTTCTATGCTGTATATCCAGTATATCTAATCTTGTTTAAGGTTCTTTTCTCAGATTATTATGGAAAAAATCATATTTATATCATGCCTCTCATGACTGCATGTCTTCAACATTCAATGTCACACTAGATCTCATTGATAAGGTAGTCCACAGGTATACATTTAATTCAGTGTTATTGTTTTCCCTTTCTGCCATGAATTATGATCCTAATCAGTGTTAATGGGAGCTGGACCCAGGAGTCTGGGCTACACTCAGAAGTTGGGGATGCAGTACTGAGTGGTGATGAGGGGGTCAACTCTGGCTACTACCCAGGAGTCAGATGCTCGTGTCAAAGGATTGCTGTAAAGTGGAAAACAAATAAAATGTTTTGTTGCTTATTCACCTTGCAAATAACTGTCTGATCCATCGTCAAATTCACCTTCTTCACTTTGTGAATCTGTGAGAGATAACAAGTAAAATTTAATAAAATTTTAACTCTTTTCCTCAACATGATAGTTAATTGTACCACAAGATACAATTCCAATGACTGCTTGGCAAAAGCTTTAAAACACTTAACAGAGCCATATTTCAGGAAGAAATAGGGCCTAGATTTTGCCCAACAAGAAAATTGGAAAGACTGCTCCAGTTGAAACCAGCTACAAATACCACCAAATATTGTCCAACCCAATCTAGTGAAATTCCAGAAAAATTGGACATGTGGGGTAAATTCAACATGTGGGGTATTAAAATCCCGAATGAATTCCAGGAATGTATTATCAATACCTGGGCCCCAACTATTCCTGACATGCATCAACAGTTTGTACCAATTATTATTTTTCCAAGTTTATATGTTTTCTGATGGTACAAAGCTGGGTAGGAATGGGATACAAAAACACATCAACAGAATACAGCCAAGCTGAGTGAGAGGATGAGAAGAAGGTGGATGTAACGTGATGTAGAAAAATGGGGTAGCAGTGTAGCACAGCAAATAGTGCAGATGCCTTATTGTTCCAACAACATGGGTCTGATGCTGACCTTCTGTGCTGGCTGTGTGGACCGTGCACATTCTCTCTGAAACTACATGGGTTTGGTCTGAGTGATCTGCTCCTTGCCACATCTCAAGGATGTGTAGGTTGGTAGATTATTAACTGTTCTAAGTAATCTCCAGTGTAGTTGGGTGGTAGAATCTGGGGTGGGGGGGGGGTCTGAATGGTCTGTGGGCCCCATCAGCGTCCATTTCCCTCCTGCTTCTCTCGCACAAGTTATTGTTGACCTTGTAGGATCTACTGCTTTATCTGCTTCCATAGTGCTTTTCCAATATGATCACCTTCACACTCTTGGTGAAACCCAGGATGAAGAATGACAATAAGCTCTTTGCAGCTGGCTGTACTTCCAAACTAACAGTAATACTGCCTCTCCACCACACCCACCCCGTCTTCCATCAACTTCCATAATGATAACTCAGTACTCATCATAAAATTGCTCCTTTATCTATCCCCCTGCTCTTCTGGAGAGTTTTCCTTCTTTGATCTTCTCACCCTATTCCGCCCTTGCACAGTTCATTTAAATGCTCATTCTCTACCACCTAGCTAAGGAAGATCAAATTTTCTCACTGGGACTCATTCACTGCTGTGTTTCTTGCTTCCTCCTTCCACCCCGCTACCACTGTACTAAATGATTTCAACCTCCATCATTTTCTATCATCCCTGACCTTACTGCATTCATATCTTCTTTATGGAAAGCTCCTGTAGCTCCCCATTTAATGTGACCTTGCTACTCGCCCTGTGTGGGTCACAGACAAGGTTTTCTTTGATAATGTCTTAGTATCAACTTCATGACCTTTACAGAGACCAGGCTGAGTGACAATAAGAACTACTTAAGTGAAGCCTTCTCATCAGCTCAGGCAATATATTCTTCTTTTCTACCATACTTTGTTCTATTGAAGCTTCTATAAGTGGATAATCAACTCTTCATGTAAAATCACCTTTTATTACAGCCCTATTATATTTACAGTTATCTACAATCTCTCTCCATATTTGTTGCTCTAATTCTCGCTGACTATTGGGGCGGGGGGGGGGCTCTGATATAATCCCATCAAAGTAATCACACCCATCTTATTTCTGAGTTCCACCATAAGACCTCAGATAACTATTCCTCAAAATATCCCCTCTATGTACATGATGAATTCTCTAATTAAAAAAGGAATTCACCATTCTTTCTTACACTCACCTCAATCATGCCTGTAGCATCTGTACACCAGAGCATTAAACTGCCCATCCTTAACCATGTTTCTGTAATAGCTATAATACCCCAGGCCCATGTACTATACCTTTCAATGCCCTGAGTTCATCTGCCTTGCATGTCAGGTTTCTTATATTAGAATGAATGCAATTTAGCCTGGCAACTCTTCTTTTCTCCCCGTCCTTCCCGCACCTGTCCAGACTGCTGGACTTGTTTGCGTCAACCTCTTTATCAAGGTTGATAAATATGGTGCTCGACCTGCTGAGGATTTCAGCATTCTCTGGTAGTATTCACAGTAGGCTGGAAGGAATCAGAACTCTGAGTGAAAAGGAGCAATATTCAGGTCTCTAAGGAAAGAGCAATGAACTTGGGGACAAATTTAGGTGGAGCCTTTGCAGACGTTTGGAGTTAAATAGAATCCTTCAGTTTAGCAGGGCTCTAAGGAATAGGGAGGTGTGTTTACAAGAGTAAATGGGCCAGAAGGAGAGATGAAATGCGCTATGAGGATAACTGAAGTTTAGAGGGACATGGACCATATACAACCAAATGGGACAAGCTTAGATGGGCATCTCAGTCAGTATGGACAAGTTGAGCTGAAGGGCCTTTTTCTGTGCTGTGTGATATACATCTATGATTTGCCTCAGTCTGTTACACCAGGCACCTATACTCCGCCCGCCAAAAAAAAGCGGGATCTCCCAGTGGCTATCCATTTTAATTCCACTTCTCTTTTCCATTCTGACATGTCAGTCATGGCCTCTTCGATCACCTTGTGTTTCTTCCTCCCCCCCCCCCAACCTTTTAACTCTGATTCCTTACCTTTTTCCCTCCAGTTCTGCTAAAGGGTCTCAGCCCAAAATGTCGACTATACTTTTTTCCATAGAAGCTGCCTGGCCTGCTGAGTTTCTCCAGCATTTTGTGTGTATTGCTCCAAATATGTAACATTGTATTGACATACTTTCTGTAGTTTTGGTGTCTTAGGATTAGAATTCAAGGCTTCACTGCCTTCAGACTCATAGAGATCGCACTGTACATATCAATCTATCATTAACAGGCTAAATTAAAATAAAAAATTAACACAAACTGGGAATGCCTAGCAGATGTTGACAATGACAGCGAGTTGACATGGTCAGTCAGGTCTCATGCCTCAAGTTAGCCCCCCAAGAATCTTGAATGGCCCCCAATGACTTCTATTTCCCCTAATGTCCCCTTAGGACATGTAATTGCCCCTTTGGGGTGGTACTGTCCCCATTAGGAATCACTAGTTTAAATGCTGCTAGATTATGAGCCCCCCTTCAGTTCGGGTGCAACCTGTCCCTTTTGTACAGGTCACCTCTGCCCGAGAAGAGATCCCATGGCCAAAGAATCTGAATTTTTCTATCCTGTTCCAGCTTTTCAGCCATGCACTCATCTGCCATGTCTTCCAGTTCCTTCCAACACTGGCAGGTGGCATCAGGAGTAATTCAGAGATTACAACTCTTGAGGTTCCATTTTTTTTTAAAGATTCTTCCTAACTCCTTAGGACCTTACTTCTTTTCCTACCCATGTCATTGATACATTCAGCTTTGGCTACTCACTCTGGGAATATTCAGTGTCTTGAGTTGTCTGGCCCTATTATGCTATAAAATTACCATTAGTAAGAAATACTGTTTACCTTGATGTGAGCTCTTTAAAATGGATTCCACATTAAATATGCATTCCACATTAACTATCTAGTGTACACAATAGCCAACATTAGAAAATTTAGACCAAAATACTTTAAGATATCTCGAATGAATAAATAGACACATCATTGAAAACTTACGATTCTTCTCCTTCATTTAATGAAAGTCTCTGCTACTTAATTTTTATCATCATCATCATCATTCATTTTATCTTTGTTTAGTTTCTTAACGCATTTCATTCAAAAACATGAACTGGATTGTTATTTGGAAAGTAACATTAGATAGATTGTGATAACCACAGTCAGAAGGAATGAAAGCATACCTAGGTGCGGTAGAGGATACTTTTCTCCACTTTGAAGCCTTTTATTCAAAGAGTGCATCACCTTGGCACTGCCAAAATTTTTGAAACGAGACTTCACATGGTTATAAAACCAGTCCAGTGACCCAGTCTTCACAATCCTGAAAAAAACACAGGGTTGAATTTACAACCAGAGGTTCATTCTTTGGCAAAAATCCATGTTTAAATTACTCAGATGCTGCACCATCAGTTCCAACTCTTAATGGCATGATGTGTCTTCAAGAACAGAGTGCCAAATTTTTTTTGCTAAATTTACTCCTACGGTACCAAATATAACTTCACTCTCTTTCATGCATCTCAAGTTGTCTTTTCATTTCCATAAACATCAGCGTTGCAAATCTTGGTCCAATTTTCTTACTTTTCAGTTGTCTTTTCTTCCTGCAGTCAACAGACTTTTAAGATGTCAGATTCTGCATAATTACCTCTTAATTATCTCAAGGAATGAATTTGGGGTTTTATGCACAGGGTCCAGCTGCACTGCAAAATCAGGAGGATTTTTTCCTCCTGACTAACCTAACGATTCAAAAAAAATCAACTGATCCAAAACCTGGCTGGCTCGACATGAGCGTTCTTTAGATAAGAAATCACTATGCAAATTATTCTTCTGTGTGAAGTTATGGAGCATTATAATCCTTAAATTTAATTAGGCATTAACAGAGCCTGGCTTCAGGAATTGTACATGGCGTTGGTCAACTGGTTTCACTCTAGATACTCGATCAGAACGGTGTATTCTTTGCCAGGAATTGAACACATTAATGTAGGTTTATCTCCTAGCTCAGTATTGTAAAATCAGAAGTGCCATTCTGCAGATATGAAAACAAATGTTATCTGCTTCCTCACCAACCTTCACATCACTACAATTGAAGATAGAATGTGAGCAGTGATTCTAGATGCACACAGTAATGGAAGTACATTACTCACTTAATATTTGTGGGTGAACATCACAACTGTTCTGTGTAGAACACATCACCAACATGGAGGTACTTGGCCATTAATATATATATTTATAGGTGTTGGATCAGACAGAAAATTGAGAGATCTTGCTGCTGCTCTTCAGATAGTTTCATGTAATGTTTAAAATCAATCAGTGCCTTAGAACAGAACAGACACTCACAGCACTGGCCATTCTCTTTAGCAGCCACTGCCAACACAATTTTGCCCATGGTGACTGTTTGATTTTCCGAAACTCGACATGCTATGCAAAATAAGACACATTCATTGTTCAAAGGATCCAGAATTTTATTAGCTGCAGTTCAACATGTTTCAAAGCGGGTAACATAAGTAATCAAGATCGGGCTGGAGCATGGCAACTTGTAAGCTGCTCTCTGCAAATCCACTCATTATTTCGATTATTATTGTTCTATTCTTCATAATGTAAATTCTTTGTCAACACTTTATTCTGCATTTTGTTATCATTTTATCTTTATCTTATTGTGTAATGATTTGGTATGTATTCTATGACAATAAGAAAGTAATTCCACAATAAACCAATTCTAATACAGAATTCCATTTTATGATTTAACAGGAATTCAGTTTACAGCCTAGTTGAAACTTCATTTAAAATGTTTAGAAATGCATTTCTGGTTGGTTTGAAATCAAATAAATTCATTACAGAGGTAGGTAATGATGCTGTTAACAGGCAACCCTCGATTTACTATAGGAATATTTTACTCAAACTAAAGAGGGTGCAAAAAAAAGCTTCACAAGAGTGTTGTTGGGGCTGGATGGCTTAAGTTAGAAGAGACTAGATAGGCTGGGGGGGATAGACGTGACCTTATAGAAGTTTATAAAATCATGAAGTTATAGATAAGGTGAACACAAGAGATTCTGCAGTTGCTGGAAATCCAGAGTACATAATACAAAATGCAGGAGGAACTCAGCAGGTCAGGCAGCAGCTATGGAGAGGAATAAACAGTCGATGTTTCAGGCCAAGACTTCGTTGGGACTCAGTCCAAAAAGTTGACGCTTTATTCCTTTCCATAGGTTCTGAGTTCCCCCAGCAGCTTGTGTGTGTTACTATAGATAAAGTGGATGGTCACAGGGAGGGTAGATGGGTAGGGAGTGCCTAAAACTGGAGGACGCTGATTTAAGATGAGAGGGGAAAAACTTAAAGGGGATTTGATGTTTTTCACACAGAATGGGAGGGTATGTGAATTATATTGCCAGCAGAAGTGTTAGAGGCAGGTACAATTACAATGTTCAAAGGACATTTGCACAGGCTCATGATTAGAAAAGGTTTAAAGAGATATGGGCCAAATGTAGGCAAATGGTCTAGCACAGAAACGTATAGTTGTTGAGTTGGATGACCTGGACAAAAGGACTAGTTCCATATTGTATAAATCTATGACAAAATTTAATGAGGCAGAGAGAAACTCTTGGTGAATTAAAGGGAGGCAAAATTTAGGTGAAATTTCTTAGATCTCACCTAAGAAATCACAAACTTGGCCCTTTTGAATTAACAGCTTGTAACAGAAAGGTCACGTGAAAGAGGCACTGAAGTTCAAAGTTTTTCACATCCATAAAAGGGGTTAGAGAGAAATAAATAAGGAAGTAAAACAACATGCAGGACAACGTACTTGGAGCTTGGGAGGTAAAGAAAGTTTAGAAGAACAACAGACAGTTATTATATTGGATTCAAGAAAAATAATGAATATTGAACAGACTGAACAATATTAAAAGTCCAATAAAAATTCCATCTGATTAGAAATGAAGATCAGCATGTTTTATTTACAGACAGGCATTCTATCATCCCACCACAAGATGGTGATCAAGCTACAGGACAATTTCTGTTAAGGTGCTGCACAGCACTTTACATATCTATCAAGGACACATTACAGACTTGTTTTCAGCTGACCAGACCTTAATTCTCTCTCTGACCAGAAAACCAGACCTTAACTCTCTCTACTGTTTCAAACAAGGCATCTTGCAACCTCGTAACAGTAAGCAAAATAGGTACTAGTTACTTGTGCTCGTAATCCAAATGCATTCAATTTTCCTCATTTTGCACCAAATGTATCAAAACTGACTGAACTGATTTCACCCAAATAATTCCACTCCTGGATTAATCTTGCTTCTAAGGGTATAAATTAAAATTTTAATGTTAAATGCAATAGGAAATGTAATCAAATTCCTTTCAATTAACATCTTGAATATGACTTGTACTGATTTACTGAGACCGAAGTTGTATTTCCCGATTTGTACGGATTTACTGAGGCCGATATTCTATCTCCTGTTTCTTCAAATTTGACTTATGGCAATGAGTACGAAGCAATCAAAACTTTGAGAGCTTTCGTGATTAGGTATATACTTCCTTCTTTCTAAGATATTGGAAACTAGTCAATAAATCAAACTAATATCTCAGGTACTTTATTATATAAAAGAAAATAATTTTCATACTCTCACAGAGACAGAGGATCTCTGGCAAGTTCCACATTAGACAACGTGGAAAGAACAGAGAGCAGTTGGTCACATGACACAATTCTTAAAGTGACACCAGTAATATTAGATATGAAAACACTCCAGGACCCCATTTCGCAGGTTGTCTTTCACCCTTTAAACTCACCAGGCCATGTTCCCTATGCTCCCTTTAAACTCACCTGCTGTTGTTTCCTTTGAACTTATTGGAGCCTCAGTTGCCAAGCTACGTTTCAAACTACTTAATCTGCATCTCCTTCGCTCTCTTTAAATCATCAGATATTATTTCCAATGGTTCCCTTAAACTCACCGGAGCTGCACTTCCTGTTCTCCCTTTAAACTCACTGAGGCTGTTTCCTGCACTCCCTTTAAACTCAGTAGGGCCCTGTTTCTTGTGCTCCCTTTTAAACTCATCAGGTTCACTGATGATTATTATTCTACACTGTATCAAATATAAAAAAAAAATTAAAAGCGTGCCGACATGCCAATACAACCCACAAGATGCAGGGGGATCTCAGTAAGTCAGGCAGCATCTATGGAAATGAATAAACAGTCGATGTTTCACGCCGAGACCCTTCCTCAGGACTGAAAAGGAAGAGGGAAGAAGCCAGAATAAATAGGTGGGGGGTGGGGAAGAAGGCTTGCTGGAAGGTGACAGATGAAGTCAGGTGGGTGGAAAAAGTGAAGGGCTGGAGAAGAAGGAATCTGATAGGAGAGGAGAATGGATCACAGGAGACAGGGACAGAGGAGGGGACCCAGGGATAGAAGTGGTAAAAGGCCAGAATAGGGAATAGAGGATGAGGGGAGTGGGAGAGAGTATTTTTTTACTTGAAGGAGAAATCTATATTTATGCCACCAGGTGGGAGGGTGCTCAGATGGAATACAAGGTGTTACTCCTCCAACCTGAGGGTGGTCTCATTTTGGCGCAAGAGGAGCCAAGGACTGACATGTTTGAATGGGAATGGGAATTGGAATTAAGATGTTCGGCCACCGGGAAGTTCCGCTTGGGGTGGGTGGAGCGGAGGTATTTGACGAAGCGGTCTCCCAATTTACGGTTGGTGTCACCAATGTAGAGAAGGCCACATCGGGAGTACCACACACAATAGACGACCCCAGCAGATTTGCAGGTGAAGTGTTGCCTCACCTGGGAGGACTGTTTGAAGTTCTGAATGGAGGTGAGGGAGGGGTGGCACTTAGACCATTGCAGGGTTAAGTGCCGGGAGGAAGTTTAGTGGGGACAAGGGATGTCAAGAGATTCAAGGAGGGAGCAAACCCAGAGGAATGCAGGGGTGGGAAGGTAAAGGTATTTTTAGTGGTGGGATCCCATTGGAGATGGCGGCAGTTGCGGAGGGTGATCTGTTAGATGTGGAGTCTCATGGGGTGGTAGATAAGGACAAGATGAATTCTATCACTGTTAAGGCGGCAGGAAGATGGCGTGAATGTGGATGTTCGGGAAATGGAGGAGATATGGGTGAGGGCAGAATCAATAGAAGAGGAATGGACACCCTATTCATTGAAGAAGGAAGGCATCTCAGATGTCCTGCAAAGGAAAGCCACATCCTGAGAACAGATGCGGCAAAAGTAAAGGAACTGAGAAAAGGGAATAGCATTTTTACAGGAAACAGGGTGGGAAGATGTATAGTCAAAATAACTGTGGGGATCAGTAGATTTATAAAATATGTTGGTTGACAGTTTATCTCCAAAGATGGAGTCAGAGAGGTGGAGAAAGCGGAGGGAGGTGTCAGAAATGGGCCAAATGAATTTAAGGGCAGGGTGGAAGCTAGAGGCACAGTCAATTGGCAGCACCAATGCAGTCATCAATGTAGCGGAGGAAGAGTTGGGCAGGGTTACCAGAGAAGGCTTTGAACATGGACTGTTCTCTGTAGCCAATGAAGAGGCAAGCACAACTGGGGCCCAGGCGCGAGCCTATGGCTACCCCTTGAATCTGGAGGGAGTGGGAGGAAAATTGTTGAGGGTGAGGACCAGTTCTGCCAGATGGAGGGTGGTGGTGGTGGTGGAGGAGAATTGGTTTGTTCTTTTATCAAGAAAGAAGCGGATAGCTTAGAGGCCTTCTTGATGGAGGATAGAAGTGTATAGGGACTGAACATCCATGGTGAAGATGAAGCGGTCAGGGCCAGGGAATTGAGCAGATCAAGGGCATGAGAAATGTCGCCGATGTGGGTGTGAAGGGACTGAACCAAAGGGGATAGAATGGAACGAGTTCAGTGAGGTGGGAGCAGGCAGAGACAATGGGTCTACCTGGATAGTCAGGTTTGTCGATCTTGGGTAGGAGGTAGAAGTGAGCAGTGTGGGTTAAGGGAACTATGAGTTTGGTGTCAGTAGATGGGAGTTCTCCAGAGCTGATGAGATCAGTGATGGTGTCAGAGACAGATTTCTGATGGTCCAGAGTTGGGGGTGGTCCTCTTCAAGGGGTAGGGATGAGGAGGTGTCTGAGAGTTGCCACCTGGCCTCAGCAAGGTAGAGGCCAGTGCTCCACACTATGTTGTGAAGTTTGTTGTCTTTGTGCAGCAGTACAATGCCATACATAATAATGGAAAATACGTGAATTACAGTAAAAAAATATATAGTACTCAGTATATAAAATTGTTAAATTAAATAATACTGCAAAAATAAAAAAATACTGAGTAGTGCTCATGGGCTCAATGTCCATTCAGAAAGTGGATAGCAGAGGGATAGAAGCTGTTCCTGAATGGTTGAGTGTGTGCTTTCAGGCTTTTGTACCTCCATCCTGATGGGGGGGCAATGCATAACCTGGGTGATAGTGGTCCATAATGATGAATGCCACTTTCTTGAGCCATCACTCCTTGAAGATGACCTCAGTACTAGAGGCTAATGCTGATGATGCAGCTGACCAAGCTTACAACTCTCTGTGGTTTATTTCGATCTTGTGCATTGCCCCCCTCCACCCCCACTATACCAGACGGTTATGCAGCCAGTTGGAATGCTCTCCATGTTACATATGTAGAAATTTGTAAGTGCCTATGGTGGCATACCAAATCTCCTCAAAATCCTAATGAAATATAGATGCTGTCATGCCTCCTTCGCAGGTGCATCGATATATTGGGTCCAGGATCGATCCTCAGAGATACTGACACCCCGGAACATAAAATTGCTCACTCATTCCATTTCTGATCCTTCTATGAGGACTGGTGTGTGTTCCCTTGGCTTACCCTTTCTGAAGTCCACAATCAGTTCTTTGGTCTTTTACAAAATCTGGCATAAACGTTGATGTAATTAATACAAAAGCAAATTTGACGAACAGACTGCTGGATTGGGAACTCCATGACGTTTGTCTCATGTTTTACCCTTAATTCCTACTCTTACAAAATATCAAACTCAGTTCCTAAACCTCAATCTTACCCGATTTTCACCTCACCCTGAAGAGCAGGTCCCAATTCTCCCAATCATTCAATTCCCTGAGGAATAAAAAAAACCTAGAGCACATAAGCAAGCTTTCATAATAAAAAGATTAACAGATTCTATATGGGGTTAATATAGAAAAAATACACTACGAGTTAGATCAGCTACAATCTTATTGATTACAGAAGCAGATGTGGGGGGCGGGAAGGGGGTGTGAGTTAATTGGCTACACTTGTTTGTATATGAAAGGTACCGGCATTAAAAAAGGGTATTGCATGGGAGTGCAGAAAACTTGGGGTGACCATGCATTAAGAACAGGGAAACTCTGAACAGGGAGAAAGATACAAGTGGTTCATGCATAAAGATGACAGGTTTTATGCATTTTCTCACCTGACAATCCGACAGGAATCACACACCCAGCCATATTCTTTTTTGTTGAATTTGCTACACCTTTTGCAGGTGTTGAGAGAACAATCCAGACATCGACGTTTGCCATTCACCAAAAATTGAAATGGTTCCAGGCAGAGAATGCAATGGCCTTCATTAAATTTCACTTGCTTTGTTAGAAACTTCCTTTTAAACCTTTCTTCCTCAATCTTACATTTCAGTTCCCTGGATGATAGGACAGAAGGTAAAAGGACAGGGTGGAGATATAGAGAAAAAGATGAGTGAGTCAAACCAAAAGAAAAATAGATGCACTTATCAGAAGATCTGGCATAGAGTCTGATGCAATGCACAATTCATTCTGCAATCTGATGGTTTTCATAGAAAAGTAAATATTAAACACTGAGTACAATGTTGTTCCCAAACTGAGGGAAAGTAAAATTTGTGTATTTGTAGGACTGATAAGGAATTCGGGTGCAAATTCCTTTAGGATTGCCTGAGCTTGAAACCCAAATTCCCAAGGAATTAGTGTGTAAAGTAACTGTGTAAACCCTGTTAAAATGAAGGAAAATCCAGCCTTGCATATGAAAGTGTGATGCATATTCTAAGCAGTTTTTAAAATTTGTAGAACCAGATACCTGTTGTTTCGTAACTCCAAAGCATAAAACTAATTCAGAGGAAACAAGAAGCTGGGAATGTGAGTCAATACTGAGAGTAGATCAATACTCTCTGGCCAGAATAGAGGATCTTTTTCAAAACTTTCTTGGTAGTGTCATGATGTATGCATTACATATAATCCGTAATGAATTATTTAAACAAATAAAGAAAGCTTAATCAAACAATATACTTAGAATATTACTCAAATATTACTGAAATATTAAATACACAACACTCCTCCCTGTTTAGCTATGAACTCAACAGCGAAAGCATTTCAACTATAGACACAGTATACTTTATAACACAAATACCATACAGACATCCACAGCATAATAAATTTTAAATTGCCCCATTCAAGGATAAAGATTTAATCACTATGGAGGCTTCCTTACTCCTGAGATAACATTATTCTTGACAAGGGGATTCACTCTGCTTGGCAATTGAAACTTGTGTCTGTGGAACAATTTCACATTCTGGGCTTTCACTTGTGGTGTTTATAGGAGTTGACTCAGGAACTGCAGGAAGTGGTTCTGGTAGATCTGAACATCTTTCTTCTGGATGTGTGGATCATATTGTGTGAGCACAGTGTCTGACATTATTATTTCCTTTACCTTTTTGAAAGCCACCTCGCATGGCTTTGTCCATTGCCATTTCTTCTGTAGTAATGAGTTCAAGGGGTAGAGCACAGTAGCCAGGTTTGGCAGGAACCTGTTATAGCAATTGACAAATCCTAAAAAGGACTACAACTGTGATACGTCCTTTAGCCTTGGGGCATCCATCACTGCTTGAATTTTCTCAGCACACTTTTGAGTAATCCTTGTACATTAGTGGTGTGACCACAGTAAATGATAATAGGTTTAGAGAATTCATACTTGTTGTGTTGTGCTCTGTGCCCATAATCTTCTAACCTTTTTAACACTCTCATGAGGTTTTGGAGATATCTCTTGTCATCCCAACCAGTAACAATGATGCCATCCAAGTACAACTGAGTGCCTGGGCAGCCTTACAGCACCTGGTCCATAGCTGTCTGCCAGAGTGCACGTGTAAATGCTACCCCAAAAAATATTTATGATGGGAAACTTTACTTTACTTTATTGTCGCCAAACAATTGATACTAGAGTGTACAATCATCACAGCAATATTTGATTCTGCGCTTCATGCTCCCTGGAGTACAAATTGATAGTAAATATTAAAAACTTAAATTATTTATCATAAATAGAAAACAGAAAAGAGAAAGTAAGGTAGTGCAAAAAAACTGAGAGGCAGGCCCAGATATTTGGTGGGTACGGCACAGATCCGGGTCAGGATCTGTTCAGCAGTCTTATCGCAGTTGGAAAAAGGTGTTCCCAAATCTGGCTGTACGAGTCTTCAAGCTCCTGAGCCTTCTCCCGGAGGGAAGAGGGATGAAAAGTGTGTTGCCTGGGTGGGTCGTGTCCTTGATTATCCTGGCAGCACTGCTCCGACAGTGTGTGGTGTAAAGTGAGTCCAAGGACGGAAGATTGGTTTGTGTGACGTGCTGGGCTGTGTTCACGATCTTCTGCAGCTTCTTCCGGTCTTGGATAGGACAACTTCCATATCAGGTTGTGATGCACCCTAGAAGAATGCTTTCTATGGTGCACCTATAAAAATTAGTGAGGGTTTTAGGGGACAGGCCAAATTTCTTCAGCTTTCTCAGGAAGTAAAGGCGCTGGTGGGCCTTCTTGGCAGTGGACTCTGCTTGGTTGGACCAAGTCAGGTCATTTGTGATATTGACCCTGAGCAACGTAAAGCTTTTGACCTGTTCCACGTGCGCACCACCGATGTAAATGGGGTCGTGCGGTCCGCTACTCCTTCTGAAGTCAACAACCAATTCCTTCATCTTGCTGACGTTGAGGGATCGGTTATTGTCTTTGCACCATGCCCCCAGGTTCTTAATTTCCTCTCTGTACTCAAACTCAACATTACCTGAAATACAGCCTACAATTGAGGTGTCATCAGCAAACTTATATATTGAGTTCAATGGAAACTTGGCTACACAATCATGGGTGTACAGTGAGTACAGCAGGGGGCTGAGTACACAGCCTTGTGGGGCACCGGTGCTCGGAGTGATTGTAGACGACAGCTTGTCCCCTATTTTTACAGCCAGGGTCCTGTCTATGAGGAAGTTGAAGATCCAGCTGCAGATCTGAGTGCTAAGGCCCAGGTTCCGGAGCTTAGGAATCAGTTTATTTGGAGTGATGGTATTAAAGGCAGAGTTGTAGTCAATGAAAAGGAGCCTTACATATGCCTCTTTATTCTCCAGGTGTTCTAAGGAGGAACCTAGGGCCAGAGAGATGGCATTTGTCATTGACCTGTTGCTCTGGTAGGCGAATTGCAAAGCTTCAAGGTTGACCAGTAGGCTGTGATTGATGTGTGCCATAACCAATCACACGAAGCACTTCATAGCAATTGATGTCAGAGCCACAGGTTGATAGTCATTCAGGCATGCCACCTTGCTCTTCTTCGGCACTGGGATTATTGTTGCCTTCTTAAAACAGGAGGGGATCTTAGACTGAAGCAAGGAGCGGTTGAAGATGTCAGCAAACACTCCAGCTAGCTCACTTGCACAGGCCTGGAGAACCCGTCCTGGGACGCCATCTGGGCCCGTCACCTTCCTTGGATTTATCTTCAGGAAGGCCCTTCTAACGTCCTCCTCGGTGACAATGAACCTCAATGCCACCAGGTCCGGTTCATCCGGAGGGTGAAACACTTTGGACTCTTCTTCCATCTCCATCTGTAGGTAGACTTCAGCTGTCCACTTTGCTGAAGTGTTTCACTCCAGAAAGTTTTTCAAAAATATACTCTATTCTGGGCAGAGGGTATCGATCTACTTTCAGTACTGAGTTGATGGTGATCTTAAAATCATCACAGAGCCAGACAGACCCATTCTTCTTGGCTACTGGGACCACTGGCTTTGAAAATGGGCTCCACTCAACTATGGAAAAAATTCTTTCAGCCTCCATGTGATCTAGCTCACTGGCTACTTTATAACGGATTGTACAACAAACTGGACTGGCTTGGATATAGCATTTTCATTTAACACTATTTTTCCCTTGATCTGTTTGAATTTTCCATTGTTATCCTTGAACAAGGCTGTGGCATCATCCTGTACCTTTCTTAATTTGCTTTCAGTTGACGTTGTTACAGAGAATGTGGCATGCAGATGATGGATGGATCTCCAATCAATTTGTAGTTGTCTGAACCAATCTTGCCCCCACAATGCTGGACCTCCTGTTTTTCCCACATACAAGCCCGATGTAGCTTGTTGGTTGTTGTATTTCACTGTTAAAAAATGTTATTCCCACAGGAGTTATATTTTCTCCCGTATAAGTTTTTAGTTGGATATCTATAGGCTTCAGTTTAAAATCTTTGAAAAGCTGTTCAAGCTCATTTTGTGAAATGACTGAAATAGCTGAGCTAGTACCCAATTCCACTTCAATTAATTTGTCATGCACTTCTAGAACAAGCCATCTTGCTTGTCAAACCCACTGACTCTCACAGCTACCTAGACTATATGTCCTCTCACCATGTTACATGTAAAAATGCCATCCCATTCTCTCAGTTCCTCTGTCTCCTCCACATCTGCTCTCAGGTTGAGGCTTTTCATTCTAAAGGAAGGAGATGTCCTCCTTTTTCTTCGAAGAAAGGGGCTTCCCTTTCTATACCATCAAAGATCCCCTCAAAGCATCTCTTCCATTTCACCCACATCTGCCCTCACCCCATCCTTCTGATAGTCCTCCAGTAATAGGGTTCCTCTTATCCTCACCTACCACCTCATCAGTCTCCGAGTCCAGCACATAATTCTCCTTAAATTCTGCCATCTCCAACAGGATCCCACCACAAAGCACAACTTTCCCTCCTCCCTGCTTTCTGCTTTCCACAGGGATCGCTCCCTACTCAACTCCCTTGTCCATTCGTCCCTCCCCACTGATCTCCCTCTTGGCATTTATCCTTGCAAGTGGAACAAGTGCTACGCCTGCCCCTACACCTCCTCCCTCACTACCATTCAGGGCCTGAAACAGTCCTTCCAGCTGAGGCAACACTTCACCTGTGAGTCTCTTGGGGTCATAGACTGTATCCGTTGCTCCCAGTGTGGCCTCCTGTATATTGGTGAGACCTGATATAGATTGGGAGACTGCTTCACTGAGCTCCTAAGCTCCGTCCACCCGAAAAAGTGTGATCTCCCAGTGGTCATCCATTTTAATCCACTTCCCATTCCCATTCCGACATGTCCGTCCATGGCCTCCTCTATTGTTGTGATGAAGCCACACTCAGGTTGGAGGAGCAACACCTTATATTCCGTCTGGGTAGCCTCCAACCTGATGGCATGAACATCAATTTCTTGAACTTCTGGTAATGCCCCCACCTCACCTTCACCATTCCCCATTCCCTTTACCCTCTCTCACCTTATTTCCTTACCTGCCCTTCACCTCTCTCTGGTGCTCCTCCCTTTTCTTTTCTTCCATGGCCTTCTGTCCTCTCCTATCAGATTCCCCCTTCTCCAGCCCTGTCTCTCTCACCAATCAACTTCCCAGCTCTTTACTTCACCCCTCCCCTTTCCCGGTTTTACCTATCATCCTGTGTTGCTTCCTCCCCTCCCTCCATCTTTTAACTCTACCATTCATCTTTTTGTTATCCAGTCCTGATGAAGGGTCTCGGCCCAAAACATCGACTGTTTATTCTTTTCCAGAGATACTGCCTGGCCTGCTGAGTTCCTTTAGCATTTTGTGTGTGTTGCTAGGATTTCCAGCATCTGCAGATTTTCCCTTCTTTTTGCCTGACTGTTCTTAATTCTCACATTGTAAATCTTAAGGCTGCCTCGTTCTGCGTCACTCTCACATTACCAAGTTTTTCATTGACGGTGTGCAGATTAGTGCTCTTTTTGAAATTGCATCTTGACTCTTTAACTTTTTGTCTTCTCTGTGCAGTCCACTTATTTTTGTCTGCTTGACGTGCTCTTTTTATGTTTTACTTTGATGCATTTTCTGCAAACTCTGGCTTTAAAACTGCTGTGGTTTGGTGTAAGTGAGCCCCTGCCTCAACTGTAACACTATTTGTTCGGCCAGGCCAGCTTCTGTTTAGATGTTGCAATTTTGTTCATGCTCACTTTGATTCCTGGCTGTAAATCAATTGCATCTTTGTCTACTGTTTCCATTGATGCAGTCATGTAGGCTATTATAAAAATAGATATGACTGATCAGTCCTCTATGCACAAAACAGTTAAACAAAAGGCATGTTTGACTTACAAAATATATTTATACAGATATATTGGAGTAAAGATTACAAATAGGGAATTGGAAGTAGGTGCTTGTGCTTTGGCTATCTTCTACTATGGAAAAAAAATCAAGTCCTAATATCATTATGAGATGGGAACATCATCTGATCATAACTAATAATAATAAAGGCACCCGTTAGTCTTGCGAGACCACGGATCTGTGCCTGGAAAGTCTTCACTCTCCAGGGCGCAGGCCTGGGCAAGGTTGTATGGAAGACTGGCAGTTGCCCATGCTGCAAGTCTCCCCTTTCCACGACACCGATGTTATCCAAGGGAAGGGCATTATGACCCATACAGCTTGGCACCGGTGTCGTCGCAGTGCACTCATCATAACTAGGATCAGTTAGAAATACATAATAGGAACATGTTTTCTGCAGCATGAAAAACCTACTTGGAGGGGAATCAACACAATGCACCAATTTCTTCAGCAGAATCCTTAAAGTATTTTACTTTTACATACAGCCACAGCCTATTGGGTCTTGCCCACATTTATACAGAGAGCTTCAATGCATTTCCTTAGTGATTTATTAGCCCCATTTATAACTGTCTCATTCACACTTCTGCCTAGTGGTAAATTCACTCCACAAGTAGGAATTTACTTGTTTTTCTGCCAGTTTCTTTCAGAATATCAAAAAAATATATAATCACCTCAAAGACTCTTTGCCAAAGAAATGACATTTTAATTCCATCTTAATATCTGGACTCATTAGTATTGACTTTGTATCTGCTTTCTATGCCTCTTTTTAAAAATATGAATCCTGAAATTAGATTTCAAGAGATTTTACTTTCTGCCATATTCACCATATGGATGCTTTGGCTGTCACTTGTCTGCTGTCAAATGCACATATAAAATCAGTTGTCACAGCCGTAAAGGCAAAGTGACTACTTTCTGTGATGTCTTCATCTTCTCATATTTGAGCTGTTAGTGTTCTATGAGGACTCCATCTCTCTGATCCACTTACATTCATAACAGTGGTTGAGGTCATCTTTCTGGGAGTGGACTGTTACTAAAAAGCAGTTCCTTTCTAGTAAAATAATATGCCAAGATGATTAAATCTTTGTGAATGATTATTTTTCCTTATCCTGTCCGCGGCTAATGTTTTATGCTAGAAAGCCCACTAAATGATAATCAGGACAGGCAGTCTGGTTGATTTTGCACATCCTTATCCCATTAAATGGCAACTCCTTTTACCATGGTTACCGACTAGGACCCATCTAATCCATATGGTACTACTGTATTAAAGTGCCATGTATAGATTATTAAAGAAAATTAGAGAATTTGGTAATGGGAACAATTCATTGGCACAACTTGCGAGTTGGCTAATGGAATGAAAACGCACTATGGGAACAATGTGCTTGCATTGGAGGAGGTGCACAGGAGATTCACTGGGATGTTGCCTGGTCATCTCCTCCACAATCACCATCAGCATAGGTGCACCACAAGGCTGTGTGCTTAGACCACTGCTCTACTCACTTTTTTCTTATGACTGTGAGGCTCAGTACAGCTCCAATGCCATATTTAAGTTTGCTGATGACACCACTGTTGTTGGCTGAATCAAAGGTGGGGACGAATCAGCACGTAGGAGGGAGATTGAAAATCTGGTTGGATGGTGCCATTCCACAAACTCTCACTCAACGTCAGCAAAACCAAAGAGCTGATTATTGACTTCAGAAGGAAGAAGTTGGGGTACATGAGCCAGTGCTCATTAGGGGATCAGAGGTGGAGTGTGCAAGTAACTTGAAGTTCATGGGCATAATCACATCAAAAAACAAAAGAGCTGATAGGGGATTACAGGAGGAATGGAGACAGGCTCGCCCCGATCAACATCAATGCGACTGCAGTTGAGAGGGTGAGTAGTTTGAAGTTCCTCGGTATACAAATGACTAATAATCTCACCTGGCCTGTGCACACTGGCCGTGTGGCAAAAAAGCACGACAGCATCTCTTCCACCTCAGGCGACTGAAGAAGTTCAGCATGAGCCCCCAAATCCTCAAGACCTTCTACAGGGGCACCATTGAGAGCATCCTGACTGGCTGTATCACCGCCTGGTATGGGAACTGCTCCAACCTTGATCGCTGGGCACTGCAGAGAGTGGTGCGGACAGCCCAGTGCATCTGTGGATGTGAACTTCCCTCCACTGAGGACATTTACAGCAGCAGGTAAGTAAAAAAAGGCCTGGAAGATCAACAGGGACACTAGCCACTCCAACCATAAACTGCTTCAGTGCTTCCGTCTGGTACTAAAGCATTAAAGTCAGGACCAACAGGCTATGGGACAGCTTCTGTCTATAAGTAACTAGACTTCTGATTTCACATGTTTGTACATTAAGACGGAGTCATAAAGCAAAGAATTTAACTCCCTCACATTTTGGGACCGATGTAAGATTTCAATAAATACAAATTCAAATTATAATAAATTGGGGGATCTGTCCTCGGACCAGCATGTAAATGCCATTTCAAAGAAAGCCCTCTACTTTCTTAGAAGTTTGCGCATTTTTGGCATGTCATCTCTAAATGCACAGTGGAGAGTATACTGACTCTCTGCAGCACGGCCTGGTATGGAACCATCAACGCTCAAGAATGGAAAAGCCTACATCCATGGTGGATATAGCCCATGTCAACACAGGAAAAGCTCTCCTCACTATTAAGCATATCTAGAAACAGCACTGCCACAAGAAAGCAGCATCCATCAGCTTCCATATCCGTGCCAGGCTCTCTTCTTGCTGCTGCCATCAGGAAGGAATTGCATGAGCCTTAGATCCCATATCATCAAGTTCCGGAACAGTTATTACCCTTCAACCATCAGGCTCCTAAATTAGAGTGGGCAACTTTTCTCACCACAGCACAGAACTGAACTCTGACCATAACCTATGGACTCACATTCAATGAACCAACAACTGATGCTCTCAGTATTATTTATTTATTATTTCTTTCTTTGTATTTGCACATTGGTTGCTCGTCAGTTTTTTTGTGTGTAGTTTTTCACTGATTCCATTGTATTTCTTTGTTCTACTGTGAATGATTGCAAGAAAATGTTTCTCGGGGTAGTATTTGGTGACATATATATGTGCTTTGACAATAAATTTACTCTGAATTTTGAACTGTGAACTTTATGAGAGACTCAATAGCTGTGTTTGATTTTCTTGGATCAAAGAAGGCTTATTCAAAATTGTGGGAGACATTGACAGGTAGATAATAATAAACAATTTCCCATGGCAGAGGCATCTGAGACCAGAACACAATGGCTTAAAGGCAGAAGCAAGAGAATTGGAGGGGTTTGAGAAAGGAATTTTTCACCCAGAGGGTGATTGCAATCTGGAACAAAATGTCTGAGGTGGAGGTGGAGGCAGGCACTCTCATAACATTTAAGAAGTATCTGGACAAGCACTTGAAGTGTCAAAGCATTGTAAGATATGGACCAACTGCTAGTAAATGGGTTTAGTGCAGACAAGTACTGATGATCTGCATGGTTGTAGTGGTTGAATGGCCTGACACACAGTAGTTACAGCTTCTCAACCCTTTTTGTTTGCAATTAATTCTTTGACTTGGATGCTGGGACCAAATGTCATATATCGAAGACATCTTCAACCTCCTTAGATTTGCACCTACCCAGAACTCTTCTACACTTAATAGAGATGTCACTTTGCCTCTTAATAATGATCTAGTCCATATAAACAAAGAAAAAATATCTAAATCTGGTCAAGATGGCACCTGCATACAATGCTCCTTTTGTCGACATCTTCTGGATAGACCATGAAACCTTCTATAACATTTCTTTTATGACTTGTATATTTGTTTTTCATCTTGAACGTGATTCTGGAACTGTTGGAGCCTGTGATTTGCAGTTTGGAGATTGTTTGGGTGTTTCAGCGCTCTGCAGTCTCTGAGAGGTTTCTGGGAGGCAGAGGCAGCGTGAGCGAATCTCATGGTGGGCAGGCTGAGGGGTGGCTCGCAAGCTAATGTTCGACTCTATTTCACTGATTAAAGCTTCCAATGTGCGCCAGTTAAAGCGTCAAGGGAGATTGAGACATCAAGGCGAGTGCAGGCGGAGACCACCGGCTACCTGTCTTTTGATCGCTCTGTATGGGAGAGGGGAGAGTCTGCTGCTGTGCCCAGAAGTGTCGCCCAGGTTTTCTGCCCAGGGTGAGGACTTGGACTATAGACGTTTTTCAGTCTTATAGTTTTTTTGTATTCTGTGTTTTTCACCCAATCTTTCTTGTTTTTTGTGTGGGGAGTGGGATTTTGGGGTCGCTATGCTTATTCCATTTTGTTTGTTTTTTTTTTGGTGCAGGTGGAGGGAATTGGGGGTTGAGGTGCCTGTTCTGTTTTTGTTTGTTTTTATTTTGTGCGGGGAAGTGGAATTTGGGGGTCGATGATCCTGCAGCCTTTCTTTTCTTTCTTGGTATTATGGATAGAAAAGAAGAATTTCAGAGTTGTATACTTTGATAATAAATGAACCTTTGAACCTTTCAATCTAAGTTCTCTGGCATATGAAGAGCTATTTTAAATTCTTGATGAAAGTGAAAAGAAACTACTTTTGCCTCTACTGCAGGTGGATAGGGAATGTGTGTGCACCATATTTAATAATTATAATTATATAGTATGCGACTGGCTCTGAATGTCTTTTCCATTATTGTTCTATCAAATATATATATTTCATAGGCAACACTGATAGAGCCTTTTTGAACTAGACAAGCATTTAGGAGAAGTCGATTTAGATTCCTAGTATTAGGTTTGAATACCTGGAAAGTGCTTTATACATTAGTGGGGCACAACAATGGAGGTTTCTTGTCGGTCACCCGTTCAGTTTTCCACTGATCTTAGTTTCATTAACTAATTGAAGGTATGTTTGAGTCAAATTCTGCATTCCTGTCTGTTTTACAACCCCACCCATACCTAATCCACTGGACACTCCTTGACATACATGCAAGAGCACTATAACTGATTCAAGGTAACAGAAGTTGCTGCTTAATGAATTATCTAAATGTCCCATCATCTGGTAGTAGCAATCAAATTTTTGCAGACAGTAATTTTCTGCTAAAACAAAACAATATCTGAGAGTTTGTCAGCAGGCAAATTGTTTCTAAAGAAGTATCCAGAGATCTTCAAATTTAAGGAATATTAAACCATTCCTCTGATGCATTTTAACAACTCACGCCTACCCCAAATACACAATGAAGCATTTTTATTTGCTCAATGGGTGGTTTTGATTCCTGTACATTCAACGCTAGTGATAAAAGATTTAGTAAACAGTATGTCGCCTTGCTTATTAACTCATTCCTTTGTCCACAGTACATTGATCCATATAGGCTTTAAATGCTAAAACAAACAGATTTGATCTTAAGCAACACAAAAATGTGCAGAAGGAACTCAGCAGACTAGGCAGCATCTATGGACAGCCAGCATTCTGGGTCAAGGCACTCACCTGGACTGAATGATAGAGGGAAGATAACCAGTATAAAAAAAGTGGAAAGGTGAAGGGCAAGCCGGTAGGTGACAGGTGAATGAGGTGAAAGGAGCTGTGGTGTTAGGCAGTTAGGGGAGTGGAGAGTGGAAGTAGCAGCAGAGGATAGGAAGTGATCAGTGAAAATGACAAAAGGCTGAAGCTGAGGATTTTGGGTCCATTTTTAGAATGATAGATCACCACTTACCCATTCACATGCAGGATAATATTGGGTAGCACAACACCACCAAAGGGTTGCATTCATATGGCACTTTTAACCAATTGAAAAACCTCAGGAGTAATTGTAAACTTTTGACACCTAGCTGCTTAAGGCTATGATGGCCCCAGTCTTCTGTCTAAGATCTGATACAATGGACGTGATCATTTATTTGGATGGCAGCTTGGCCCTCTCAGGCACAGGCATTTCACTTAACCTTGCCTGTTTCAGGACTCGAATCAGTGAACCCCTCATGAGACCCAATGGGAAGAGCATACTTACCAGACTTTGCAGCACAGTTTGAGAAATCTGCCCATTGGATTGTGCTGTTACACCAGGCAATTCCACCAGGCTGATTCAAACAAGTTAGCTCCTTTTTTTTAATTTAATGTAATTCAACTACTTTAAAATATTTCATTTTTAAGCAGAAGAGAGGGTTTCTTTACGTTGTGGTCACTACCTGCTAGCTTTAAAAGCTATTGTTGGAATGGAACTGGCAGCCAGCCTCTCAGTTGGCTGAGTCCCACTGTAAGAGGAGTTTTCCCAAGGGTAGGCAAGGGGAGGTCAAGGGAATGTCCCCCATTAGAATGGAATATACAGCATAAGAACAAAAGAACAATGTTTCAGACCATGTTGCAAGCCATCCTCTTGCCCATTATTATGCTGTGAGACATAGAGAGAAGATCATGAAAAGATGCAGACAAAATGTGGAAGCATATAGCATAGGAAAAGAAAAATAGATTTGCCATTGATCAATACTAACCTGTCCAACACCTGCTCAATTTTTTTTGCCCATTAGTAAACAACTTGATTCTTGGGAAAAAATCATTTTCATAACATAAAACTCACAGAAAATTTGCGGCCCTGTGGGAAAAGAGCTTAGGAATGGAAGTTACATCCACAAAATGTACTGTAGTTAACCCGTCCCGATTACTCCAATGGTACTACCAAGGAGCACAAGGGCAGAATACACATGGGACCAACAATGTATGCAGGTTCTCCTCAAACTCACTCACATTCTACCCTGACTTACACATCATTGACTTTCATTGCTGGAACAAAAGGACCACTTTGATTCAAGAAGGTAAGTAACCAACACCTTCTCCAAGGCAAATATGGATTTTAGTAAAAAAAAACTCATCCAAAAAGTGAATAATAATAATAAAGAAAGCTTCATGGATCCTGATATAAGACGTAATCAAAGCTAATTTGCTCTTAGCAAATTTTGTTACAGTATGTGATATGGCCCTTCATCTTGGTCAATCCTCCCTACTAAGGTGGAAAACTTGCATCTGCTTACCCAAGCCGCTCATCTTCTTTCTTCCGCAGATTCATATCTCGTTGAACAACATGTAAGACATGTTGGAGTTCCTCTTCTGTTAACTGTGAAAGATCCAGCTTCCTGGCCATACTTGGTAAAGTCTCTTTATCATTCACCAGGGAACCAATGAAGAAATCTGCATAAACACACATTTCAAATCATTTCATGATAGCAGCAATACATGTTCTGGGTTATGCATTTTAAATCACATAATAGATAAATATATATGGGATCTGGACAAAAATGTTTCAGTCCACCAGCCTGGTTCTACCCTTTTCAGTACATTCTTTGAACTTGTCCCTCTTCAAAAATGCATTCAATTTTGCTGAAGGGTCTCACACCTGAAATGTTAGGACTTCTTCTCTTTCCTCAAAGACTACCTGACCTGCTGGGTGTTTCCAGCATTTTTTGCTTTAAAAGGCACCTGAATTGACTTACATCAGAAGAGTAATAACATCTGGATGAAAATTGAGATCTTAATCCTAAATACTGCCTTTGAAACTAGTGACGCAATAGTTGAGCTATTCATCAGGATTTGGGATCAGTCTGGAACCGTATTCTCAACGCTGTTTATTGGTCTAAAATTTTAAATTGGATCACCCTGAAGTATTGCAAATGGGATGTTCTTAAAGATCTGAAGACATAAAATACATCAAATCCCTGTATGGCCTTCTCTTTAAATTTGATCATAATCTAAATGACATGTAAGCAAAACCAACTTTGAAACATGCCTTTGAACTTCCCAAGGACAAAAATATTAATAGATGAATAAATTTAATATTAATAACATTACCAGACGTTGGACTGAGGTGACTAAATGAGTTTTAGGATTCCCTGTAAATCAAGGCTATGTGTTGCTGAGAGAGCAGAGGCCATAAGTTTACTTTTAATGAATATAGGACTTGGCAGTGAACTTCACCCAGTGTGAAGATATGATGGAAATGATTAAACAGTGAGTTTTGGAGAATGACATCTGGTTATCTGACCTGAGCTAAAGGCAGGCAGGGACAGTGGAGGGAGGTATAGGGACAGCACTGGTGGCTAGGGTGGCAGGGAGGGTGAAATGCATTTTTTTTGTTGGAGTGTTCAGATAAAAAAGGGATGAATTTGATTGAATTAGTTTCCTTGGTTTCGAGTGGCCAAAAATATTTTGATCCCTGGGTATTCTGTCAACTACCATTTTGTGTAGCTATAAGGGGTACCTTAAACTAATAATAAAATGTTTCAAATGCGTAAGGTTTTTCAGTCATGTCTGTTTCCCTGGATAGGAGAGCTTAAAGCTTGAAGGCATAGTTTTAACGTGAGAGGGAAAACATTTAAAAGGGACCTAAAAGGTAAAGTTTCCCCATAAAGGCTGGTGGGTACACAGAACTAGCTGCCTGACACAATGATAGAGACAAGTACAAATACAATGTTTAAAAGACATTTAGACAGATACGTGGAAAGGAGAGGTTTGGAGGGATATGAGCCAAATGCAGGCAGATGGAACTAGTTCAGGAAGGCACCTTGGACAGCATGAATGAGTTGGGCAGAAGGGCCTGTTTCCATGCTGAATAGCTCTATGACTCTAACATGAACTGTAGCACCTACAGTGGGTAATTAAAGGCAGAATCCTGTTTAGGAGATGGTAGAAAGCAAAGTTGAAATATCCAAAGAGCCACATTGCTGAAGAAGGAACATTTGTAACAGAATTCTAGACAACTGACATAAGGATGCCATTCAAGGGTTAGCTCAAGGTGTGAAAGAATAAATGCAGATTTTGTTTTGGTTTCTGATTTCTACCATCTACACTTTTTTTCTCCAAAATGGTATTGTTTAATCTAAATTTGAAGATCTGGGGCAACAAAAAAAAATCGACTGGAAGAACTCAGAAAATTGAGAATACATGTATGGGGAAAGGAACTGTTGACATTTTGGATCAAAACCCTGCATCTGGACTGAGAGTGGAGAGGCAAGATGGCAAGTACAGGACTGGGATATGATGGCTTAGGAAATTATTAATAAGACAAAAGAGAAAAATTAGTTAAAATATGTAGTTGGAGAAAGAGAGATAATGTCAACAAGATGCAGCAGCTGGGAAGGGGACCCATGCCACAGTGACTTAGAGGATGAGCCTCAAAGGATCTGGGGATTTTGGGAAACAGATTATGACTATCATCTTTATTCAACATTGCTTTGTTATACTGGATGGATTCTCCTCTGAGAGTCTGTTGTGCTTATCCCAATATTCTTCAATCCAGTCCGCTCTGGTCACAAACAAGTCTCTTGAGTTAGTTTCAATTAAATCTTTAAAGTAAAAGCAT
Source organism: Mobula birostris (assembly GCF_030028105.1). Lineage (NCBI taxonomy): Eukaryota > Metazoa > Chordata > Chondrichthyes > Myliobatiformes > Myliobatidae > Mobula > Mobula birostris. Next base: position 144,244,966 of record NC_092375.1, on the reverse strand, counting down.
CTATTAGAAACTCTAACACAAATAGTAAAGGAATAAATAGAAAAAGAGGAACCAGTGATATAACAGATGCCAGCACTCAAGGCACTATATATTTATAACACTTGTGCAAAAATTTAGAATCAGAATCAGATTTAATATCACTGGCATATGTCGTGAAATTCATTAATTTTATGGCAGCAGTACATAGTAAATAAATATAGAGAAAAAGCTGAGTTACAGTAAGCATATATATGTCTAATAAGTAGTTCAGTTGAAATAAGTAGTGCAGAGAAAAAAACAGAAATAAAAAAAGTAGTGAGGTAGTGTCACACATAAAATGCTGGAGGATCTCAGCAAGCCGGGCAGAAAAGAGTACAGTCGACGCTTCAGGCTGAGACCCTTCATCAGGACTGGGAAGAAAAGATGAGGCGTCAGAGTAAGAAGGTGCTGGGGGGAGGGATGTCGGAGGAAGAACCACAAGGTGATAGGTGAAACCGGGAGGGGGCGGGTGAGGTAAAGAGCTGGGAAGTTGATCGGTGAGAGACATACAGGGCTTGAGATGGGGGAATCTGATTAGGAGAGTACAGAAAGCCATGGTAGGAAGAAACAACAGACTCACAGAGGAGCACCAGAGGGAGGTGAGAGGGAAATGGGAATGGGGAATAGCGAAGGTGGGGGGCATTACTGGAAGTTTGAGAAACTGATGTTCTTGCCATCAGGCTGAAGGCTACCCAGACAAAATATAAGGTATTACTTTTCCAAACTGAGTGTGGTCTCATCATGACAGTAGAGGAGGCAATGAACTGACATGTTGGAATGGGAATGGGAAGAGGAATTAAAATGGGTAGCCACCGGGAGATCCTGATTTTTCTGGTGGACGGAGTGCAGGTGCTCAGCGAAGCAGTTTGCTAATCTGTGTTGGGTCTCACCAATATACAGGAGGCCATACTGGGAGCACTGGATACAATAGGTTACCCCAACAGACCCACAGCAGGAAGTGGGGAGGAGGGAAAGATGTGCCTGGTAGTGGGATCCCTTGTCCATTTGTCCCTCCCCACTGATCTCCCTCCTGGCACTTATCCTTGCAAGCAGAACAAGTGCTACAACTGCCTCTATACCTCCTCCCTCGCTACTGTTCGGGGCCCTAAACAGTCCTTCCAGGTAAGGTGATGCTTCACCTGTGAGTCATTTGGTGTCATCTAACATATCTGGTATATACAGGTGTGGCCAGCTGTATATCGGTGAAACCCAATGCAGATTGGGAGACTGCTTTGCTGGGCCCTATGCTCTGTCCACCAGAAAAAGTGGGATCTTCCAGTGGTCACCATTTTAATTCCACTTCCCATTCCCATTCTGACATGTCAGTCATTGGCCTCCTCCACTGTCATGATGAGGCCATGCTCAAGATGGAGGAGCAACACCTTATATTCCATCTGGGTAGCTTCCGACCTGATGGCATGAACATCCATTTCTCGAACTTCAGGTAATGCCCCCCACCCCCCTTCACCATTCCCATTTTCCTCTCTCACTTTATCACCTCCGTCTGGTGCTCCTCCTCCTTTTCTTTCTACCATGGCCTTCTGCCCTCTCCTATCAGCTTCCCCCTTCTCCAGCCCTGTATCTCTCTCACCAATCAACTTCCCAGCTCTTTATTTCACCCCTCCCCCATCCCGGTTTCAGCTATTACCTTCTGGTTCTTCCTCCCCACATCCCACTTTCTTACTCTGAATTCTCATTTTTTTTTCTCATCCTGATGGAGGGTCTCGGCCTGAAACATCGACTGTACTCTTTTCCATAGATGCCGCCTGAGTTCGTCCAACATTTTGCGTGTGTTGCTTGGATTTCCAGCATCTGCAGGTTTTCTCTTGTTAGTGAGATACTATTCATGGTTTCAATATCCATTTAGAAATCAAATGGCAGAAGGGAATAAGTTATTTCTGAATCACTGAGTGTGTGCCTTTAGGCTTATGTACCTCCTTCCCGATAGTAATAATAAGAAGGTATGCTCTGGGTGGTGGGGGACCTTAATGATCGATGCCGCCTTCCTCCAGTACCGCTCCTTGAAGATGTCTTGGATATCATGGAGGCTAGTACTCATGATGGAGCTGACTAATTTTACAAGTTTCGGCAACTTACCTCAATTCTGCGCAGTAGCACCCACCCCCCCACCCCCATTCCAGACGGTGATGCAACCAGTCAGAATGCTCTCTGTGGTACATTTGTAGAAGTTTTCAACTATTTTAGTTGACAACCAAATCTCTTTAAACACCTAAAGAGACATAGCTGTTGTCTTGCCTTCTTTATGTCTGCATCAACATGTTGTGTCCAGGTTAGGTCCTCAGAGATATTGACACCCAGAAACTTGAAATTACTCACTCTCTCCACTTCCGATCCTTCTATGAGGATTGGTTTGTGTTCCCTCATCTTAACTCTTCCTGAAGACCACAATCAGCACTTTGGTCTTGCTGACATTAAGTGCAAGGTTGTTACTGCGACACCACTCAACTAACTAATATGTCTCGCTCTTGTACGTCCTTTCTTCACCAACAATAATTGTATCACTGACAAATTTATAGATGGCATTTGAGCTGAGCTACTTATTTGACATTTGAGAAATATTTCAAAAAAATATTCACCACAATATGTCCCCATACACACGAATGTGCACAGACACACTCAGCCATAGGGTTGTGGGGAAGGAATTATGGTGTGGGTGGGGGCAGGGGGGGTGGAATAGGTCTCTCTAGCTGTGAAGTTTCTCTGTCAGTGTGGCTAGCCCCTTGAGCTGGATGGGTGTAAGTCCACACTGCCACAGGCAACCAGTGACTGCTGGCCTGCGGGATCACTGCTTGCTGTGCTCTCAGCCTCACAGGAGGGGGCAATGCAGGGCCATTCCCAGCTCAAGTCATCCACTCCACCAACAGAATGTCTTTCACAGCTGGGGAGGCCCTGTTCCCCTGGCAAGCTGACTGTCAAAGCATTCATTGTCTGGATGTCCTGTCGTTGACTTCCACAAACATTCAAAATTGCCTGTAACTGCAAGATAATAAGACCATAGATATAGAAACAGAATTAGCCCACTCAGCTGATCGAGTCTGCTCTGCCATTCCATCATGGCTGATTTATTCTCCCCCTCATCCCCATTTTCCTGCCTTCTCCCCGTAACCTTTAAAGCCCTGACTAATCAAGAACCTGTCAAACTATGCTTTAAATACTGTGACTCCAACACCTGAGACTCCAGACTCAGCACCCCAAAATGTTCATTGCAGTATTGGGAGTCTTCAACCATGTTTCACCCTCAACAACCCCACCCACCTTTGGTCAGTTTGTCAAGTGTCAACCAAGTGAAAACAAAACATTGGATCTCTTGTACACCAATGTTGAAGATGCATCCAGCTCCACAACTCTCCCCAATCAGATCACAACCTGGTTCACCTCATGCCCTTGTATAAGGCCAAAGCACAGCATCAGCTGGTTACCACCAAGATAGTAAAGAAATGGTGTCCAGAGGCCATCAAGGCCTTTAAGGGCTGCTTTGAGGTTACTGACTGGAATGTGCTTTGTGAACCAAATGGGGAGGACATTAATGGACTTACTGATTGCACCACTGGCTACATCAACTTCGGTGTGGACACTGTAATACCATCAAGGATTGTTCGCTGCTTCCCTAACCACAAACCATGGGTCACCAGTGATCTAAAGGCTCTTCTCAACCATGAAAAGACAGCCTGTAGATCAGGAGACAGGGAGGAATTGAAACATGTGCAGAGGGAGCTAAAGGAGAAGATCAGGGTGGCTAAAGAGGAACACAGGAGAGAGCTGGAGAACAAGCTTGGGCAGAGTAGCACATGGGAGGTGTGGAGAGGCATGAGGAACATCAGTGGCTTCAATCAGCCTAGCTGTAGAGCCTCTGAATGCAGCTGTGAATGGCCTAATGAGTTAAAACAATTCTTCAATAGGTTTGACAACTGCCCTCCTGTTCACACCCCCCTCAGCACACCAGTCTAGGTGCCGAGGCACCTAATGCTCCCTCAGCATAAACGCCTCCCCTCCTCTACTTCAACACATGGATGAACAACACAGAACCACTGTCTACTTCCTCTCCATCCACACCTCCACATACCAACTATCATCCTGATCTTCACCTCCCCCAGTCCCTACCTTCCACCAACCCCTCCGTCATCATGGACTCAGCTTCACTACTGAGCAGGTGAGATGATCTCTGAGGAAACTCCGACATGGCAAAGCATTGGGACTGGATGGTGTGAACGTCAAGGTCCTGAAGCAGCTTTGTGAAATTCTCCAGTGCATTTTCAATTTGAGTCTCAGCCTTAAAAGGGTCCCAGCTGTATAGAAAACATCATGTGAGGTTCTAGTACCCAAGAAGGGCCAACCAAAAGTCCTGAATGACTACCATCCAGTGGCCCTGACCTCACACATCATGAAGATCTGACAGAGGCTGGTCCTAGCTCACCTCTGACCCCTGACCAGATCAGCCCTTGATCCCCTGCAGTTTGCCTACCAGGAACGTATTTGAGTTGACAATGCTGCCACCTACCAGCTGAACAGAGCCTAGTCCATTCAATGCAGGATGGCACTTCCAATATATTCTGGATAACCTGACTGGCAGACCACAGTTTGTGTGGCTTCAGAGCTATGTGTTAAACTTGGCTCTAAGCTGCACTGGGGCCCCACAGGGGACTGTATTGGTTCCCTTCCTGTTTACTCTGTATACTTCGGATTTTAGATACAGTACTGAGTCATGCCATCTGCAGAAATTCTCTGATAACAGCAATAGTTGGGTGTATAAAGGGAGGACAGGATGATGAATACAGGGCCCTGGTGGAGGACTTTGTCAAATGGTGCAAGCCAGCTCAACATCAGTAAGACAAAGGAGATGGTGATGGACACTAGGATGACTCAGCCTGCACTGCTCTGTGTTACTGTTGATGGTGAGGACGTGGATGTGGTGAGGACCTACAAGTACCTTACGGTGCACTGGATGACAGATTTGGGTGGAGCACCAACACAGAGGCTGTGTACAAGAAGAGGCAGAATCGCCTCTACTTCCTGAGGAGACTGAGGTCCTTTGGAGTATGCAGGCCTCTCCCGCACATGTCTGTTGTCATCAGTGCGATCTTCTATGCGGTGGTGTGTTGGGACAATTAACTGATGAAAAAGGCTGGCTCTATTATAGGAATCAAACTGGACACACTAGAGGCTGTGGTAAAACAAAGGATCCTATGGAAAATCCTGGCAATTATGGACAATGTTTCTCATCTCTGCATGCCACCTTGGCTGAACAGATGAGAACCTTTAGAAATAGACTAAGACAACTGTGCTGCTCCAAAGAGCGCTATATGAAGTCATTCTTACTGTCGGCCATTAGGCTCGAAAATGAGTCAACCTATAGCTCTCAACCTATGCTGATCTCCTCTGTTAGACTGTCTGTGGTAACTTTTTTAAAGCTCTTTTTTTACTTCTCTTCTAATATTTATATATTTGTATATCTGTGCACTTGTAATGCTACTGTGACCCTGTAATTTTCTTTGACATCAATAAAGTATCTATTTATCTTTAAATATACTCAATAACCTGATCTCAACAGTTGTCTGCGGCAATGAATTCCACAGATTAGCCACCCTGTGGCTAAAGAAATTCCTCCTCATCTCTGTTCTAAATGGAGATCCCTCTATTCTGAGGTTGTGTTCCCAGGTCCTAGTCTCACCCCCTATAGGAATTGTCCACTTTGTCTAGGCCTTTCAATATTTGATAGGTTTCAATGAGGTTGCCCTCATTTTTCTAAACTCCAGTGAGCACAGGCCCAGAGCCATCGAACAGTCCATATACATGAATCCTTTCATTCACAGAGTAATTCTCGTGAAACTCATCCAGACCCTTCCCAATGTCAGCACATCATTTCTTAGATAACGGGCCCAAAACTGCTCGCAATACTCCAAGTTCAATCTGAACAATACCTTATAAAGTCTCATCATCACATCCTTGCTCTTATATTCTACTCCTCTCAAAACAAATGGTAGCATTGCATTTGCCTTCCTTACCACTGACTCAACCTGAAAGTTAACCCTTAGAAATTTCTGCATAAGGGCTCCCAGGTCCTTTTGCACCTCTGAATTTTGAATTTTCTTTCTGGTTAGAAAATAGTCTATGCCCTTATTTCTTCAGCAAAAGTGCATAACCATACACATTCCTACACTGTATTCCATCTGCCACTTCTTTGTCCATTCTCCTAATTTGTCTGAGTCCTTCTGCAGTCTCTCTGCTTCCTCAACACTACCTGCCCCTCCACCTGTCTTTGTATCATCTGCAAACCTGGCCAGAAAACCATCAATCCCATCATCCAAATAACTTGAAAAGAAGTGGACCGAACACCAACCCCTGCAGGACACCACTAGTCACTGGCAGCCAGCTAGAATAGGAAATAGGCACCCTTTATTCACTCTTTGCCTCCTGCCAGTCAGCCAATGTTCTGTCCATGCTAGTATCTTTCCTGTAATACCATAGGCTCTTATCTTGTTAAGCAGCCTCAAGTCAAAGGCCTTCTGATAATCCAAGTAAACAATATCCACCAACTCTCTTTTGTCCATCCTGCCTGTTACTTCCTCTAGGAATTCCAACAGCTTTATCAGGCATGGTTTTCTTTTAAGGAACCCATGCTGACTTTGGCCTACTCTATCATGTGCTTCCAAGTACCCCAAAACCACTTCCTTAATAATGGACACCAACTTCTTCCCAACCACTGAATTCAGGCTAACTTTCTTTCTTCCGCCTCCAGAATCCAGTGATCCTTGAAAGATCATTACTAATGCCCCACAAACTCTTCAGCTACCTCTTTCAGAACCCTGGGGTATAATCCATCTGGTCCAGGTTGCCTTTTAGCTTCCCAAGCTTCTTCTCCTTCTGCCCCACAACAATCTCCAATTTCTGGCATTTGTTGGTATCTTCCACAATGAAGACTGATGCAAAATACCTACTAAGTTCGATTGCCATTTCTTTGACCCCCCCCCCCCCCATTACCACCTCTCCAGCATCATTTTCCAGTGGTTCAATATCCACTCTTGCCTCTCTTTTACGTTTGTACTTTTTACGTCTGTAAAAACTTCTAAAATCTATTTTTATATTATTGGTTAGCTTACCTTCATGTTTCATTTTTAATCTCCTTATGGCTTTTTAAAAATTTGCCTTCAGTTGCTTCTAAAAGCTTCTCAACCCTCTAACATCTCAGTAACTTTTGATATATTATATGCCCTTTCTTTTGCTTTTATGCTGCTTGACTACTTTTCTCAGCCATGGTCTTGTATCTTGTAATTCCAGCATCTCCTTTTCTCCTTCCACTACCTTCAATCACTGTCCTCTTTATAATCCGATAAACAGATCAGCTGTGATCAACAAGCCTCCATCACGCTCTCTTAGGTGGCAACATTTTTAACATCCGTACCACCGTCTTCACAACCTTGAGCTTCCCCCATTCCCTGATATTTTCTCTATTCCTCCCCATCTCTGCATTTTATAATGTGTTTTTTTTTCCTTTTTAGTGCTAGAACATAGAATAGAGAAGGGTGTGTTAAATAGGTGTTGTGATGCATCTAATGTGGTCGTGTAGAGAGTACTGCTTGTCACCCTCGCTTTCAGCTTCCACCACTGGCTAGCAGATTCGCAAAAAGGAAAGCTGAATGCATGTCTCTCACTGCCAGCACCTGGCCTCCTCTCCAGCAGCAAGCCTCATGTATTGCCTCCTCACTGGTGACACACAGAAACTGAGCACCTTTCTCTTCAATGACCCTAATGCATCTGCCTCGACCACCACCCTTGGCAGGGTTTTCCATTCTCTGGGTAAAAAAATTGATTCCTGACATCCTCCTATAGTTTCCTCCAAACACCTTAAAGACATGCACTCTTGTATTAGCCACTTCTGCCCTGGAATAAAAGTCTTTGACTATCCACTTAATCCACCCTCTCTCACATTGGACACCTCTATCAAGTCACCTCTCATCCTCCTTCACACCAAAGAGAAAAGCCCTGGTTCGCTGAAATTATGCTCATAAAACATGCTCTCTAATCCAGGAAGCATCCTAGTAAATCTCAAACAAGAGAAAATCTGCAGATGCTGGAAATCCAAGCAACACACACAAAATGCTGGAGGAACTCAGGCCAGGCAGAGTCTATGGAAAAGAATACAGGCGATATTTCAGGCTGAGATCCTTCAGTGGGACCCTCCTAGTAAATCTCCTCTGCTCCCTCTCTAAAGCTTCCACATCCTTCTTATAATGAGGTGACTAGAATTGATTACAGTATCTCAAGCGTGGTCTAACCAGGGTTTTACTGAGCTGCAACATTACCTTATGGCTCTTGAACTCAATCTTCCGACTAATGAAGGCCAATACACCTTCTTAACAACACTATCAACTTGCACAGCAACTTTGAGAAATCTATGGACATGGACCCTAAGATCCCTTTGTTTCTTCACACTGCTAAGAATCCTGCCATTAACCCTTTATTCTGCCTTCAAGATCAACCTTCCAAAATTAATCACTTCCCACTGTTCCAGATTGAATTCCATCTGCCATTTCTCAGCCCAACTCTGCATCTTATCAATATATCATTGTAAACTACTACAACTGTTTACACTATCCACAACTGCACCGACCTTTGTGATATTTGTAAACTTATTAACCATCATTCCTCTTCTTCATCCAAATCATTTATAAAAATTACTGATTGAAAACATGCTCAAGATGGTGCCAAGCTGTGACCTCCATTGATTCTGTGGCTCAGATTTTGATTGTTTTTTAGTGCTTCTTTTGGTTCATCAGGATGATTTTTGGGAAAAAGACGGGAGTTAGGAACAATCCCTGAAAGGTGTATGCGCACACATCTTTTGCTACTGGTGTATACAAAGGAATTTAAACTACGCACAAAAGGTTACCACCCTGTACCTGTGGTATGTTAAGTATACTTCACGATTATACACAATTACGTTTTTTTTTCCAGTTTCTGATGTGAAAGGTGTTGACAACACAATGATTTGTCTGCACATTTTAGAACTGGCTTATTTATACTGTTTTTATTGAAGAAATTATTCAGTGCACACATGTTGTCACTGAGCAAAAAATTGCACAGCTCAAGATTTTTGTGCACAGTTGTCATTACAATTTGAGGGAACATTGGTTAGGGGTCAGGTGAGGGTTTTAGGGAAAGGATGTGGTGGACTTAGAGATCAGGCTGGAGTCTTAAGACTTGAGACTCCGCTTTGCATCATAAGGACAGCAACATGGATGGGAGATATCCACAGTCCATGCCAAAATCTCCAGTTGACATAACCAGCATGGATGAAGGAGGGTGGCTCCCTCAGGGTCAGTGAGTTGCTGGTGGGTACCAGAGTCAGAGTTCCACGTGGGCACGAGGAACAAGGTTCAGTAACCCCCCGTGTTCACAAAATCAGCGAGATTGGAACACGAAGCTTAGCATGTCATTACCAAGTCTGGAGTTTGAGGCCTTGTGTTCGGTGAATCAGCGAGCCCTGTGGTTGATGCTGAGCATCTAGGCCTGAAGGTCTAATTGGAAGTCTGGAAGTTGAGACTCATTGGCCAGAGCGATAGGTCTGTAAGTCTCCATGTCCACTGGGATCATCAAAGATCCACTGTCTATGTGTCTGCATCCAAATTCAAGTTTGAATCCTGGTCCACTGGAGGACGGAGGCCAAAGACTATGGACTGTCTTTGGGGTTAGAGGACTGTGTCTGGGCATGGGTGAGAGGGAGGAATGGGGCTTGGTTTGTTGTTGCTTGTGTTCTGTGTTGTTCTGCTGAGCAATGTGGGCAGGCTCTGTTGGCACTGGAATGTTGGCTGTGTTGGCACTTGGGGTTGCCCCCAACAAATGATGCATTTCGCTGCATGTTCCGATATACACATGATAAATAAACATATTTTAAATCTTGAATCAGCTTAATAAGTTCACTGTTTCTCATTCTACAACTGCCTCCTGAGCTGCTATTTCCACCATTTACTCTTCTGACTTCAGATTTCCAGCATCTGCATTTTTTTGGTTTTCCCATATCATTCTTGTCAGTCTCATTATTTTTCCATTAATTCTATCTATATCTTATGTCTCAATGATAAAAAAATAATTTTGCTGGCTTTTGACAAAATGCAAGCTTGCTTCATTAGTATTAAGGGCAAATACATATATGCAAGTATTCCAGTTATCTGTATTATGTTTTCACAGCGTCCTCTTGCTCTCAGCTGTAACAATTTGTGCACACCACAGCCCACACAGAAAGGACCTCCCTGAAAGTTGTGAGTTTATTTCTTGTTGACTATTTTATAGATGTTAAATTTGCTTTACTCTGGTCCATTTTATATTCTGGTCAGTTTTAGAACTATGAACAAACATGAAAAACATGCATTCAACTTGTGACTGAATTGAGTTGAAGAAGGTCTTTGTTCTAAATCAGCCATAGATCCTTTCTAACACTGCAAGGTTTTCCATTCTGAAAAGGCACACATTATAAATCATGATACTTAAATCTCAGAACATTGGATTATGTTTATTATTACTGGCATATGACATGATTTTTTTTTTGTTTTGCACCAGCAGTATTGTGCAAAAGATGTATAAGTTAGAAAAAAATCAATAAATAGTGTGAACAAGTGAATAAAGAACTAGTGTTTATGGGTTCTGATGGCAGAAGGGAAGGAGCTGTTCCTTAAATGTTGACCATAGTCTTGGGAGGGTGCCCAGGGTTCATCCTCCCGTGCTTGGGCTCCCATATGATGACTAGGCTGGCAGGTAGCTCAAGGTGGTGTAGACAGTGCCCCGCTAGTTGCAGTCTTCTCACCTCAATTTTAGTGGTGAGCATCGGTAGGTCGTCATAGAGCTCGACGTTGGTCATGTGCTGTTGCCAACTCACATCAAGAGCAATCTGGAACATTCGTGTATAGCAGCCATCTAGAGACTTTCGCATAGTCTTGGTGAGTGTCCACGTCTCGCATCCGTATGTGAGAATGGACTCTATGACTGCTATGGAAATCCTCTTTTTAAGCCCTCAAGTCAGGTTCGACTTCCAGATTTCCTTCATGTTGTTCATAGTCCTCCACGCCAGCGCCTTCTATATCTTTATGTCCTTCTCCGAACTGATCATTCTTGACCCAAGGTACTTGTAGTCAAAGACTTCCTTAATGGTATTATTCTTTACGGTCTTGAGACTCTACCTATTACCCACTCCGTTCTTCTTCCTGCTCTTCCCGGCTCCATCTGCCCTTACTCCTTTCCCAGCTCCATTTCTCACCCTCTCCTGCCACTCCCTCTCACCTCTTTATACGGGCTATCTCCCCTCTATATTCTCGATCCTGATATCAGATCTCAGTACCAGAACTTCAACCACCTTTCTACCTCTACAGATGTTGCCCAAGTTCCTTCAGCAGATTGTTTTCTGAGTGATGATAGAACCAATTGGAATCAATGACGATCAAATTCTTGGCATTATCCTGTTATATCCTGCTAGTCCATTCCCAGTCATTTTCTATATGCTACTTTATAGTCATCATTTTATGCCCAATGATACATTACATTCTGTATGTGATGAATCATAAAAGAGACAAGAGAATTTGTTTTTTGTATTCTGCATTATTTATATGAAGTGCACCACAGGAGACAACTGAGATTCTATTAGGAAGATTATATCTTTGTATAAACTCTAAGAAATGTGTAAGAAATTAGAGTGACAAGAATGACACCATGTATCATAATCATCTAATCTTCATAAGCTGATGCAGTAAGGAAGGAGCTAACAGACAGTGAACTCATCTTCTCAAACAAAACATCTGCATTATAATATGATTGGTTATCTTCCCAAGAATCGCAGGAAGACAGTGACCGTATATAATGTCCGCTGTCCAACATACCCTTGTTGCATTTGACTGATCATGTTTTGGATCAGAATTTTTATGGTTGTGGGTTTGAGAATGGTGCTCCAGTTGAACGTGAAGATCCAATGCTTAGACTCTGCCACTGTAAATTATCATAGTCTGGAATTTGTGTAACGCAAATGTTACTTGTTATTCATCAGTTACTGCTAGTCAGGTCTTGCTGTATGTAGTCATGAATTGCTTCATTGTCTTTTGTGGACAGAACTGATGATGGTGAAATCATAAGGGAACATTTCAGTTCTGACCTTTCAAGGGAGAGAAAGTCATTGTGAAGTAGCTAGTTGAAGATGATCGGGCTGAGGACATTGCCCGAGGAAGTACTGCAACAATATAATGGACTGACACCGAACCCAACCACCTTTCTCTATAATAGCAAGTTCTCTTTAGATCAGGGGTAGGCAACCTACGGCCCACAGGATGGATCTGGCCCATGAAGGTGTTTTGACCGGCCCACGAGCAAATATTGGGATACTATGCTTATCCGGCCCATGAGCGATTTTTCCTTATTCTGAGTGTTTCACGTGACCACACTGACAGACATGCATGGTGTCTTGTTACACTGGCCCCAGGTTCTGTTTTGTTCCAAACCAAACACTGGTATATACGAATGATGGGAAGGCAGACTACCTTATTAATATGTATTAGATACTCTCCGCGCACGCACAGGTTTTCAGATGGGATCGTTCAAATTTGTAAACAGAAACAGCGTCACTGTGTTTTAACTAGAAATCCATGCTAAATATCCAGATATTTACATGTGCTACGATACTTGTTGAATAACTCGCGTTTCAAAATATAATCGAAGAAAAAAACTCCAATGGCAATGAATGCAAAACACAGGAAGGTCGACACTGAGTGCCCAAATTTCCAAGACACTTGGACACTAGATTATTTTTTCATCGAGCAAGCTGGGAAACCAGTTTGTCTCATTTGCCTAGAAAATGAGACAAAGGTCCAAGAATTGAGAAAAAGAGTTTTTATCTTGTTTTGCTGATTTTTGCTTGCATGCAAATGAGTTCAAGTTGTTTGCTACTCCATTTGATGTGGAAGTGGACACTGCATCAGAAATTTTTTCCAATGGAATTGATTGAGATGCAGTGTGATGAAATATTGAGATCAAAATTTCATTCTGAAAATGTGTCAGTTCTTGACTTCTATAGAAAATATATTCATCCGAGTGGGAAGTATCCTAACTTCGTGGACCATGCAAAAAAAATGGCATCATTGTTTGGCAGCACTTATCTGTGTGAGCAATTATTTTCAAAAATGAAGCACACCAAGAACCATTTGAGAACAGGATTGACTGATGCCCATCTGGATGATGTTTTGCTCTTGGCATCAACAAGTCTGACCCCCAATATTGAGAAGCTTTCAAGCAACAAACAGCATCAAGTTTCACGTTGATTTATTGACTGTTTGCATTAAAATTTTCTTTTTTATTATACTTAATTTACCACCATTCAATGCATCATGTTCATACGTTTTATGTTTAAAGATTCTTTGTGTCCTTTTAATAGATTCAAAAGATGCCTTGATTGAAATAAATTGCAACTAAACTGAGTTCTTTGATTACTAATTGGCATCCTTGGTTAACAGAAATGACTTTATAGCATGCGTTATTCATTAATTTGAGGAAAAACATAACCAGATGTATTTAAATGGATAATTCCCATATTTCAAGTTTTTTATGGCATTTATCTGGCCCACTGTCCGCTCATTAATACACGATCTGGCCCACAGAGGCAAAAAGGTTGCCGACCCCTGCTTTAGACTCTCATTGATATAGACATGACAAAATTTGCAGATGCTGGAAATCCAAAGCAGCACACACAAAATGCTGGAGGAACTCAGTTGGCCAGGCAGCATCTATGGAAAAGAGCAGTTGACGTTTTGGTCGAAGACCCTTCATCAACAATATTCTTCATTATCAAAGTGAACTGCACCACAGGAGAAAGCTGAGGTCTCGATGAAGGGTCTCGACCCGAAAAGTTGACAGTTTTCTCTTTACCATATATGCTGCCTAGCCTGCTCAGTTCCTCCAGCATCTTACATATCGTTTTTCTAAGGTGTCATAATACCACACAATCAATGTTTCACCCTAATTCTGGAATTCAGCACTTCAGGACTGAAGGGACAACTCTCCATTAATTTATCCAATAAGAATTTGAGTGTTCATTCTGTGAACACAGTCTATAATTTGTAAATAAAATGGTGGTTGCGGCATGTTCTTAACTTTAAGTAAAATACACTACTGCAAAATTTTGTGCTACATGATTTTATGATAATGTTAGAAAGGAGAGGAAGATATAAGTGTTTGTTTAAAACATGGTATTTAACTGACATAACCACTACCATGGTTGTGTGACATTATTACAGCTCAGGCCATCTGTAACAAGTTCGTACGTCCTCCCCATCACCACGTGGGGTTCCTCCAGGTGCTCCAGTTTGCTCCCACACTCCAAAGATGTACTGGTCGGTAGGTTAATGTAAACTGTCCTGTGATTGGTCTAGTATTAAAACAGGTGGGTTGCTGGGCAGTGTGGCTTGTTGGCCTGGAAGGGTCTGTTCTGCACTGTATCTCCAAGTAAGTAAAAGAATAAATAAATGAATGCTGAGATCTGCTCTCGGGCTGGGAAAATCTTTTGCTGAATATGCATTTTGTTAACCTGGCGGAGGGTGTGGGGGCTTCTAAAATCAATGGGAGACATCGGCTACCAGAAGAAATGTAACCTGATGATGCTACAACATAGAAGCCCTTCAAGCTAAAATGGGGGTTTGATCTGATCTGGCACATTACAGACCCATCTGCCAGATCAGATCAATGCCCTTCATTCCTGCCATGAGTGGTGGTATACAATTAAAAAGCCAACAGAGGGAAGTGGCTCCACATAATGTAGATACTCATCTTTATCAATGGTGCAGCCGTTACATGAGTGCAAAAGATATGCTTCACCACTCATTGGTCTGCACTGTCATCAACTAACTGATGGAAGGTGTTGACAACAGTGTTATCAAGCTATAGTTACACAACAATCATCTGCTCGAACGTACTCAGTGTGGACTTTGCCAGCATCAGCTGACTCCAGATCTTGTTACTGTCTAGCTCAAATCATTAGCATTGGGCAATAGCAAATAACTTGGCCTGGTTATTTTTTGTTTTTGTATAGTTTGTCCGTTATTGCATCAAATGGCGGCATGTTCATTAATGATTGCACAATGCATTTGGAAATAGTAACTTTACTGTAATCACACATTGAGAGAATATCATAAAATTTCTCAGGTTTAAACTGTAAAGGAAATGATCACTGCTTATAAAAACAGACATTCAGCTAAAACTGTAAAATGCTTTTTTTAATGTTTCAATTGAAAACTTCCTCTCAGTTAATTAAATTCCAGCTAGAATGCCATTTAAAGTCTTTGAAAGTTGCTCCCAGAAGTGATTCATATCTAAAAAAGGCACTCCGTTTATCAAAGATTATGACTTTTATTAATACCCACTCAGGATCAATAAAGTACTTATTACTATTATTAATGCAGCACGGACAAGAGCAACATTTAATTTCCATCCCTAACTCTTTTAGAAACTTGGTGTGGCACTTTCTGGGACCTCTGATTCTATCTGTTGAATATACCTTTAAAATGTTGTTAATTAGAACAGTTTTGGGCTATTGGTCCAGTGATATTGATATACTGTATTTCCTGACTGCAGCAGAGAATGTTTTATTCTCTATAAATTGCATTGTTTATCTGAAAGGGCATAAACCGGTGTCGGAGGTTGTAATCGAGGTGTATGGGACTTCAATGAGGCACTGAACACTGCAATCAGCAGTAACAAAACAGCACACCCTGATGCCTTCCCTAGCATTGCAGGGTATTTCAACCAAGCCAGCTTGAATAAGGCTCCGAACAACTACCACCAATGTATTCCTGTCAACCACAGGAGCCAACGCACTTGAACACTGTTATACCACCACCAAGAATGCTTACCATGCCATCCCATGCCCACACTTTGGAAAGTCTGCTCACTTGGCTGTACTTATACTCCTGGCATACAGACAGAGACCGAAGACTACAGCAGCAGTGATGAGGACCAAGGAAGTCAAGAGAAGTGGAGGAGTGCTTACAGGACTGCTTTGAGTCAGACGACTGGACAATATTCAGGGATTCATCTTTGAATCAGAATGAAGATGCTACAGTTGCCACCTGGGTAGATGAGTGTGTGTCTTTGAGAACATTCTGAACATACTCAAACCTAAAGCCATGAATGAACAAGAAGATTCATGGAAGAGGGCTAGATCTGTGGCATCCAGAACTATACAAGAAATCCAGGTATGATCTAGGGAAGGCTACTTTCAGAAGAAAAAAAAATTCCGATTGAAGATGCACGTTAACTCTAGCAGGGTTTGCAGGCCATTACTTCCTACAAGGCAAAACCTAACATCATGAATAGTTGTGAGTCTTCACTCCCGGATAACATCAATGCCTTTTAAGCACATTTTGAAAGAGAGAATAAGACTACATCCATGTGAATCCCTGCAGCATCTCGTGACCCTGTGACCTCTGTCTCAGAGGCTGTCATCAGGGCACCTTTCAGGAGGAGGAACCTCCGCAAGGATTTAGGCCCTGATGGTGTCACTGGTAGGGCACTGAAAACCTGTGCTAACCAACTGGTGGGAGTGTTCAAGGACATCTTCGATCTCTCACTGCTGTATTCGGAGGTTACCACCTGCTTCAAAAGGGCAACAATCATACCAGTGCCCAAGAAGGGCAATGTGAGCTGCCTCAATAACTATCATCCAGTTGCACTCTCATCTATTGAGATAAAGTGGCTTGAGAGTTTGGTCATGGTCAGAATCAGCTCCTGCCTAATCAAGGACCTGGACCCACTGCAATTTGCCTATCACCACAATAGGTCTACAGCAGATGCAATCTCACTGGCTCTCCAATCGACCTTGGATCACCTGGGTAATAGCAATGTCAGGCTCAACCTGGACATCTGTACCTCCAAAGGATCCAATTGGATCCTTGATTTCCTGATTGGGTGATCACAGTCTGTGCAGACCAGAAGTAACAGCTCCTCCTCACTGACAAACAATACTGGTGAACCTCAAGGACCATAAGACATCGGAGCAGAATTAGGCTATTTGGCCCATCATGTTTGTCCCGCCATTTCATCATGACAGATTTATTTTTCATCTCAACCCTATTCTCCTTCAATACCTTGAATAAGCAAGAACCTATCGACCTCCACCTTAAATATACCCAATTACTTGATCTCCACAGTCATCTGTGGTGTGGCAATGAATTCCACAGTTTCACTACCCTCTGGCTAAAGAATTTCAGCCTCATTTTTGTTCTAAATGGACGTCCCTCTATTCTGAGGCTGTGCCCTCTGGTTCTAGAGTCCCCCACAATAGGAAACATCCTCTCTATCTCAGCTGTTCAACACTCAATAGGTTTCAATGAGATCCTCCCTCATTCTTCTAAACTCTTATGAGTACAGGCCCAGAGCCATCAAACACTCCTCAAACATTAACTCTTTCACTCCCAGAATCATTCTTGTGAATCTTCTGTGGACCCTTTCCAATGTCAGCACATCTTTTCTTTGATAAGGGGCCCAAACCTGTTCACAATACTCCAAGTGCGGTTTGAATAATCCCTTATAAAACCTCAGCATTACATGCTTCCTTTGAACATTGCATTTGCCTTCCTTATCAAAGACTCAACCTGCAAGTTAACCATTAAGGAATTTTGCACGAGGTCTTCCGAGTCCCTTTGCACCTCTGATTTTTGATTTTCCCTCTTTTATTCCTCTACCAAAGTGCATGACCATACAGTTCCCTACACTATATTCCATCTGCCACTTCTTTGCCCATTCTCCCAATATACCTAAATCCTTCTGCAGACTCCCTGCTTCTTTGTCACTACCTGTTCCTCCATCTATCTGTATCATCCACAAAATTGGCCACAGAGTCATCAATTCTATCATTCAAATCATTAACATATAACATGAAAAGAAGTAGTCCCAACACAAATGGCTGAGGAAACCACTAAAACCTGATCCATAATAATAGACTTCAACATCTTTCCAACCACTGAAGTCAGGTGAACTGGCTGATAATTTCCTTTCTTAAAGAGTGGAGTGACATTTGCGATTTTCCAGTCTTCTAAAACCATTCCAGAATCTAATGATTCTTGAAAGATCATTACTAATGCCTCTGCAATCTCTTTTGCTATCTTTTTCAAAACCCTGAAGCATAGGCCATCTGGTTCTGGTGACTTACAGTGTCTACCTTCAGAACTTACAGCTTCCCAAGCATATTTTCCTTGGTAATAGTAACTATACTCACTCTGCCCCCTGACACACTCAAATTTCTAGTGACTTTCACAGTGAAGACAGACTCAAAATAGTTAGTAAGTTTATCTTTGTCGCCCTTTACTACCTCTTCAGTGGTCCAATAACCTCTCTCTTTTACTCTTTATATTTGTGAAGAAAATTTGGTATCCTCTTTTATATTATTGGCTAGGTTACCTTCATATTTCATCTTTTCTGTCCTTATGGGTTTTGTATTTGCCTTCTGTTGGTTTTTAAAAACTTCCCATTCCACTGACTTTCCTCTAATTTTTGCTATATTATATGCCCTCTCTTTTGCTTTTATGCTGTCATTCACTTTCTTATAAGCTATGATTGCATCATCCTCCCTTTAGAGTTCCCCATCTTTGGGATGCATCTATCCAACACCTTTCAAATTGCTCGTAGAAACTCCAGACGTTGCTGTTCTGCCATCATCCTTGCCAGTGTCCTCTTCCAATCATCTTTGGCCAGCTCCTCTCTCATGCCTCTGTAGCTCCCTTTACTCCACTGAAATACTGATATATCTGACTTTATTGCAAGGAGAATTCTATCATATTATTATCACTGCCTCTTGAGAGTTCTTTTAGCTTAAACTCCCTAATCAAATCTGGCTCATTACACAACACCCATTCCAGGATTTCCTTTCCCCTAGCGAGCTCAATTCCAATCTGCTGTATAAAGGCTTCTCGTGGGCATTCTACAGATTCCCTCTCTTAGGATCCTGCACTAAACAAATTTTCCCAGCAGCTCCGCCCTTTTCCTACCTACGTCGTTGGTACTACAATGTATTATGTCTTCTGGCTGCTCACCCTCCCTTTTAGAATGTAGTGGACCATATATGAAACATTCCTAACCCTGGCACCTGGCAGGCAACATACCATCCATGTGTCTGTTTCATGTTCACAAAATCTTCGGTCTGCTCCTCTAACTATGGAATCCCCTATCACTACCACACTCCTCTTCTTCCCGCTTCCTTCCTGCACCACAGAGCCAGACTTTGGCATAACAGCTTCCCCCACCAACTGTATCCAAAGTGGTATACTTATTATCGAGGGGAACAGCCACAGGGGTAATCCTCACTAGCTGTCTATTCCCTTTCCCTCTCCCGACAGTCACCCAGGTATCTGCCTCTTGCAGCTCGGGGGCGACTACCTCCCTGTAGGTCCAATCTATCTTCTCATCATTCTCCCGTATGAGCCAAAGGTCATCAAGCTGCAGCTCCAGTTCCTTAACCCAGTCTCTAATGAGCTGAGCTCAGAACACTTTGTGCAGATGTAGTAATCAGGGAAACTGGACGTTTTCCAGAGTTTCCACACCTCACACAAAGAGCATACCACTAACCTTGGACCCATTCTCACTGCACTAGCTATGTACTTATAGACAAAAAAAGGGGAAAAAACTTACCAGAAGTTTATTTAAAGCCTTTACATGTCCTTGCCCAAACCCACTGAGCCAAAGCATGACCATTCTAACACTGTCCATTCCAACAATGGCCACTTTGCTTACACCTGCTTCTTTTAAGTGGCCTTTGTTGAATGCCTAAGAGATCGTTATGAGTGCAGCCTGCCTAAAAAGCCCTGAAGGCTGCAATCTCTTTTTAAACATCACACCATCTCAGCCAAACACACAATTACTGAAAAGGATGCATGCTTATCCCACTGCTCGACTCTCTTTACACCCATGACTGTGTGGCTAGGCTCAGCTCAAATGGCACGAATAAATTTGCTAATAACACAATTATTGTTGGCAGAATTTCTGATGGTGACAAGGAGGTGTACAGGAGCGAGATAGGTCAGCTGGCTGAGTGCTGTCGCAACAACAACCCTGCACTCAGCATCAGTAAGACCAAGGAATTGATTGTGGACTTCAGGAAGGGGAAGTCGAGGGAACACACATTAGTCCTCACTGAGGAATCAGCAGTGGAAGGGTGAGCAGTTGCAAGTTGCTGGGTGTCAATATCTTTGAAGATCTACTCATGGCCCAACGTATTGATACAATTACAAGGAAAGCATGACAGTGGCTGTATTTCATTGGGAGTTTGAGGAGACTTGGCCAGTCACCAAAGACTCTCACAAATTTCCACAGATGTACCATGGAGAGCATTCTAACATTCTATTAAGAAAGAGATGTCCACATAAATGAGATTATATTAAAGACCATCCAAGAGTCAGTGTGATTTAGAGGAGCAAATTTGTAGTGAGATTGCAGATAGTTGCAGAAAACTTGATAGTAGGTCATTTTAACTTCCCACATATCGACTGGGACTCTGCTGGACGGGATAGAGATTGTTAAATCTATTCAGGAAAGTTTCCTTTATCAATTTATAGAGGTCCCACTGGTGAGGCCTCACTTTGACTATTGTGAACAGTTTTGGGCCGCTCATCTAAAAAAGAACGTGCTGACATTGGAGAGGGTTCAAAGGAGGTTCACAAAAATCATTCCAGGATTGAAAGGCCCTGGGCCTATACTCACTGGAATTCAGAAGAATGAGGGTGTTGTCATTGAAACCTATCAAAAATTAAAAGGCCTCGATAGAGTAGATGTGGAGGCAATGTTTCCTGTTGTGGGGGAGTCTAAGCCCAGAGGACACAGCACATTCCTCTATTCTGAGGGATGTCCATTTAGAATGGAGATGAAGAGAGGTTTCTTTAGCCAGAAAATGGTGAATCTGTGGAATTCCTTGCTACAGGTGACTGTGGAGGCCAAGTCTCTGGGTATATTTAAGATAATTTCTTGATAAGTCAAGGCCAGAGGGTTACATTTCACCGGAGGGAGAAGAAGATGGTGGCGCGATGCAGCGCGCACGGCCTCTCCAGTGAAATGATATTGTATCTGTTAAATAGGGGGCCGTGCACAATTGTGATTTGATGGAGATGGATGTGAGAAGCACGGAGGAACATCTGGAGAAACTTCTGAAACGCCCAGTTTGCTGCCGCCGCCACTGTGCGATCGAGAATCTCCGGAGGAGAAGGCCCCAAATCCTCGGCTTTGCCTGTTGCTGGCGGCCGGGGCTGGGGTCGAAGTGCTTGGCAGAGAAGGTGCTCGGTGCCGGAAGGCTGGTCAGAGGCTCGAAGTTTTCAGACGGACTGAGAGTCGGACTGTGGTCAGATGCTTCCAGGATGCTACATCGGTGAGTTTGTGGCGCCGGTAGCTCATGGCAGGGAGAGTTTTCTTCCTTCTACCAGCTGTGTGAGATGTTGGGACTTTCGAGAGACTTTGAGACTTTTTTTTTTACCGTGCCCATGGTCTGTTCTTCTATCAAATTACGGTATTGCTTTGCACTGTTGTAACTATATGTTATAATTATGTGGTTTCTGTCAGATTTTCAGTCTTTGTCTGTTTTGTGTTCTGTGATATCACACTGGAGGAACATTGTATCATTTCTTAACGCATGCATTACTAAATGACAATAAAAGAGGACTGCGTGTCCCCATAATCTAATCTAATGACGGGATATGTTGAGAATCCAGGAGATTGGAGCTGAGAAGGAAATGGTTCAGCCATGATGAAGTGGTGGTGCAGACTTGATGGGCCAAATGGCCTAACTTTACACCTATATCTTATGGACCTCAGGTCTTATAACAGTTTTAGGGAACCAAGCTTTTCCCGAGATATTGAGGCCCTGGTTAAGAAGAACAAGAAGGTGTATTGCAGGTGGAGGCGGCAAAGAACAAATGAGGTACTTGAGTATAAAAAGTGCAAGAGACCACTTCAGAAGGAAATCAGGAGGGCTAAAAGAATGCATTTGATTGCTCCAGAAGACAAGCTGGAGGAGAATCCCAAGGGCCTTTACAAATATATTAAGAGAAAAAGGATAGCAAGGAACAAAATTAGCTTTGTTGAAGATCAGAATGATCATCTATGCGTGGAGCCAAAAGAGATGGGGGAGATCTTCAACGGATTTTTTTACATCTGTATTTAGTTGGGAGATGGGCACAGAGTCTTTGGAAGTGAGGAAAAGCAGCAGTGAGCTCATAGACCATATACAGATTACAGAGAGGGAGATGTTCACTGTGTTGAAGCAAGTTAGGGTGGATAAATCCCCAGGGCCTGACAAGGTGTTCCCTCAGACCTCGTGGGAAGCTAGTGCAGAAATTGCAAGGGCCCTAGCAGAGACATTTGTAACATCATTAGCCACAAGTGACAAGCTGGAAGATTGGAAGATAGCTAATACTGTTCCGTTGTTTAAGAAATGTTCTCGCTATGAAATTGGAGACTGGTAAGCCTGACATCAGTAATAGGAATGCTATTGGAAGGTCCCAAGGTACCAGATAGATCAGTATTTGGATAGATAAGGACTAATTAGGAATAGTCTACATGGCCTTGGCATAGTAGGTCATGTTTAACCAAACTTGTAGAGTTGTATGAGGAGTTACCAAGAAAGTTGATGAAGGCAAGACAGTGGATGTTGTCCACATGGACAACAGCAAGGCTTTTGACAAGATCCCACATGGGAAGTTGGCCAAGAAGGTTCAGTCACTTGGCTTTTGGGATGAGGTAACAAACTGGAATAGACATTGGCTTTGTGGGAGAAGCCAGAGAGTAGTAGTAGATAGAGGCCTGTGACTAGTGGTGTTAGATAGAGGTCTGTGACTAGAGTGTTAGATAGAGGTCTGTGACTAGTGGTGTTAGATAGAGGTCTGTGACTAGTGGTGTTAGATAGAGGTCTGTGACTAGAGTGTTAGATAGAGGCCTGTGACTAGAATGTTAGATAGAGGCCTGTGACTAGAATGTTAGATAGAGGCCTGTGACTAGTGGTGTTAGATAGAGGCCTGTGACTAGTGGTGTTAGATAGATGCCTGTGACTAGTGGTGTTAGATAGAGGCCTGTGACTAGAGTGTTAGATAGAGGCCTGTGACTAGTGGTGTGCCATGGGGATTGGTACTGACCGTTGCTGTTTGTCATCTATATTAATGATCTGGATGATAATATGTTTAACTGGATCAGCAAATTTATGGATGACATCAAGATTGGGGGTGTCATGGACAGGAAGGAGGACTATCAAAGCTTGCAGCAGGAACAATGGGCCTGTTTCTGTGTTGTAGTGCTCATGTGACTATGACTCTTTGATTCATAGAGATGGAAAATTAACCGTGTCATGTCTGGCTTCTTAAACACAAGGGGTTCTACAGATGCTGGAAATCTTGAGCAACACACGCAGTGCTGGAGGAACTCAGCAGGTCAGGCAGCATCTATGGAGGGAAATAAACAGTTGTACATTTTGAGACCCTTTATTATGAGCCGATGAAGGTTCTCAGTCCGAAACATTGACAGTTTGCTCCCTCTCATAGGTGCAGCCTAACTAACTGAGTGCCTCCAGTATTTTATGTGTTTTTCAAATCCATATGTATCAAAGCAATCAGAGTCACTATGTCATCTTCACTTAAGACACTAACTGTAAAGGTAATTGTTACTTAAAGGTTGGGTGGTCTACAGCTGTGTCACATGGCTTGTAATTGCAACATTGCCATATCATGCCAGCCACTTTAGTTAGGATCTTATACAGGACTCTGTAGGCTGTACCCAGCGAGACAGACAGTGATGATCTTCAACTGTTTCTGGATGATAATTAGCTTGGTATAAGACACACATTCTTTCCCCACTGTAAGGAAGATGTCTTCAAGCGATTGCTCAACTGGTTCTTTCCAAAATCTCGGGCTGCATCGGAGCACAGCAGCAAATGTAACGCTTTACAGTGGGGTTCAGTTCCTGCGACTGGTTCCAGCGAGCTCGTGCGTCCTTTCTGGGACTGCATGCGTGTGTTTATTCTGGATGCTCCACGTTGCAAAGGCGTGCGGTGAGCTGCAGACATGCTATGTTGGCACTGGAAACGTGGTGACGCTTGTGGGCTGACCCCGGAACATCCTTCGACCATGTTGGTTGTTGAGGCAAACAGTGCATTTCACTGCATTTTTTGAAGTACATGTGACAAATAAAGCCAATCTTATGTCGGATTATGTGTTGGGTGACGCAGTGAAGCTCAGTGCAGCTACTGCATCGACTCAGTACAGAAGGACCACGGCTCGGGATTCTGCTTCACTGGGCACTGAAACCTTGGTCCCATGTGACAACCTCTTTAACGCATCACAAGTGTGTGTTTAAGGAGGAGACAGAAGTGTTGTTAACACATTATGTGAGAATGTGCTGAGTTTATGGTACAATAAATATAGAGAAAGTCAACGATTCTTACAGTTGTACACCTCTAAAACAGGCTCTTCACACACTATGCTCATGCCAACAATTTTGTCCATTGATAGTAATCTCATTTGCCTGTATTAGGTCAATATCATTTTATGTCTTGGCAAATATCCCCTTTAAAACATATTCTACACAATCTAAAGCTATTCCTCCTTGCTTTTCATGCCCCTACCATGGGAAAACAATTTTGACTATCTACCCTTTCTCTTCTCAGGTCACCCCTGAGCCTCCTTTGTACCAAGGAAAACAATCTATCTAATCTCTCCCTGTGTCTAAAGTCCAGGCAACATCCTGGTGAATTTCTTCTGCACCCTCTGCAATGCACCATGCTATAGTGTGTTCATCAGAACCACGCGCAGTGTTCAAAGTGCGATATAACGAATGTTTTGTAAAGTTGCAACATCATGTCCCAACATTTTTATTCTATGCCTCTCTGTGAACAACAAACAAGCCATATACCTTCATTATTCTATCTATCTACAGTCTGTTACCACTTTCAGGGAGATAGGGACTTGAATACCTGTCAGGGAGATGAGATGCAAAGTAGCAGTGCAGGGGAGAATAAAGTTGAGGCAGATACAGAAATTAGTGCAAACAAGTACAATGGGCAGGATATACAGAGTTCAGGGCATGATAGGCACATGAGATTGTGATTGTCTAGCTTATTAAACATGGTTAAAAAATGGGAAGGCCTGGCAGCTCAGTATTCTGAGATGCTACAGGAATGATAAAGGAGGAGGAAAGGAGAGGAGGGGTTTGTGCTATTGATTGGACAGAAAATCCTAGCAGTACTTAGGGAGGCTATTCTCCCAGGATACAGTATGGGCAGATTTAGAATAATAAGAATAATAAGAAGAATGTGATCACCTTGATGGGAGTGTTCTATTTGACTGCACTTCCTCCACCCACCCTTGGCATCACAAATAGTCAGCTGAAATTAGAGGAACAAACATGTAGAGAGATCACAGAAAGCTGTCAGAATAATAATGTTGAAATAGTAGGCGATCTTACCCTCCCTAATGCTGACTGGGACTGCTACAGTGCTAATAATTAAATGGGGCAGGATTAGTCAAGTGCATCCTGGAAAGTTTTCTCAAGCAGTACGTAGGTTGCCTTGCGTGACAGCAACAACACTCAACCTGCTCTTAGAAAATGAGGCTGGGCAAGTGGATCACGTCAGTGGGGGAGATCTTTAGGAAAAATTACCATAATTCTATTAGTTTTAAATAGTTAACTAATGAGGTAGGACAAGTCCACAAGTTAAATTCCTGAATTGGAGCAAAGCTGATTTTGATGGCATTAGAATGGAACTTTGAAAGTTTGATTGGGAGAGGTTTTAGCAGGTAAAGTGATACCTGGCAAGTGGGAGATGTTTAAAAGTGAGATAGGGAGCACATAGGGTGAATATATTCATATTAGAGCAAAAGGGAAAGCCGACAGGATTGGAGAACCCTGACTGATGAGGGATATTGAGGCTTGGTCAAGAAAAGAAAGGAGGCATATATCTCATATAGGTTACTGGGATGAGGTAAACCCCATGAGTATAATGGATGGAGGAGTACGCTTGAAAAGGAAATTAGGAAGACAAAAAGAGGACATGAGCTATCTTTGATAGTTATGGAGAATCACAAGAAATTCTATATAAGAGCAAAAGGGTCACTATGGAGGGAATAGATCACCTTGAGGATCAGCATGGTTGTCTATGTGTGGAGCCACAGCAGATGGGTATAGAATTAATTGAATATTTATCATTTGTATTTACTATGGAGAACCTCATGAATCCTCATGGAACCTCAGGGAAGGGAAATGTCCTGAAAGAGAACACATTACAAAAGAGGATGTGTTGGCATTCTTGATCTGTATAAAGTTGGATAAGTCACAAGGTCCTGACTAAACGTATTCTTGAACCGTGAGGAAAGTACAGGAAGAAATTGGTGGGGTCCTGGCAGAGACTTTTGTGAGCCATGGGTGAGGTACCAGAAGACTGGAAAGTGGCTAATGTTGTGCTTCTATTTAAGAAAGGCATCAAAGGCAAAGCAAAAATCCACAGGCCAGTGAGCCTAATATCAGCCTCCAGTAACTCAGCTCAACAACTATGAGCTAGTTACTGGAGGAGGTTCTGAGAGACAGGTTTTATTTGCATTTTGAAAGCTAGAGACTGACTAAAATACAGTACGAGGGAAATTGTATCTCATGAATTTGACTGAGATTTTGAAGAAGTTATCCAAAGGATTAATGAGGGCAGGGTGGTACATAGACTTTAGCAAGACTGGTCTGGAAGGTGAAATCACATGGAGACCAGTGTGAACTAGCCAAAAGGTTACAACATCGGAAGGAGTCAGAAGATGGTAGTGAGTGACCACACATGGATTGGGTGCCTTTCATATGGGCTGCTACATCATGTGTGACATGAACTTTGAGTGATGTTGAAATGGAGAATTTACCACCACACATCTGACTTGATCCTTGTTAGTGGTGGACAAGCTGGGAGTTAGGAGTTAAGTTGCTTGCGTAGGATTCCCAGCCTTACAACTGCTCCTTTAGCAACATTGTGTATATAGCTACTCCAATTCAGTTTCTGGTTACATCCAGAATGTTGATAGTGGGGGACTCAGTGACAGCAACAATATTGATTGTCAGGGACGTTAGATGGTTTTTCTTTTGTCTGATACTGCCATTGTTTGTGCAAATGTGACTTGCTTGCTACCTATCAGACTAGACTTAGATATTGCCCAGACCTTGCTGCTTTTGCTGGTGGACTGCCTCATTATCTGAGGAGTCATCAATCTTATGATCCAAGACACTATCCTGAGGAACTCCTCCAGAGCTGCCCCATAGGTGAGATGATTGACCTCCAACCACCACAACCATCTTCCTCTGTGCTAGTAATGATTCCAACCAGTGGCAGGGATCCTTTCACCAGTTCCCAATGAGTCTATTTTTTTCCGGGCTCTTTTTTTCTTGGTTTTTTAAAAATTAATTAATTTATTTTTTGCTCAGCATTACAAAACTTTCAATTTCCAGATACACTTACATTTACATTTCTTCCCCTCACAGATATCAGGTATCAGAACACTTCCATCAAAATATAGACATCGCCACAACATCCTATACAAAATCCCTTATTAGTATAGCAGACAGGTTTATATCCATATACTGCAGAAAAGGTTGCCATATTTTATGAAAACTATCCATACATGTCAAAAATTCCAAAGGAATGTATTCCATGATTAACTTACCCCAACCAAAAAGTCCAGGGCCCTTATCCGATATCCAACAAAGTAAAATGTTCTTCCTCACATAAAATGTCAGGATGTTAAAAAGTTTTTTCTGATGTGCATTAATGAAACGACTGCTGGGTAAGCCTAAGAGAAAAGACACTGGGTCCAGTTTTTTGTTTCTTTCGGATAAGAGATTATATACAGAAAAAAACATCATTGTTAACTGATTACTATAGTTCTGACATAGAAAAGAGGGTGTTTTGTTCTAAGGGTGAAGTTTCTATTAATGCTTTTTACAGCATCCTGAGGGAATGTTCTTATGGAGAGGCTGAGCAGCTGGGACGGGTTTGGGAGGAAGAGCTGGGAGTAGAAATAACAGCTGAAACATGGGAAGACATCTGTGATAATGCAAAGAAGACTTCAGTTTGTAATAGAACTAAAGCATTGCAACTCAAAATTCTGCATAGAGCCCATCTGACTCCAGATAGTCTCCCGAAATCTAAGATGGGGGTTTCTCCAATGTGTTCTAAATGTAAAGTAAATACTGGAACTTTTACCGACTGTTTTTGGACTTGTCCTAAACTTCAGGCATATTGGAGTGATATTTTGGGTGAAATGGAAAAGATTCTGAAGATGGAGCTTCCAGGGCTCTTTGATGCCAGACTTGAATAAATGCTGCCTGGACATGCTGAGTAGATATTCTATTTTTTTCATTTCTTTTTCAGTATTGTTTATAATCCTCCTTTGTTAAAACTTAGCAATTTTTGGGATGCGGACATCATTGGCAAGGCAAACTTTATTGTCCTTTCCTAAATGTCACTGAAAAGAGAAGGCATTTAAGAGGCAACCATATTGATGGTTTTGGAGTCACTAGGCTGGACAAAGTAAGGATAGCAGATTGCCTTCACTGAAGGACAGCAGTTTTTACAGCAATCCAGTAGCATGACACGGTAGCCAGTGTTCAGAAGATCAGGGTTTAAATCCCGCTACTGTCTGAAAGGAGTTTGTTTATTCTCCCCATGACAACTTGGATTTTATTTAAGTGCTCCAGTTTCCTCCCTCATTCTAAAGACATACAAGTTAGTAAGGGTTAGTAAGTTGTGGACATGTGATGCTGGCACCAGAAACATGGCTACACCTACAGGCTGCCCCCAGCACATCCTCACACAGTGTTGGTCGTTGACATAAGCAATGCATTTCACTGGACATTTTCATGTCTTGATTTACATGTGACAAGTAAAGTTAATCATTTAGTTACTGAAACGAGACTGTGTGCAGATTCTGCATTGCTCCTCTTTGAAATAGTAAACATACTCAAGTATAACCTCAATGGTTATGAAGAACTTTTGAGACAACTTCAGATATGGAGGTTGCTGATAAATGTATGTTCTACCCTTACCCTCTTTCACTTCTAGTCCTGTTGTTGAGGAGTGTTCATTCTAAGCTCGCTAAAATCCAGCACGGTTGTTTTTATGGCTGCACCAAACCAATATACCCCATTGTCTAATAAGTCTTCAACCTCAGCATACTTTCAATATTCCAAATTTCCCTAAGCTAAAGACTTTAACACACAATACAGAACCATAAAGAGGCCTCTCAATGAGCAAACCTTCCATGGAAAATTACTGGATCCCCAAACATCTGAAAAGAATGGGAAACAATTAATTTATTCATGAAGAAGTGTAGTTTTTAGATTTTGAAAATGAAAACCATGAGCATGACTACCAGCTGACTTATAAAACCCGAGGATTTTGCCAGGATTTCAGTAGCCTAAAGCATTGTTTGAACACAGAGACAAGCTTACTATCTTCCTTCATAGTTGAGGGTTTTTTTTATAAAAGGTTTCAACTATTTTTGTCTGTTTTTTACTGCTAGATACGGACATTTGAGCTGGAAATTAAATGAAAGTGCAGAATGATTTTTATTAAATTCAATAAAAATCATGCACTTTAGTACAGATGAGAGTGAAATAAAAAAAGGTTTCTTTTAAAACAATACTGCACACTATGAGCCCTTTGGCTCATGATGTTGTACCATCATATGTAAACAGATTCCACTATCAATCACACCCTTCCCTGCTGCACAGCCCATAGCCCTTTATCTCCATCGAAATTTAATATGTTAGAAAAAAAATCCTGTAATGCAAAGTGAACCTTTTTAAATATGGGTCCTATTTCTTTTGGCATGTATGATGGAGAGTGTTTTAACTTTTAAACATAATCTATTCCCAGTGTAAACTGCAGAAGGTAATATACCATCTTTATAAAACAACGACAGGAGGAACAATAACAGGATTTGGTGTACTCTTTTACAGATAATTTCGTAGAAGAAATGATATAGCCCAATGCTACACAGTATCTGTGCCTGGTTTGCCAATACAAGCTTCTCAATCTGGGAATGAATCCTGCACATAGTCACTCAATGTGCCCTTCAAGCACATGGTCTCTTTTAGTACTTGGTTCTACTCACAAGCATTGCTGAAAATACTCATTTACAAAGATAAGTAGAATGGATGTGATGTTTTGACTACATGTTCACCTAGTCCTGTACAGAATGTAGAACACAGAACAGCACAGCACAATATAGGTCCTTTGGCTCACAATGCATGTGCTAACTTTTTAACCGACTCTAAAGTCAATCCAACTCTTCCCTCCTACATCGCCTTTCACTTCTCTGTCATCTATGTGCCTATCAAAGAGTCTGTTAAATGTCCCTAAAGTATCTGCTTCTATTGTCATCCCTGTCAGAGTGATCCATGCACCTAGCACTCTTTGTGGAAAAAAAAACACTACTTCTGACATCCCTCTATACTTTCCTCCAATCACCTTAAAATTATGCCCCCTCATATTAGTCACTTCCATTTTGGGAAATGGTTGTTGGCTGTCCACTCGACATATGTGTCTTATCATCCTGTACACCTCTATCAAGTCACCTCTCATCCTCCTCCTCTCCAAAGAGAAAAGCCCCAGCTCATTTAATTTATCCTCATAAAACATGCTCTCTAATCCAGGCACCATAATGCTAAATCTCCTCTATATATTTCGCACTGGCTATTGTCCATCAGCACATTTTGAAATTGTAACTGCAGGCCATAATCAGCTGATAACTCCAACAACAGGCCTCTGAAACTGGCAACAGTGAGGTCTCAATGTCTGAAGATGAGAATGCGTCATAAATACACTGCTTTTTTCTGTGTTTCAGAATCAGTGGGGCACACTCTTCTTACTTTTAAAAAGTTCATCTTAAATGGGATGCAACTGATGTCTATATTGCCATCAACAGACATTGCTGCAAAAGATGGCAACATATTAAGACAACTCCCCTGACTCTTTGCAGACTTTAAGCTTAATTTTTAAAGCTATTAACTTGTTTGCCATTTCAAACACTGCATACTCTTCCTTTAATAGACGGACGGACATGACTGAAGTGGTCAAATTTATCTGCTGGACACAGAAACTTGGTGAGCCCTATTAAATCTTCAACACCAGAATCATGCCAAATTTATTATCACTGACATGTTATGACATTAGTTGTTTTGTGGCAGCAGTACCGTGCAAGACATAAAAAATACAAGTTACAGTAAAAAAAAGAATAACAAGGCAGTGTTTACGGGTTCAGAAATCTGATGCCAGAGAGGAAGAAGTTATTCCTAAAATACTGAGCGTGGGTCTTCAGGCTCCTGTACCTCCTTCCTGATGTAATAATAAGTGCTCATGTCCTTAGTGATGGATGTCTCATTCCTGAGGCATTGCCTTTTGAAGATGTCCTCAATGGTGAGGAGGCATGTGCCCATGATGGTGCTGGCTGAGCACACAGCCTACTGCAGCCTCTTAGATCCTGTGCATTGGAAACTCCATACCAGGCAGTGATGCAATCAGTCAGAACCCTCTCCATGATACACCTGTGAAAGTTTGCTAGAGTATTTGGTGACATACTAAATCTCTTCAAACTCCTAATGAGGTATTGCTGCTGGTATGTCTTCTCTTGGATCCACACGAGCTGTGGTGGTCTCCTGATGAGAAGGTCAAGAATACAATTGCAGAGGGAAGCTCAGAGGTCTTTGAAAGCATTCTACCAGTGCAGACTTCCTTTGGCACAGAAATGCACATTAGAGCAACAACGCTGCAAGAATTAAGGGCACTTATTTCTACAAGTTTCAGTTTTAATCAGTCATGCGAATATGGCTAGGCTCTGCAGACAATTCATTGGCTGTCAATACCTCTTCATGAATAAAAAACAATGTGTTGTTACTTCGTCACTCTGGCCAACACACCTAAACGTCTGTCTATCATCATCAGTGCACGTTCTAGTGAAGTTGTCCCACAGGACTCTGCCCTTTGATGAACCCTTGAAAAAAACCCTCAGTGGGGGCCTGGCCCAGAAGGTTAGGGCACATGGGTCCAAAGTGTGTTGGCCAAAACTGCATCCAAAATTGGTTTGTTGACTGTATGCAGATGGAAGTAGAGGAGGGATGTTTTCGAATTAGGTCTGTAACCAGTGTTGTACCACAAAGACCTCTATTCCCTGTCATATATAGAAATGACTTTGGTGACTCTTGAAGAGTCCTCTTATATGATAAGGTGGGCTATGGGCTTCACATTGTACTTCATTATGACCTTACACTTTATTGTTGCCCTGCACTGTGCTTTTTTCAGTAGATTTTACACTTCGTTCTGCATTGTTATTGCTTTATTTTATTCTACCTCAATGCATTATGTAATGATTTGATCTGTAAGCAAGACTAGCTTTACACTTGTGACAATGTTGGCACTTGTGACAATAATAAAGCAATACCACTGAGAATATGGGTCGACTGATAAATAAGTCTGTTGAAAACACAAAACGTGATGGAATAGTAGATAGCAAAGAAGGTTGTAAAAAGATAGAGGGACATAGATCAGTTGCAGATGGAATTTAATTCAAGCAAGTGTGAGATAATACACCTCAGAATATCAAATACTAACAAGGCAAATACGTTTAAACTGAAGGAATATCAGGAGTGTTGATATACTGAGGAACCTTGGAGTTCATAGCTCCCTAAAAATGGTAGCACTGGTAGATAGGGTAGTGAAGAGATAAGAGATTGGATCAGTTGGGTTTATTCTCATTAGAACATAGGAGTCTGATATGTGAACTTTTTAAAGTTATAGGTTAGATATTCAGAGACATTCTTTGAGGGTGAAGGATTCTAAAACTCGAGGTTCTCTCCTTTCACTTTAAACACTGGTTTAAAGTGAAATGGGAGATACTCAAAGGTAATCTGAAGAGTTGAGGACTGGTGAAGGGGAGGGGGCATTACCAGAAATTCAAGAAATCAATGTTCATGCCATCAGGCCACACTCAGGTTGGAGCAGCAACACTTTATATTCTGTCTGGGTAGCCTCCAACCTGATGGCAAGAACATCGATTTCTTGAACTTCCAGTAATGCCCAGTCCCCCACCATTACCCATCACCTTTTCCCTCTCTCACCTTTTTTCCTTGCCAGCCCATCACCTCCCACTGGTGCTCCTCCCCCTTTTCTTTCTTCTGTGGCCTTCTGTCCTCTCTAATTATCTCCCTTCTCCAGCCTTGTGTCTCTTCCACCAATCAGCTTCCCAGCTCTTTACTTCAGCCCTCCCAGTTTCACCTATCACCTTGTGTTTCTCCCTCCCCTCCCCCACCTTCTAAATCTGACTCTTCCTCACCATCTTCTTTCCTTCAGGCCTGTTGAAGGCTCTCAGCCCGAAACGTCGACTGCATTCTTTTCCACAGATGATTTATAATTTTTACCAGTTTTAAATATTCAAAGTTAGTGTCTACTGTCACTGTTCTTGCCAGAAATATTAGTTTGGAGATGTGATAAAGAAACAGCAGGATTCTGCTAAGTGTTGATTAACTTTAAGTATGTACATGAATTTCAATTTTCCGCAGTCTATTGGGACAAAGCCATCTTTCTATTCTCATGAGGTTAGGAGAGGAAGTCATATAGCTTGCTTTCCAAAATATGTTTTTGAAAAAAAAACAAAATTTTCCACTGGCACTAGAAGTTTTGGATCAACCAGGACCTATGAAATTGGTTTTGACAGTTACTGCAGGCAATGATTGGGCATTATGTGTCTTCTATGAGGGTGAAAAACAATCTTTGTTTCAGAAACAGCTTCTTCCCCTTGCCATTGGATTTCGAATGGTCTATAAACACTACCTCGTGATTCATTTTTCCTGTTGCATTATTTATTTATTTTGTAATTCGCCATAATTTTATATCTTTGCAGTGTACTGCTGCTGCAGAACCCCAAATTTCATGTGTGATAATAAATCTGTTTCTGATTCAGAGTATAATGTTAAAAAGGTTTAAAATAGTGTCATAGCTTTGAACAATCTGATACAGCAAGAACCAGAAAATGAAAAGGGAGTCAGCAATTTGGAGACAAAAATCATAAATCAAAAATCTTCAATGTTTGTTTATATATCAACTGAGTTACACACAAGACTGGACATCTCATAAAAAGATGAAGTGGAAAGGTTAAGCGAGGTGGACAAGTACATTTGTATCTTACTGCACAAATAGAGGATAAACCATTTAGAAATATTGACAAGGAATGATGTTTACATACAGAATCTTGAGGACAACGGACATGGTATATATGACTGTTTTTTGAACTGTTAGTATGAACAGAGCTTTAAAGGGACAATGATAGTTCCACCCCCTCGTTGAATCAAAAACCTCTGAGGCACTCCATTGGTCATGGTCATTCATGGAAGTTGTGTCCTAGCTGCCAACATGATTTGCAAGCCAGTACACAAGCCAGGAAGAGCAGATATTGACACAACTTGGAACCAGTGGCATCGCAGGAGTTGCCAGTCAGCATTGAACTCAATATAGGACTGCCTTAGAGACTTCAGCTCTGGATTTTTTTTCGGAGTTTACTCCCGAAGTCTTCCCCATGAGCTGGTATAGCCACAAGGCAACGGAGGTCTGAGATCAGAGTTTTCCTTCTCCTAGATAAGCTGCCAACCACGGCTGATGAGCCCATCTGCCTGGTTTTAAGGCATCAGTAACCTGCCTTTGTTCCTTCTCCTGTCAGTAGAAACTGTTCTGCCGGGCTTAGTAGCTAAACCACACATGAAGGCCAGGAGAAGGACTTGGTTGCCAGAGGCGATTTAAGACCACACCTTTTGGAGCATTTAATAAGTAGTGGGAGCTTATCCCCACTACAACTTCACCCACCCTTAAGGAACTAATTAAAAAAAAAACACTTTGCCTGATAATCTTTGTGTTTGGTTAGGAATGATTCATATTTGAGCTTAACAGTAACTAGACAAAATGCATTCCTGAATATAGGTTTCATTCCACATACCATTTGAATGGCTCACTCTACCTACATGCAAATTTCCCTGGGAGTAATCAGAAAATACAACGTGCTTATTGTTTGTTTGCAAAGTGTTCATTGGATGAAAATGGATATAATTCACTGGCTAAACACAAGCCCACCCTTTAGGATTACACAAAACAAATTCTTGATAATAGATTAGGTACATTTATGCAGAGGCATGAGTCACTAAAGTTTGAGATCCAGAGTGGTGCAGGATATGTGAACCTGTAACATATCAAGTTTTTCACTTTCTTATTCCCTCTCTTTCTCTGTCCATGTGCACTTTCATCAATAGTCTCCTTTATGAGATATGCTGCATTGAAAAGCTCCTCACTGTGACCTAAAGAAAGGTAGTAAAACCGTGATTCAACTACTTCCCTGTGTCAACTGCAACACTTTATCCTGCTGCTCATACAGCACTCATCTTTCAGCCACATTTTGTTCTGAAATCTTCCAATCTGCCATTTTATTTTATGCTAAGTGCCAAATGCTCATTGTCCCAACAACTTTAGAAACTTGAACAGTTTCCTGAAGTGAAATAGGAAAATCAGAATCAGGTTTAATTTCACCTTTTAACTTAGTGGCAGTGTTACAAAGCAATAAATGATAAAAATAATAAAAATAATTGAGTTACATTGTGTGTATATATCTGTAAAATAGATAGATTTGAAATAGTGCAAAAACAGAAATAATAAAATAAGTGAGGTAGTGTTCATGGGTTCAATGTCCATTTAGAAATCGGAAGGCAGAGGAGAAGAAACTGTTCCTGAATCGTTGAGTGTGTGCCTTCAGGCTTCTGTACCTCCTTCCTGACAGTAAAAATGAGAAAAGGGCATGCCCTAGGTGATGGGGGTCCTTAATAATGGACATTGCCTTCTGAAGCACCACTCCTCAAAGATGTCTAGGATACTACAAAGGCTAGTACCCATGAGGGAGCTGACTAACTTTACAACTTTCTGTAGCTTCTTTCAATCCTGTGCAATAGGCTCTCCCCACCCCCATACCAGGCAGTGATGCAGCCTGTGAGAATGCTTTCTACAGTACATCTGCAGAAGTTTTCGAGTGTTCAGGAGACAAACCAAATCTCCTCAAACTCCTAATGAAATAGGGGCAAATAACACAGTAGATTGTCACAACCATACGTGAGAGTGATATGGCCTCCTTAGCTATCTGCGACAATGAATGCTGCAGATTTGCCACCCTCTGGCTAAAGAAATTCCTCTTTATCTCTATTCTGAGGCTGTGCCCTCTGGTCCTAGACTCTCCCACTACAGGAAACATCCTCTCCACGCCCACTCTGTCTAGGCCTTTCAACATTCGATAGCTTTCAATGAGATCACCCCTCATTCTCTGAGCTCTAGTGAGTACAGACCCAGAACCATCAAATGCTTCTCATACATTAACCTTTTCATTCCTAGGATCATTTTTGTGAAGCTCCTCTGAACTTTCTCCAATGCCAACATATCCCTTCTTAGATAAGGAACACAAACACTCATGATACTCCAAATACTCCAAAAGATAACATCACTAATTTCCCATTTCTTTAGTTTCCACTGTTTAATCCACAGTAAAACTAAAGAGGCACTTGTATTAAAAATCTCTCCTATTTCTTTTGGTTCCACACAAATGGTAATTATAGTCACCAATGCCGCAATACTTCAATAGGTTTCAATAGGTACACTTAATGTCAGAGAAATGTATACAATATACATCCTGAAATTCCTTTTCTTCACAAACATCCACGAAAACAGAGGAGTGCTCCAAAGAATGAATGACAGTCAAAAGTTAGAACCCGAAAGCCTCCCCAACTCCCCCCACCCACATTTATGCAGCAGCAAAGCAATGACCCCCTCTTCCCCACCAGCAAAAAAGCAACGGCATCCCCCCTCCGTGCACTCAAGCGTGCAGCAAAGCATCAAGAAAGACACAGAACTGCAGTACTCCAAAGACTACTCGTTCACCTGGTAATTTGACAAACCACAGGCTCTTTCTTTCCCTAATATGCAAATATATAGAAATGTTAGCATGAAACAGTTTGTATTCCCTCTAATCTGTGAGCCAGAAGTCCTGCGAAACATTCAGGCCTGGAAAGCAGCGAGAACTTCAAAGGTCCAGGGTTGTCAGAGCTGAAAGGAGAATGAAATTCCTAGACAGCCACTTCAGCTGGAAATTCTACAATTAGCATATGTTAGCAAGATTGAGCACAGACAGAGAGGGTGTAGATGGACTTTATTCATTTGATTTCTCATGGTGGCTGGAAATCCACCAGAATATTGTTCAGGAATCCCCATGTGGATTACAGGAAATTGTTGCGATTTTGGAGAAGTACAAAATGCAGAGCTAAGCAGAATTACCTCTCACACCTACAGAAGAAGTCACTGGCTTTGTACTTCAGCTCCAGTTGTATAGGCATATTTTGAACACATCTTCTCAATACTTTAAACAATACCATTCAGCATTGGGTACCTATGTACTCAACAAAGATTAACGACCAGTTGCAACTCACTTGGACATTGTTAAGGAAAGACTCTAAATTCCTTTGCTAATAATCCAGGGTTGGTCACAGATCATAAAGCAAATAAAGTGAATAGTAAATAAAGAAATAAAGATTACTGGTCTGCCACAGCCTCTTGCCACAGGGAATTACATCACATGCTAAGTTGTTTCAACTGGGAGAGAACGGCATTACTAGAGAAGATCATAAGGGGCAAACACAATTCTGTAACATGAACCAAAACCATTGCAGGCAGCACACAAATTAAATCAAATGAACTTTTTCTCTGCATTCTGCACACTTGTGAGTTTTATTGCCCTCAATAAATGTTTTTGGAATTCATTATCAAAACTGATGTGATATATTTCACTGAGCCAGATCCATAATTCCAAGCTTTTGAATACTGTCCACTTAGCCTTAAGGCTACAGGAAAACGTTGATATAATTAATCCAACATCTCTCTGAGGTTTAAAAATCAAAAACACGAAGAAAGGAAAAATTTGCATTTGTGCATTTGCATTTACATTATCCGACCTCAGAATTCCCCAGTGTCTTTCTCAGCCAATGATGTGTGTTGAAGCAGAAATAATCATTACAGTATGGATATGCAATAAAATTATGCATATCAAACAACCAAAATATCAATGGCTAAATCATTCAATAACTTTTAATGGCATTGATAAATGTTAAATATTGCCTTGAACACTGGTATAATTCTCCTCTCAACCTTGGAAGGTCAGTGAAATTGATACATCCACTTCAGATGATAGATGTGCTTCATTTAATATTTCATGGAAGACAACCCCATGGCATTGCTAATTAAAATCTTATGCTCCTATTCCCAGGGTGGGCTAACATCTGGATATCTGGACCACATGATTGATTGTATATACTTAAAGCAAAGGTTGATATGTTCCTGATTATTTAGGTGGTCAAATGTTACGGGGAGAAGGCAGGGGAATGTGGCTGAGAGGGAAAATAAATCACCCATGATCAAAGGCTGGAGCAAACTCAATGGTCTGAATGGCATAGATCGGCTCTCATGACTTATAGCCTTATCACTAACATGAGACTAACATCTACAGCAGGTAGCCCTGTTATGCTTAATATGTTTAACCTAACCTAAACAGGTACTTGTGCGTCTTTTGTAAGTTCTTCCTTTAAAAGGTTAATTGGAATGAGTGACCTTTATTATTGAAGTTTAATGAAAATTCTGGCAAATTTAAAACTCTTTTAGATATACTTCTATCTTTCAATTGCTTCATCTTTTCTATCACTCCCAATAGATGCCATGAACAGTACAACTCTAGCTCCACCTGTGTCAATGCTCCTCTGAATTTGCTCCCGGTACATAGTGTCAAAGAGAGATACAGTCGAGAAACAGGCACTTCAGTCTACTGAGTCCATGCCTCGCCACCTCCCATTCACACATTCTCATCAGTTTTCCCAGACATCACCACCTACTCACACATTCGGGCAAGTTCCAGAGGCCATTTGATCCACCAGCCGGTGCATCTTTGGGATACAGGAAGAAACTGAAGCACTGGAGGAAGCTCACACAGTCACAGGGAGAATATGCAAACTCCACACTGTTAACAGCTAAGACTAGGATTAAACTCCAGTCTCCCATGCTTTGAGGCTCTGAGTCAACCAGTGGCGTTCTTTGGCTTTTATGGCAGCTGCCCATTACAGAATTGTTGGCAGTCACATACCTATGTCCCTGCTCCCCACCGTCTGCAGTCGTCTCCCTTAATTTTATATCATCAATACAGTCCGCTGGGTGAACTCAGTGGGTCGAGTGGCATCTGTGGAGGAAACAGGAGGTGCTGAAACCTTGCATATGGACTCTTTATATTTCTATATCCTCTTTCTACATTTCTTCCTAAATTAAACCCATCGCTACGTTTTCCCTCCGGCTCAATATTCTGAGCACAGTGCCTATTTATTCCCCATTAAAATGTTGTTGGTTCTGAGTTTTCTTACTTAATGTACTGAAATTAAGCTGACAGCCAGCAATTGATGCATAATGGAAAGTGGTTGGATTGGACGGTTGCCACTTGGAGCATAAGCCAGATATGTCACAAAATATAATTACTATTGACATTATGAAATTAAATTTCAGACCCAGTAAAATAAATAAATATTTATATCTAATTTCTGAAAACGAGGAAACACAAAATAGGTTTCTGTATGCATTGATTGTGCTTTGGACAGGAGAGCCAAAGAAACACTTATTTTGGTCACTTTCCACACCACTTGTGTCGTTCTGGTGCATATTATGGAAGACCACCAGGTTAGGTCATGTGGAAAAACACACATATAGTACTCTTATATTGTGATTCCACTTCTGAATGTTTCTCTTTTTTCTACTGGGGTTCCACAATACAAACACTTCCCAAATACTTCAGCAGCTTTGGGATGTTCTGAATTGTACTAGAAAAAAAAGCACAAATTTCTTTGTGCTTTGTTTAAACAAATGTCTGTCTGCTAAATTTAAAAACGGAAACACGAGGAAATCTGCAGATGCTGGAAATTCAAGCAACACACACAAAATGCTGGTGGAATGCATCAGGCCAGGAAGCATCTATAGGAAGAGGTACAGTAGACATTTCGGGCCGAGACCCTTCATCAGGACTCACGAAGTCCTGACGAAGGATCTGGGCCCGAAATGTCATCTGTACCTCTTCCTATAGATGCTGCCTGGCCTGCTGCATTCCACCAGCATTTTGTGTGTTTTTTTAAAATTTTTTTTTCCTCCAAAAATACTTTATTCAGAAATATTACAAAATAAAAATAATTACATACAGAAAAAGAAAACCATTTGTTGACTGTGAGTCCTTATTCAATACAGTTATTAACAATAAAATTTTGCGTTGACTCTGTTCATTTACAAATGAAAGATGTTTACAGTAAATCATGCGTTTACTCTCAACTCTTGGTCAAGTGTTAAGACTTATTAACAATCAAAATTTTCAACAATAAAGGCAGGCAATGGCTCTAATACTTTCCCAAATTAACAATTGCACCCACTCCTTGGGCACCATGTTGATTATCTGTCCACACCGCTGATGAGGGTAGGTCTCCTCCCCACCCAACCTCTCCCCCTCCTACGGGTGATGAACGTTAAACTGTGGTCCTTCCCCACCGGGCCTTCGCGGTGGCTGCACCAAGTTTGAGTGCATCCCTCAGAACGTACTCCTGCAGACGAGAGTGTGCCAGTCGGCAGTAAGTGTTCAGTGAAATTTAAATTCTTTCTCACTAGGAAGCTGAGTTTAATATCAGACAGTGCACACATTGAGCTTACAATAGTAAAATCTGATCCCTCCAAACTCCAGAAATACAGGGTTTAAATATACCTGTTTTATTTTGTATTACACTGTATATTTAAGTTCTTGGTAATTTAATTTAAAATTTAAGTTTGCTTGTTGAACTCCATGCCACATATGTAAATTAAACGGGTAAATATTCAAAGCTTGTTTGGAGGTCTTTGGTTGTCACAGAGATTATCTTTGATGTAATATCTATACACTGTAACAGACCTACAGATAGACTTAAAAACTCTAAAACTAAAACATTTTTCATAATTGTCCTTGCACTCCTACAAGCAGTGGAAAAAGGTCTTAACTCCTTGCTAATAGCCTTTGGGCATTCAACATGGAAACAGGCCCTTCAGCCTATTTATGCTGATCCAGGTGCCCTATCCAAGCTAGTCCCATTTGCCAGCATCTGTCCTATAGCTTTCTAAAACTTTTCAATTCATGTACTTGCCCAATCTCTCCCCCTAACTCAGTCCCTCAGGTCCTAGCAACATCCTTGTAAGCCTTTACTGCACTATTTCCTATATTAGGGCAACCAAAACTGAGCTCAGTACTCCAAGTGCAACCTTGGTAGCATCCTGTACCATCAAATGCACCACAACCTCCTAACTTTTATACTCTTATACTCAGTGCTCTGACTTGTGATAGTCAGTGTGCCAAAAGCCTTCTTCAGCACCCTGTTTACCCAAGACTCCACTTTCAGTCAACTATGTACTTCTACTCTAACACCCTCTGTTCTGCAATACTCCCCATGGGGACTGCCATTCACTGTGCAAGTCCTACTTGGATTTGACTTTCCAACATGTAACACCCATGTCATCTGCCTTTGAATAGTAATTTTGAATTTTTAATGTAATCCACTTTGATTTGCTGGTAGATTGTATGGTAAGAATTCCCATTGGGATTATACTACAATATTCTAAATAAAGTGGTTGTAAACTCCACATTACATTTTTCTCCCACATATTTATTCATTATTTTCTATAATTTGTCACTGTAAATTGTCTATGTTAGTGAGTGAGTAATGGAATCCAGTTGGATGGGGGATAGAAAATGTAGGCAGAAAATTGGTTAAAGTAAGAATAGTCTAACCATGGGCATGGGGCAAAAGTGGCCTGTTTCCAAGACGTATCTCTCCGAAAGGCATTAAAGACCAAAATTCACGAGGAGCACTTTAAAAACCATCATTATCACTCATTTTAACATTCAGTAAATATTGAGATTTGTAATGTACCAATTGCAACCGGATCCTCGACTTCCTAACCAGAAGATCACGATCTGTGCGGATTGGAAATAACATCTCCACCTCACTGGCAATCAGCACTGGTGCACCTCAGGGGTGTGTGCTTTAGCCCACTGCTCTACTCTCTCTACACCCATGACTGTGTGGCTAGGCATAGCTCAAATGCCATCGATAAATTTGTTTATGTTACAACTATTGTTGGCTGAATTTCAAATAGTGACGAAAGGGCATAAAGGAGCGAGATAAACCAGTTAGTTGAGTGGCAACAAAGCAAAAACCGTGCACTCAATGTCAAGATCAAAGAGCTGTTTGTGGACTTCAGAAAGGTAAGAGGAAGGAATACAAACCAATTCTCATAGAGGGATCAGAAGTGGAGAGTGAGTGAGCAATTTCAAGTTCCAGGGTATTGATATCTCTGAGGACTTAACCTGGATGCAACATATTGATGCAGCTATAAAGAAGGCAAGACAGTGGCTATATTCCATTAGGAGTTTGAGGAGATTTGGTTTGTCAACTAAAACATTTGAAAACTTTTACAAATGTACCGTGAAGAGAGTATTCTGACTGGCTGCATCACTGTTATGGGGTGGGGGTGGGGGGTGGAATACTACACAAGATGGAAACTTGGAAAATTAGCCAGCCAGCTTCATCA
Organism: Mobula birostris; assembly: GCF_030028105.1. Classification (NCBI taxonomy): domain Eukaryota; kingdom Metazoa; phylum Chordata; class Chondrichthyes; order Myliobatiformes; family Myliobatidae; genus Mobula; species Mobula birostris. The sequence continues at coordinate 144,202,206 of NC_092375.1, read as the reverse complement.
TGGGTACTTTCCTCCGTAGTATCCATGATATCTTCAAGGAGCGGAGTATCAGGAAGGCGGCGTCCATCATTAAGGATCCCCACCACCCAGGACATGCCCTCTTCACACTGTTACCATCAGGATGGAGGCACACAAGCCTGAAGGCACACACTCAGCGATTCAGGAACAGCTTTCCCTCCTCTGCCATCAGATTCTTAAATGGAGATTGAAGCCGTGAACTACCTCACTACATTTTTATTTCTGTTTTTGCACTACTTACTTTAACTCAACCATTTAACAGACAAATAGAGATGCTTAATGTAACTCAGCTTTTTTTCCTCTTATATCTATTTGTCATGGATTTCATTGTAGTGCTGCCATCAAGTTAAACAAATTTCACGACAATACGCCGGTGATATTAAATCTGATTCTGATATCACATCATGGAACCCATCCTCCCCGCTGGCTGTTCTACTTCACACCTCAGTAAAGCAGCCAGCGTAACCAAAGATCACACCCACCCCAGCCATTCTCATTTACCCCCTTCCATGGGGCAGAAGATACAAAACTTTTAAAACGCTTACCACCAGGCTAAAGGACAAATTGTCCTCCTGTTATAAGACTACTACTATAAAATGGATTCTTGACTTCACGATTTCCCTCCTCATGACATTGCACCTAGTTGTATTCTTGAACAGCACGTACTCTGCAACAGTTACTTTGTGCTTCCGCAAAGTACTGTGGAATGAAGAGAATGCAGCAAGACAAGTTTATCGTCGATACGTGTAACAAATAAACCAGTTTGCCAATTGGTTAAGAATACTCAGGAAGCCATACAGTAACATTACTGTAAGCTAATGATTCTACAGTGCATTAAGATTTTGTTTGAATTAATTCCTCGCTTATCACCGCGCACTTCAGGTTCATTTTAAAGCCAAACACTGATGGGGCGAGTATTTAGTGACTCCAACATCCTGTAACAATACAGACAAAGTTTAACAGTGCAGCGCCATACATTACCAATATAAGAGGCTGAACTCAACAGATTGCAATCAGGTGCGAAATCGGAGTTTCCTTTCACAATGGATGGAGTGTACTTCAGCGCAGGAAGTCTCCTTCTATTGTCCAGTTGCGGTCCTACGCTCCGGCGGTGTTACCATTAACGTCAACTCCCCGAGCACTTTAGCTGTACTGATTGATCACATGTCACGGATGAATTGAGATCTTTATCTTTCTCGATCAGCTGGTTCACAGCCTCTCCAGACACCGGGAAAAATAATTATCACATGGGACTGAAGGAACGATCACATGATGTTGAAAGAGCTGATTGTGGACACGGAGTAAATGAGTGAACAATCGACCTTTGCAGGTTCGCGACAGCTGCTTCAGCAGGACACACCGAATAAATTCAGAGCGACAGCCTTGTGTACACAGGCTAACTCAGAAACGAACACGCAGGATAACAAGCGAAATTGGAAGTCTATTGTTATTCCACCACGTCTGTAATGTCTTTCACTTGTCAGACTTTCTGATATCCCACAGTAAATGAGCAAAAACTATCCTCTAACAATTTGGAAAATGGAAATCCATTCCTTTCCGCCTCCGTTATGAGCTGCCCCGCTAGCCGCCAAAACTCTCTTCATTCATGGGAGCACACACAAAATGCTGGAGGAACTCAGCAGGTCAAGCAGCATCAATGGAGAGGATATAAGCAGCATCAATGGAGAGGAATAAACTGACGACATTTTGAGCGGAGACCCTTCATCCTGAGTCGTGACGATGGGTCTCGGCCCGAAGCGTCCACTGTTTATTCCTCGCCATAGATGGTACCTGTACCCGACCTGCTGAGATCCTCCAGCATTTTGTCTGGATTTCCAGCGGCTGCAGAATCTGTTGTGCTCATTCGTGGGCTTTTGATGTCCTGGAACGACTCACAGCCCATTATTATCCAGGGGGAGGTGATGGCGCGGAGGCGAAGCTGAACCACTATATCCCCCTGGCATAAAAGTGCCTAGTAGGGTAGGGAGATCTAGGCATTCAATCCATCGTGAATGAAGGAGCTGAGTCACCTGATTATAATGCCACGCGGCTTGGAGACGAACCCGCAAGTGATGTTCTCCATCAGTCGGGAACTGAGCCAGACCACGGGAGCTGTCTTGATGTCGCCTACAGATCTGGTCGCACATCACAATCATCACGAAGGCAACCTGTTTCTAAGTCTATAAGATTGCCTCATTCCAGTCCTGCCTTGACCCAAACACCGCTGAAAGTCCAATTCATGCTTAGCCCCACTCATGGGGAGCCAAGCTCCTTCTATTTCAGCAAACCTTATATCAATCAACACGCTGGTGCCTGCGATTCAGACCAGATCCTCTGAGCAAAGATATCCCTTTCAATTCATTCCTCATACACAATCTCCTCCAGTTACACAAAATAATCTTGCAGGATCTCTGTGCTACCTCATTCTGACCTCCAGCTCATCCCAAAATTTAATCACTCCAGCACTGTGGCAGATGCATTCAGCTGGAATACCAACTTACTACCATTCTGCAATCATATCTTTGTTTACTCCATTGAGAAATTTCCTAAAATCTATCCACCTGAGAGTGCCTTAATAACCTTAATATCTCCTTCCAGAGCATTGAATTGCTTCTTGCTTGGTAAAGCATTGGCATAGATTCTTCCTTCTTTCCTTTCTCCCATGGTCCACTTTCATCTCCTATCAGAACCCTTCTTCTCCAGCCATTTACCATTCCTAGCCACATGGCTATTACAGTACTTCATTTCCAGTCCTGAAGAAGAGTCTTGACCCAAAACGTCAACTGTTTATTCATTTCCATGGATGCTACCTGTTTTGCAGAGTTCCTTCAGCACTTTGTATGTGTTAGCCTTGTGATGCCTTGGTGTATTAATATGATATTATACTAATATTATAGAGGCAAGTGTGCAAAAAGCTCTTTGGGCTTGTGTGGCAAGCCATATAGTGTAGGGCTCCGAGGTTTTTAGAGCAACTGAATTGGTTAATTGTTTTTTAATGAGAGTTACTAATTGTTTAGAGTTCTTGTGTTCTTTCTCGAGCGTCTCGCTCTTTGTAACGTGGTCTCCTTGTGCCTTCTGTTTAAACTTGTTAAGATTATTTTGATAGATTCAGGGACCCCATGTTACTTATTTAAAAGGATGCCTGATTAGTGCTAATCGTGGGGTCCTAGTTTTGAGCATGTTACGTCTTGCACTGTCGCTTGGCCAAGCCATTAACATTCTGTTGGAATTCACATGAATAAACACCGGTTGCCTTCTCTACATCAGAGTCTGTCTTTCCTCTACATTTGGGTTCCGACATTGCCAGCGCACACCATGACATCGAGTGTCCCTCGTCAGCATTCCAAGTATCTCAAGTCCACATTCTGAACTTTTCTTGCCCACGTTCTGAATTTCTCATGTCTGCATTCTGAGTCCAAATTCCGAGCTTCTCCGGTCTCAAGGCTTTATCCGGAACTAAATCTCCCAGGTCTATGCATCCTCAGTCTAGACGTCTCTGGTCTGTGCATCCCTGGACTAAGTATCGTTTGTCTAAGTATCCCTGGTTCTCAAGATTGTCAAAGTTGCCAAGGTTCTCAAATTTCTCAAGGTTGTCAAGGTTCTTAGATTCTTAAGCTCGTCCAGGTTTCCCATGGCCCTCCTGCTTTCTGAGGACTATTGCCAGTGGACATGGTGACACAAGTGTAACAGTAGAGTTGGGAATGTGATGTACAAAGCTGAATGAGCAACCGGAGATTGGTATAGATAGGGTAAATTAGAGGAGGGGATCTGGTGTACACATGAAAAATAGGGTGTGTGATTCAAATTAGAGCTCAGAGTTGGAAATTTTATGTAAAGGCAACAAAGCATGTAAGGCCATGAGATCATAAGATATAGGAGCAGAATTAGGCCATTTGGCCCATCGAGTCTGCTCTGCCATTTCATCATGGCTGATCCACTTTCCCTCTCAGCCCCAATGTCCTGCTTTCTCCCCATATCCCTTCATGCCCTGACTAATCAGGAACCTATCAAATTTTCCTTAAATATACCCAATGACTTGGCCTCCACAGCTGCAGAATCACCACTCTCTGGCTAAAGAAATCTCTCCTCATCTCCATTCTAAAAGGACAACCCTCTATTCTGTGGCTGTGTCCTCTGGTCTTAGACTACCCCACCACTGGAAACATCTTCTCCACATCTACTCTGTTGAGGTCTTTCAACAGTCAAAAGGTTTCAATGAGGTCACCCCTCATTCTTCTGAATTCCTGTGAGTACAGGCCCAGAACCATCAAACACTCCTCATATGACAAACCTTTCAATCCCAGAATCATTTCTGTGAACCTTTTTTAAACCCTCTCCAATGTCAGCACGTCCTTTCTTAGATAAGAGGCCCAAAACTGCTCACAATACTCCAAGTGAGGCCTCACAAGTGTTTTATAAAGTCTCAACATTACATCCTTGCTTTTGTATTCTAGTCCTCTCTAAATGAATGCTAACATTGTATTTGCCTTCCTCACCACCAACTTGACCTGAAACTTAACCTATAGGGAATCCTGCACAAGGACTCCCAAGTCCATTTGCAGCTTAGATTTTTCAATTTTCTCTCCATTCAGAAAATAGTCTACACTTTTATTTCTTCTGCCAAAATGCATGACCATACACTTCCCAACACTGTATTGCATCTGTCAGTTCTTTGCCCATCCTCCTGATCCTTCTAAGTCCCTCTGTAGCCTCTCTACTTCCTCAAAACTACTTGCCCCTTCAAACAGAGATCTTAAGTCCTGTCCAATATAGATAGCTGTGGGTACCATCATTAAGGGGAGATTATACTGTAGTCACATCTTCTTTAAAGGCTAGGTCCCTGTTTATCATCCATGCAAATTCAGCTGCCAATACCCAGTATCTGAACGGTAAGGTCCCCTTTCCTTCCAAGGAGAAGTTACCTCTAACTAACAATGTAACTTTACACACAGTTTATTTATTTTTAGTGATACATGTTTAAGTTTAGATAAAGTTCATAAAATATATTTAAAATTCTGTCTTATAAAAGAATTTCAAATTATAAACAATTTCCAAAAGACAAAAGATTGCCAACCACAGATACAATTCCTATAAGCCAAAAACATATACCCATCAAGTTGCAGGTGAATGAGTCATCCATTACAGAAATCAAAGGCAGAGGAATGGATTCTAGTCACCTCATCTCTGTCATTCTTTACATCGTTCCTTGACCATTCCTTTCCTTCCTTTCAAATCTTTTTATTATTATCTAAAATTAACAAGAGTACATTGAAGTAGACAACACTTACAATGTCTCAAGAAAAAAACATTGTTTCAAAGATTGAAAAAAATTTGGTGACAAAAAAAACCCTACTAAGCAAGGAAAAGTGAGAAAAAAAACCCATTAGGTGTTCAACCCCAGAGCCATGCGTCATACAAAGAGCTTCTAAAGATAAACATCAAACTGCCAACAAGAAAAAAAACCCAAAAATTTACAATTAGATCATGAGGAAATCTATCAATTAACTCAAATGATAGTAATGAGCAAATTGACCATTCCTAACAAGCCTGACTGGTGACTACCATTCATATGGTTTTTTACTACGTGGTGACTTCACACACAGGTGGGACTTTGAGTCACATTGGTCAGGCCAGGTGAATGTATTTTTAATTGTTTAGTTAAGCCAAAGTGGATCCCTTTGCTTTCTCTTGATTAAGAAGACCCTATTCTTTACGACAAGAGGCTGAGCAGGAAATATTGATTGGAAGTTTAACTTACTCAAAAACATCTTTCAGACCTCGTCAAGTGTCAAATGCTGTGTTAGAAAGCTGAGCTTGGCAAGAAGCTTCCCCCCCATCACCCCCAAGCCCTACACAGTAAATATTCATCACAGGAAGAGGTGAAAATTTGAAGTAAAGAGAGTAAGTGAGACACACATGAGGCTGCAGATTCTGAAATCTGGAGCAGATAAAAAGAGTTGCTGGAGGAACTCAGGCAGCATCCGTGGGGGGAAATGAGTTTTCAATGTTTAGTGTCGAGTCCGCTCATCTGGACAGAAGGAGAAGAGGTGTAAAGCTGGTATAAAAAGATCAATGGGAGCAGTGGGAGAGGGGCTTTCAAATAGCCGATGGATATATGCAAGGAGAAGTTGACTGGTAGATGGAGCTGCGTGGGGGTAGAAGCTGGGTGTCATGGTCCGGATCGGGTTCCCTTTAAATTTACTTTGTTTGTGTTATGATCTGGACCATTGACTCCCTGTTTCCCTGTTTTCCTGTGTCCCTCGGGCTTGGTGATTGGAGGCAATTTACTCTCGGCTGAACCGGCAGTTTATAAGTCTCCGGCTTTCAGCCACTCGGCGCGAGAGCGTGAACAAAGTCACCGAAGGTACTGTGAGCCAATGTCATCTGGCCGGAGAAAGCCCAGTCTCCTCCCGATGCAAGTGCCAGCAAGCTGCCTTCCCTTGTCAGTACGGCTCAGTCAAAAGTTAACCCGCTGGGGTGAGTCAAGAGCTTGTCGTGGATTGGAGCGTACTTGAGCCCAGTTATTGTTCTGTCCATCACTGTGTGGTCTCGGTATCCATGTCGTGCATCTAAAAGGGGTCCCGGCCCTGTACCCTGGAAGGGTCCTGACCCTGTGTCGAGAAGAGTCCCGACTCCGTCCTGTGTGTAAGGAGGATTCCCGGCTCAGTGTTTTATGTTCTGTGTCTGAGTCTGTCCTGTGAATAAGAAGAGTTCCTGGCCTCGGAGGCTCCAAGTATCAAGTCCTGACCCTGGTGGCTCCAAGTATCAAGTCCTGGTCCCGGCGATCTGTGATTCCGAGTCCTAGCCCAGACCCTTATTCCCAGCCTAGTCCAAGGCCTGAGTCCTTGTCCAGTACGATATTCCTGCTTCTGCTTTGCTCTCCTCGCAATGAGAAATAAACTTAATTTAATTAACCTCACAAGATGTGTCTTGCATTTGGGTCCACTCTTGCTCCCAGCACCCCCATGTGTGACACTTGGAGGTGATAAGTGGAGACAAAAGGGGCTACGGATTAAAGAGTTTGACAAGAAAGGAAGGTGGATCATGGAACCAGTGGGGGGGGGGGGAATGTTATACAGAACTTAGTGGGAGGGCTGTATAGTTGATGGGCAGATGAAGTAAGTGGAGGAGGTAAAGAAACTGTGTTCAGGGCGGGGACACATGGGATGGGGGCTGTTTGCAAAGAAAGACACACGTGAGAGGACTGGGGTGGATCCGAAGGAAAGAGAAAAGGGACAGAAGGGGAGCAAGTTATTTGAAATTGGAAAATTCAGTGTTCCAGCCACTCAGGTGGAATATGAGGTGCTGTTGTTCTAATTCGGGTTTGGCCTCACTCTGGAAGAGGAGGAGGCTGAGCACAGAGGGGTTGTTGTGAGTACGTGAAGGGGGAATTAAAATGGTTTGCAACTGGGAGCGCAAGATCTGAAAACATCAATAGGGTCTCTTTCTCACCCCCATTTCAGAGGCGCTGCAGGCATAGTGCCTCCAGCGTTGTCAAAGACCCCTCCCATTCTTTGATCTCCTGCCATCAGGAACATGAACTAGAACTGTCCAGCTGTTAGACTTTGTAACATCCAGCACACATGTATACTTTATCTGAAAGCCCTACTAAACACATCCCACCTCCTCAACTCACAGATGCACTCTCATCCTGCACTAGTTAATTTTCATCTTTTATTGCTGCTGTTTTACATATTTAGACTATTGTTCATTTTATTATAACAGTGCTAGTAACATTATACTGCCTTACATAAACATGCACCTCCTACTTTATGCCAACCTGTGCTAATTTTATTTTGTAACTGTATGTGCTGATCCTAACTCCATGTGCAGTGTGTGACTATATGTACTGCACTGCGTTTTGCACCCTGGCCCGGGAAACAATGGTTTGTTTAGCGGCGTATACGTGGATGGTTGAATGCCAATAAACGAACTTGAAGATGGCCACTGTGGAAAGGGGGTAAGGTGCACCAGATAGCATTGCCTAGTCTGCACTTGGTCTCTCCGATACAGTGGAGACCAAGTCAAGAGCACTGAATGCAATGATCAAGGTTGAATGAGGTGCATGTGAATCTCTGTCAGACCTGGAAGGGTTCTTCAGGTCCCCTGGATAGAGGTGAGGAAGGAGCTGTAGGGACAGATATTATACCCCCTACAGTTGTAGGAAACAGTAGCTGGGGAGTGGGAAGGATGAGCAAACCAGAGAATCACTGAGAGGTACTTCCTGTAGAAAGTGAGGAAGGGGTGGGGAGAGGAAGATGTGCCTAGGGATCAGATCATGCTTCATCTGGCAGAAATGTCGAAGAACCAAGGGTCAAGGATCAAATTTATCACCGTATACGTTTACATATATTAGGAATTTGCTGAGGTTATGTCGCCACAACATGCAACAAAAAAAACAAAATTCAACAATTATAATGAATAAAGAATTATATAAAAATAACGTTAAAAGTTGACATATGGATATGGAATAAATGTGAAGGCTGGTGCTGTGAAAGGCAAGGACCAAAATGTTGTGTATTTAATATTTCAGTAATATTGTAAATATATTGTTTGATTAAGCATTCTTTTTTGTTCACATAATCCATTATGGGTTATATGTAATAGTACAGGAATGGCATATGTCATCACACCACTGTGTCATTTGAGCGCACGTCGCTTAGAATAAAAACAAAACTAAGACCCATTCTCCTGGGCTATCATCTTGCAATTCATTTTCTGTTTTGGAGCTACAAAATGTAACAATGTTGATAAGGAAGTTTTAAATGAACCTGAGACAACTACCTACCCATTGAAGAGCAACGAGACATTCAAGCTAAAAAAAACAGTGACTGCACGCGTCTCTGGAAGGAACAGACACAATCAAGTTTAAAAAATTACAGAAAATGGACATTGTTCATGGGTTCATGAATAATAAGTACCAGGTGATAATAATCATAAATTTTTAAAAAAGAGCAGAAGCGGTTGGCTACAGCGGGCAGATTGCCTTGTTCGATTGCACAAGAGATAACTGGATTTTATATACTGAGAGTATATGAGCAGTATTTTGAATAAACAAGCTAGCCAATGAGAAGTGGGTGCCAATTTTGCTGAGTGCATTAGAGTGAAAGTAATATAGTTTGCTTCTAAGTTTAACTGCTCCAACCAAACCAGCCAAAATAAGCATTGCTGCTATTCTGAAAGTAATGCAGGAACCCCTAGAACAGAAATTATTGTTAATTGCAGAACACTTGAGGTCTCATTAGCAGAATCAAAAGGAAGAGGGGTGTATTTCAGCATTGAAGAGATTGTCAGAGCATTGTCAGTTAAGTAATGGGCTTAATGATGCACTGGGAGATTGTTTGGTCTGTGGGATCTTGTAAGAAAGGATTCAAAATTGGCTTCTAACTGAAGCACAACTCACATTTAAAAGACCAGTTGAAATTGCTGTATCAATGGAAACAGCATATAGTGATACAATTGAGTTGCAGTCAGGAATGAAAGTGAATGTGAACAAAATTGCAGTGTCTGAACAGAAACCGGCCTGGCTGAACAAATTGTGTTACTGATGTGGCAGGGGCTCACACACACCAGACCAATGGTGATGTAAAGGCAAAATTTGCAGAAAATGCAACAAAGTAGAACACATATAAAGAGCATGTTGAGCAGACAAAAATAAGTGGACTGCACAGGGAAGAGAAAACGATAAAAAGTCGAGTTGCAGTTTGGAAAAGAGCACTAATCTGCATACTGTTGATGAAAAATCTGATAATGATGAGTACGACACAAAACTGCCTAGCCTTGAGATTTATAATATGAACACTAACAATAGACAAGCAATATGGTTTACACCAAAAGTGAACAGCAAATTAATTACAATGGAATTGGACACTGGCTTGGCTATTTCACTCAATCCACAAAAGGAGATTGAACAGCAGTTCCAAGATACTGAACTGAAGTCTGCAGATATCCAACTAATAACTTAGACTAGAGGAAAAACAACTCCTGTGCGAATGACATTTGTAATAGTGAAATACAACAATCATTGGGCTTGTATGTGGTAAAAACAGGAGGGCCAGCATTGTGGGAACCTGAGTGGCTTAGAGAACTACATCTTGATTGGAGATCCATCCACAATTTGCATACCACATCGACTGTTATAGAGTCAACTGAAAGTGAATTAAGGAAAGTACTAGATGAAGCCACCGTAGTGTTCAAGGATGGCATTGAAAAACACAAGCATATCGAGGGTAAAATCAAGAGTAACATATCAAGGCCACAAATTCTGCAAAGCCCGTCCAGTTTCTTATACCACCTGTGATAAAGTAGCTAGTGAGTTAGATCTCATGGAGACTGAAGGAATTCATTCCACTGTTGAGTGGAGCCCACGGTCAACGCCAGTGGTCCTAGTAGCCAAGATGAGTGGTACTGTCAATATTTGTGTAAGGTCACCATCAACCCAGTGATGAAGGAGGATATCATTTCACCATACTGGTGAAAAAAATTTCAGCAAGGTGGACTTAGCTATGACCTACCTACAAGTTGAAATATTCCCAAGTGTTTCTCAACATAAAAACTCATGAAGGGCTTTATCACTATAATAGGCTTATTTTTGGAGTCCCATCTGCATGTGCACTCTGACAGAAAGCTTTGGACTAGATGCTGCAAGGCTGTCCAGGCACGAAGTGTTATCCAGATGACATCATTGTTACTGGTGAGGATGACAAGGACCATTCTCAAAATCTCAAGACAGTGTTAAAGATTAGAAGATTATGGATTTAGAACACAATGTAACAAGTGTGAATTCTTTAAACCAAGAATCACTTATTGTGGCCACCCTGTCGTGACACAAGATTTACGTAAGTGTGCTGAGAAAATTCAAGCAGTGGTGGATGCCCCAAGGCCAAAGGTCATGTCACAGTTGAGGTCCTTTTTAGAATTTGTCAATTACTATAACAGCTTTCTGCCAAACCTGACTAATGTGCTCCAGTTCTTGAATACATTACTACAGGTTGGGTGGAAATGACAATGGAGAAAGCAGTGGGAGGTGGTGTTCAAAACAGTTAAGGAAATGGTGAGACAGACACTGTACTCACACATTATGATCCACACATCCAGAAGAAAGGTATTCTTCTTCTGTAATTGGGCAATCCACACCAGAAGTGTGTGAAAAGAGCTATTTTTTTAGTTTGAGTGGCAATCGTGATTTTGAAGGCAGTTTCACGGAAGTTTTTCTGAGTTGAGGAGCGACCAATCTGCAAATGGCAGTGTGTAAAAAGAGCTATCTTTCAGTCAAGTCCATGTTCAAGATTTAAAAAAAACAAAGCTTCAAACCAGTTTTCTCTTGAGTTGGACAATCCACACCAGGTGTGTGTGAAAAGAGATACTTTTGAATCAGAACAGCGATCAAGATTTTGAAGGCAGAGTTTTGTGGCAGTTTTTCTGAGTGGAGGAGCAAACAATTAACAGGAAGGATTCATTAGAAAGGGCCAATAAAAATAGTACAGGTGCAAGCAGAGCGGCTATTGTTGGATAGGTCCTTCCTTTGAGGGTGCCAGCGTTTGGAGTGGCTTTGGCTCATCAGCCTTAGGCGAGGTCAGGTTTGGATGAGGTAACTCGAGTGAGTTACTCTCTCTCTCTCTCTATCCTTACTTGTTCATTCCTCATCAATTAGGGCATTGTAGTTTAGTGAGAATGGCTGCAGAGGCAGTGTTTTGTACTCTGTGTGGGATGTGGGAAGTCTGGGAGACCTTCAGTCTCCCAGATAAACACATCTGCTCCAGGTGGACTGAGCTGCAGCTCCTGAGAGAACGTATTAAGGAACTGGAGCTGCAGCTCGACGATCATTGACTCATACGGGAGAATAAAGAGGTTATAAGACAGGAGCTACAGGGAATTACTCATCCTTAGGTTGCAGGAGACAGGTAACTGAATGACTGTCAGGAGCAGGAGTGGAAATGCACAGCCAGTGCAGAGTACACCTGTGGCCATTCCCCTCAATAACAATATACTGTATAACCTTAGATGCCATGGGGGGGGGGGGGGGGAGGCGACAGTGACCAGGTCTCAGGCACTGAATCTGGTGCTGTGTGGCTCAGAAGAGTGGAGAAGTGAAGAGGATTGCAGTGTTGATAGAAGATTCCTTAGTCAGAGGAACGGAGATGAGGTGCTGTAGGAGAGATGGAGACATCTGGATGGTATATTGCCTTCCTGGTGCCAGGATCACGGATGTCTCGAATTAGATCCATGGCATTCTCAGGGGCAAGGGTGAGCAGCCAGAGGTCTTGGTGCACATTGGCATCAATGATATAGGTAGACAAGGTGAGGAGGTCCTGAAGAGAGATTTTGGGGAGCTATGAAACAGGACCTCCAGGGTGGTAATCTCTGGATTGCTGCCTGTGCCACCTGCCATTGAAGGTAAGAATAGAATGATTTGTCATGGCTGAGAAGCTAGTGCCAGGGGCAATGGTTCAGATTTATGGATCATTGGGATCTCTTCAGGGGAAGGTATGATCTGTACAAAAGGGATAGGTTACACCTGAACCTGAGGGGGTCCAATATCCTTGTGGGTATGTTGGCTTGAGTTGTTCAGGTGTGTTTAAACTAATTTGGCAAAGGGATATGAACTGGAATAATAGTGCTGAAGATGAGGTAGTTCGTTTACAAACAGGCAATATGTAGTGAAACTCCTAGCAAGGAGAGGAAAAAATTGCAGTCAACCTGATGAGTTGTAACATGAAAGGTGGACAAAATCGAAAGGGTGTATACAAGACTAAGTTTTAAATTAAAATGTGCGCATCATACAGGATAAGGTAGATGAATTTGTGGCACAGTTACAGACTGGAAAACATGATGCTGTAAGCATTATTGAATCATGGCTCATAAAAAGATTATAGCTGGGAGCTTCATGTCCAAGGATACACATTGTATTGAAAGGACAGGCAGGAAGGCAGAGGGGTTGGCATTGCTCTGTTGGTAAAAAATGAAGTAAAATCATTAGAAAGAGGTGATATATGGTCGGAAGCTTGAATCATTGTGGATAGAGCTAAGGAACTGCAAGGGTAAAAAGACACTAATGTGAGTAACATACTGACCGACAAACAGTAGTAGGAACGTGGTCTACAAATTACAACAGAAGATAGAAAATGCATACCAAAAAGGCAAAGTTACAATAGTTATGAGGACTTCAATATGCAGGTATATTGGGAAAATTAGGTTGGTGTGGGATTCCAAAGGAGGGAATTTCTAGAATGTCTATGAGATGGCTTTTTAGAGTAGCTCATGGTTGAACCTGCTACAGGATCAACTATTCTGGATTGGGTGTTGTATGGTGAGCCAGAATTGATTAGAAAGCTCATGGTTGTCAGCATGGTTTCCTCAAGGAAAAATTTTGCTTGACAAATCTGTTGGAATTCTTTGAAGAAATAACAAACAGGATAGACAAAGGAGAATTGGTTGCTGTTGTATATTTGGATTTTCAGAAAGCCTTTGACAAGGTGACACACATGAGGCTGCTTAACAATATACGAGCCCATGGTATTACAGGAAAGATTCAAGCATGGATAAAGCAGATGCTGATTGGCAGGAAGCAATGAGTGGGAATAAAGGAAGACTTTTCTGATTGGCTGCTGGTGACCAGTGGTGTTTCACAGAGGTCAGTGTTGGGACTGATTCTTTTTATGTTATATGTCAATGATTTGGATGATGGAATTGATGGCTTTGTTGCAAAGTATGCAAACAATATGAAAATAGGTTGAGGGGCAGGTAGTTTTGAGGAAGTAGAGAGGCTATATAGGGACCTAGACAGATTAGGAGAATGAGCAAAGAACTGGCAGATGCAATACTGTGTTGGGAAATGTATGGTCATGCACTTTGGTGGAAGAAATGAAAGGATTAACTATTTTCTAAATGATGAGAAAATACAAAAATAAAAACAAGGCACAAAAGGACTCAGGAGTGCTTATACATGATCCCCTAAAGGTTAATTTGCAGGTTGAGTCTGTGGTGAGGAAGGCAAATGCAATGTTAGCTTCATTTCAAAAGGACTTTGATGACTCTGGGCCTGTATTGACTAGAATTTAGAAGAATGAGGGGTGAATTCATTGAAACCTATAGAATGGGGAAAGGCCTTGATAGAGTGGATGTGTTTTCTATAGTGGGAGAATCTAAGACCAGAGGACACAGCCTCAGAATAGAGGGGTATCCTTTTAGAATGGAAATGAGGAGGAATTTCTTTAGATAGAGGGTAACAAATCTATGGAACATTGCCATAGGCAGCTGTGGAGGCCAAGTCTTTATGTATACTTAAGGCAGAGATGGATAGCTTCTTGATTGGTCAGTGCATGAAGGAGTACGGAAGAAAGCAGGAGATTGGGACAGAGAGGGAAGTTTGATTAACCATGTTGAAATGACAGAGCAGGCTCAATGTGCCAAATGGCCTAATTCTGCTCCTATGTCTTATGGCCTTATGGTATTCAGAGCTGTCAAAACCACTTCCTGCAGTCCCAAAGTCAACTCCTACAACCACCATGGCGGAGGCCTCAGAAACTCAAATTGTAATCAACAGGCCCAAGAACATGAGATTATTTCACAGTAATAAGTCTCACCTGCCAAAGAGAGTGATCCTCCTTTGCAGGAAAGATGTTATTCTACAAGAATAAGAATATAAGTTGAGATGCATTCTGTATTGAGTTGAAGTTTATAGCTACGCAGGAAGGAGTTTTGTGCATTTAATATTTCATTAATATTTGAGTGAAATTGTAAATATATTGTTTGATTAAACCCTCTTTGTTTAAATAATTTATTATAGATTATGTCTAATAGTATCTGAATGGCATACTCATCACGTTCTGTTCTGAGGCCCCAAAACTGATCACAATACTCCTAGTTCAGTCTGCCCGATGCCTTATAAATTCTTGCTTTTATATTCTAATCCTCTAGAAATGAATGCTAACGTTGCATTTCCCTTCCTTACCAGAGACTCAACCTGCAAGTTAATCTTTAGGGAATCCTGCACAAGGTCTCCCAAGTATCTTCACACCTCTGTGTTTTGAATTTTCTTCCTGTTCAGAAAGTAGTCTATGTCTTTATTCGTTCTGTGAAAGTGCAATACCATACATTCCACTACATTATTTTCCATTTGCCACTTTTTTGTCCATTCTTCTAAACTGTCTAAATCTGTCTGTAGACTCCCTGCTCCCTCAACACTAAGTGCCCTTCCTGAAAATGAATGAAATAAGACATTTAATATCTGCGATGTACAACCCAGCTACAAATAGCTTGGTGGATAGGTCTGTCCAGAGACTAAAGAACTCTCTGCAAGGTCTGTCAGCAGAATACACTACATTGCCAATACAACAGTGTGTGAGGCTGTATTGGACGCTCTTAGCATCTTCTGGATGTGCTGGCAAGCTGCTCGGTCTGCTGATCTGTCCCAGGCCACCAGACAAAGATTCGAGCCAACGCTTTCATTTTGACCACGCTTCAATGACCGGCATGTAGCTGCTCCAACACTTTAACTCTCAGCTTGAATGATACAACAACTCTCAATCCCCACATAAGGCAACTATGGTCAAGGGCAAATTCATCTCTGCCCTAGTAAAAATGGGGGAACTGGAATTTTTGCTGCACATTCCAGACATTTGGGTTGCCATGTAGACCTTAGACAGTCTGGGTTATTTTCTAGTTTCTTTTTCATCTCTGTCATAATGTGGAGACATCGAATTTGTATTAGGGAGAATACGGTTGTAAAATTTGTTAACTTGAGGCAGCAGTACAATGCAATACATAATAATAGAAAATAACAAAACTATGAATTACAGTATATATATATATATATAGTAATTAAATTAAATAAGTAGTGCAAAAATAGAAATTAAAAGAAAGTAGTGAGGTAGTGTTCAATATCCATTCAGAAATTGGATGGCAGAAGGGAAGAAGCTGTTCCTGAATCATTGAGTGTGTGCTTTCAGGCTTCTGTACCTCCTTCCTGCTGGTAGCAATGAGAAGAGGGCATGCACTGGGTAATGGTGGTCCTTAATGATTAATTGAGGCATTGCTTTATGGAGGTTAGTCCCAATCGATGGAGCTGACTGAGTTTACTGTACTCTGCAGCTTACTTTGACCCTGTGCAGTAGAGACAACCCACCCCCATACCAGACAGCCATGCAGTTATTTAGAATGCTCTCCACAGTACATTCACATAAATTTGCAAGTGTTTTCAGTGACATAGCAAATCTCCTCAAACTCCTAATAAAATATAGCCGCTGTCTTGCCTTCTTTATAGCCGCATCAATCTATTGTATCCAGGTTAGGTCCTCAAAGATATTGGCATCCAGGAACTTGAAATTGCTCACTCTTTCCACTTCTGATCCCTCTGAGAATTGGCTTGTGTTTGGTTGACTTACCCTTCCTGAAGCCTACAATCAGCTCTTTGATCTCACTGACACAGAGCTAGGTTTTTGCTGTGACACCACTCAACTAACTTGTGTATTCTGCTTCTGCATGCCTTCTTGTCATTCTGCCAACAACAATTGTATGGTTAGCAATTTTATAAATGGCATTTGAGCTGTGTCTAGCAACACAATCATGGGTGAAGAGAGATTAAAGCAGTGGGCTAAACACACATCCCTGAGGTGTGCCTGCGTTGATTGTCAGTGAGGTGGAGATATTTTTTGTAAGCTGCATAGGTTGTGATATTTTGGTTAGGAAGTTGAGGATCCAGTTGCAGAGGCTGGGCAGAGGCCCATGTTCTGGAGCTTTTCAATCAGAACTGTAGGAATGATTGTGTTAAACGATGAGCTTTAGTCAACATGCAGCACCCTAACATCAAATCAAATCAAGTTTAATTATCATTCAAACCATACATAGCTACAGCTGAACGAGACAAGCTACAAACCATTCAAAATGGTGAGCAAAGGTGCATATTCACTCAAAAAACAAAAACGTATACTGTATAGTCCAAGGCCCTGAGTGACAATGTCCAGCAATTGATGGTATAGGTTCCCCTCAGTCCAGCCTATTATTTCACCTCCTGAACATGGGAGGGCAGTACAAACGGGAGAGGCCAGGTCCCAGCCGAGTGCATACAAGTCTTTCACATGGCCTGCAGCAGTAGGCAAGCCGGAGGCTTGAGGCCTAGTCCTTGCTATGACCAAAGCTACACAGCTCCCATGTCGTTTATCCTGCCAACAGATAAGAGTAACACGCCTGCAGCAACTTGCATTATCACTGTCCAACAGAGTCTTGCAATCGTAAGTGAAATGTCTGAGACAATCGCCCATGGTTACACTGCACCAACTTCTGAGTAGCAGGCAGCTACACGGTCTGTACCCAAACCGGCTCCTCTGACATCTTGGCAGGCTCCTCTGATATCCCGACTGTCTTCTTCTCCAACATCCTGCTTGGCCCCTTCAATACCTCATTGCTGATCCCTTTGACACCTTGGCCGGCTCCTCTGCGCTCACCAGTCCAGCTACTCTGATCAATGAACGTTGGTGGACCAGTTACCGGTTACAAATTCCAAAGGGAAACAAGGAATGACATGACATTGTCAAAGTCTACGCAATCACCTGCTCATGTAACCCTATGTTTCCAGAGTTCTCAGCAAGACGAGGCCAATTTGTTGGTATGCTAAAGAACAAGATGAAGAGGTGGTACACTTTGGAAGGACAAACTCCAAGGCAGAGTACAAAGTAAATGGCAGGATATTTGGTAGTGTGGAGGAGCAGAGGGATCTCTGGGTACATGTCCACAGATCCCTGAAAGTTGCCTCACAGGTGGATAGGGTAGTTAAAAAAGCTTATGGGGTATTAGCTTTCATAAGTCGAGGGATAGAGTTTAAGAATCGCGATGTAATGATGCAGCTCTATAAAACTCTGGTTAGGCCACACTTGGAGTATTGTGTCCAGTTCTGGTCACCTCACTATGGGAAGGATGTGGAAGCATTGGAGAGATTTACCAGGATGCTGCCTGGTTTAGAAAGTATGCATTATGGTCAGAGATTAAGGGAGCTAGGGCTTTACTCTTTGGAGAGAAGGGGGATGAGAGGAGACATGATAGAGGTGTACAAGATAATAAGAGGAATAGATAGAGTGGATAGCCAGCGCCTCTTCCCCAAGGCACCACTGCTCAATACAAGAGGACATGGCTTTAAGGTAAGGGGTGGGAAGTTCAAGGGGGATATTAGAGGAAGGTTTTTCACTCAGAGAGTGGTTGGTGCGTGGAATGCACTGCCTGAGTCAGTGGTGGAGGCAGATACACTAGTGAAGTTTAAGAGACTACTAGACAGGTATATGGAGGAATCTAAGGTGGGGGCTTATATGGGAGGCAGGGTTTGAGGGTCAGCACAACATTGTGGGCTGAAGGGCCTGTACTGTGCTGTACTATTCTATGTTCTATACTATTCTATGTTTTAAGAGTCTCACCCAGAGCTATGAGTAGAGGCCGGGAATAGATAAGCACATTGAAGACTTGGCCAAAAGCTGTCCGAAATGCCAAAAATTTTGAAAAACTCTCCCACAGGTACTGTTTCACCCATAGGATGATCGTGGTCACCATGGCAAAGAGTACACACTGATTTTGCTGGACCATTCATGGACTCCATGTTTCTGATTACTGTGGATGCTTTTTCGAAATGGCCAGAGATTATACGAATGAAGTCAACCGCCTCAGCAAAGGCTGTCTCTGCTCTGAGGACTATCTTCACCAGAAACGGCTTACCAGAAGAAATTGTGAGTAACAATGGATCACAGTACATGTCAAAAGAATTCCGGTTGTTTATGAAGAAAAATGACATCAGACATTACAAGTCAGCTCCTCACCACCCAGCAATGAATGGGTTAGCTGAAACGTTAATCTAAACCTTCAAGAAGTCCATTAAAGTAGTGGACAAGGAGGACATTTCTCTACAGCACAAGGTGGACAACTTGCTTTTTGTGTATCGGGATTCTGTTCAAGCAATGACAAATCAAACACCCTCAATGCTGTTAATGAGCAGGAATCTAAGATCTTGCATAGACCTCCTGAAACAAGATCTATGAATAAACAGTTCAGTCAGTTGCCAAGTGAAGCAGCAAAAAGCATCAAGATTGGACAGGAAGTCCTAGTGCATGATTACCGAAAAGACAAGTGGACACCCAGTAGGATAGCTACAAGAACTGATGTACACAATGGATGCTGGAGATCGGACATAGAGACGTCATATGGACCGGATACTAGCTGTTCAACTGAAGAACACAACTGAGTTGACTACATGCAACAAGATGGACACACTACCATCACCAGTCTTACCCCTCAGTGATGAACATCTCACTGACAGCAACGTAACACTAAAAACCAAGACAAGACACCTACCAAAACTGATGCCACTGCACAGGACCAGAGGTGCTATCCTGAAAGAAACAGAGTGCCACCCAAAAGACTGAACCTTTAGAATTGTGAAGTTAGTTATGGACAGTTATTGTACAAGCATGTGAATTTGGAATATGGGTTTATGAAAGGGAAATTGAATGTTTTGTACCAGTATAGTTTTATGTTGCATTAATTGAAAGGGGGAGGAAGTCTAATGCATGGATCTATTTCTTTTAGAGCAATGAACCCACATTCACTCAGCATTATGTATTGATCTGTTGTCTCTGCAGGTACATTGTTCGTTTTCTCTCTCTCTCTCTCTCTCCCCCCTCTCTCCCTCTCCGTCTCTCTTTCTTTCTCTCTCTCTCTCTCTTCCCCCCCCACCCCTCCCCCCCAGTGGGAATACACCAGTTAAAGCCATCTCCTACATGCCGGCTTTTATTTAATTGATATGTAGCTGTGCACAGGCACAACAATAGGTATTTGTATTGTCCAGATTATCCAAGACCACATGAAGAGGTAGTGAGATCGTGTATGCTGTCGACCTATTGCAGTTGTCCAGGTCCTTGCTGAGACAGGAGATAATTCTAGAAATCACCAACCTCTCAAAGCACTTCATCACCGTAGATGTGAGTGCTACTGGATGATAGTCATTAAGGTAGCTCACTCATCCCCACAGGTTTTAATGAAGTCAGTGACAGCTGGGGCATGCTCATTCAGACTTGAAGATGAATCCTTGAATAGAGTCCAGTCTACTGATACAAAGCAGTCCTGTAAGACTGCTGCACCCTCTTGTCCATCCCTCTTGGTGCTGGAGTCTTCAGTCTTTGCCTGTACTCAGGAAGTAGTGATCAGTACAGCCTGGTGATCAGACTTTCCAAAGTGTGGGCATGGACTAGCCTGGTAGCACTCTTGTTGGTTGTGTAAATGTTGTCAAATGTGTTGGTTCCTCTGGTACTACAAGTGATTTGTTGGTAATAAATATTTAGAGACTTTCTCAAGGTGGCCCAGTTAAAATGCCCTAGAATGATGATGGGGAACGCTGTTTCATGCCTACTTATTACATCACTCAGTTCGTCAAGAGCCTAATTTACGCTAGGATGAGGTGGGATGTACACTGCTACCAAGATGATTGCTAAGCTCTACCGCGGCAGATAAAATGGACGACACTTGATTGCAAGGTGTTCCAGGTCAGGTGAGCAGGAAGGGACAACACCGCCATGTTTGTACAGCAGGAGTTGATCATGAAGCCTATTCCACCTCTGCCTTTGAGAGGTTCAGCAGTCCTACCTTAGCAGTGAATTCTGTTGGAATTCTTATGTATAACCTCTTGTTTCCATCTCTACATGGGAGCATGCTGTTCCTCCGCCTTTGGGTTCAGTTGTTGCCAGTGCACACCATGATAACTAGTGGCTGATTATTAGTAACGAGGGTAAACTCCCTCCCATACAAGTACTGGTTGAAACATTTTACACCCCAAACCAGACTCAAGGTCTCTCTGTCAATCTGTGTGTAATTTTGCCCTGCAGTGGTGAGGGAGGGTGGTGCAAAGGCTATGGGGCATTCATTTCCATCACTCATAACATGCAACATGACTGCACCTATACCATCTGCAGTGGTAAGTCCCAGGGGTGGAGCATAGTTGCCAGGTTTGGCAGGAAATTGTTATAGTAATTGAAAAATCCTAAGGAGGGCCACAATTTTGACATTTGCAACTGGGGCATCTACTACTGCTTGAATTTTCTCAGCACACTTGTGTAAAATAAGTGTATTATATCAAAGTCCTTTTTGAGTGTTTATGGTGAGAAACACTTTGGACTCTTTTTTCCATGTCCATCTGTAGGTAAGCCTCAGCTAAGTCCATTATATCCTCTGTCCCAGGCAGATGGCATTTATCTACTTTCAGTACTGGTTTGATGATGACCTTAAAATCACTACAGATTTTGACAGACCCACTCTTCTTTGCTACTGGAGCCACCGGCATTGCCCATAGTCTCCACTCAACCTTGGAATGAATTCCTTCAACTTCCATGTGATCTAGCTCACTGGCCACTTTATCACAGATGGTATAAGGAACTGGACAGGCTTTGTAAAACTTGGGTGTGGTATTTTCATCTGACACTATTTTATCCTTGATATGTTTCAGTTTTCCAATACCATCCTTAAACACTACTGTGAATCATCCATTACCTTTTTAAACTCACTTTCTGTTGACTCCATTGCAGAGGATATGACATACAAATGATGAATGGACCTCCAATCAAGCTGTGGGAGTCTCACCACTCACAATTCACGATGCTAGGCCATTTGTTTTCACCAAGTACAAGCCCACTGGAGTGGGAATGATATTTTCTCCAGTGTAAGTTCTTAGTTGGATATCTGCAGGTTTCAGTTCAGTATCTTTAAAATGCCAACCAAACTAATTTTGAGGAATGACTGAAAACAATCGAGCCAGCGTCCAATTCCATTTTAATTAATTTACTGTTCACTTCTGGTGTAACCCATATTGCTTGTCTATTGTTAGTTTTCACATTGTAAATCTTAAGGCTACGCAGTCCTGTGCCACTCTTATCATCATCATCAGATTTTTGTGGTAATAGCAGGTAGCCTAGTGCTCTTCTTGAAGCTGCAACTTGACTTCTTATTTTTACCTCTTTCCTTTGCAATCTATTTATTTTTGTCTTCCCAACATGCTCTTTGTACGTGCCCTACTTGGTTTCATTTTCTGCAAGTTTTGCCTTTGGACCTGCATAGGTCTGGCGTATCTGAGCCCCTGCCACAATGGTAACACTATTTCTTTGGCCAGGATGGTTTTTGTTTAGATGTTGGAATTTTGTTCACACTCACTTTCATTCCTGACTGCAATTTAATTGCACATCTGGCTTCTGTTTCCATTGATACAGTGATTTCAACTGGTCTTTTAAGTGTGAGTTGTGCTTCAGTTAGGAGTCATTTTTGAATGCTTTTTTGTGAAATTCCGCAAACTAAACCAGTTCTGAGTGCATCAGTAAGCCCATTATTTAACTGACAATGCTCAGACAATTTCTTCAATTTAGCCACACAGGATGTAATAGACTCCCCTTCCTTTTGATTCAGCTTATGAAACCTAAAGCGTTCTGATTCTAAGTGTTCCTGCATTACTTTCACAATATCAGCAAAGCTGATTTTTGATGGTTTGGTTGAAACAGTTAAACTCCTAAGCAAGCTATATGTTCTTCAGCCTATTACATTTGGTAACACTGACACTTGCTTTCCATTGTCTATTTCATCTGCTTCAAAACAGAAATGTGAAATACACTACAACATCCAGTTCCAGCTTCAGTTAAGTCCATAATATACAGGAGCAGAATTAGGCCATTTGGCCCATTCGGCCTGTTCCACCATTTCATCACTCACAACACGCTGGAGGAACTCAGCAGGTCGGGCAGCATCCGTGGAAACAATGAGTCAACGTTTTGGGCTGGAACCCTTCGTCAAGACTGAAGAGGGAAGGGGCAGAGGCCCTATAAAGAAAGTGGGGGGAGGGTGGGAAGGAGAAGGCTGGTAGGTTCCAGGTGAAAAACCAGTAAGAGGAAAGATAAAGGGGTGGGGGAAGAGATGCAGCGAGGTGATAAGCAGGAAAGGTGAAGAAAGAATAGGAGAAAAAACAAGGAGGCGGGACCGTGAGGGAGGTGGTAGGCAGCTGGGGGAGGGGGCAGAGTGACATAGGGATAGGGGAAGGGAGGGGGAGGGAATTACCGGAAGTTGGAGAATTTTATGTTCATACCAAGGGGCTGGAAACTACCTAGATGGTATATGAGGTGTTGCTCCTCCAACCTGAGTTTAGCCTCATCATGGCAGTAGAGGAGGCCACGTATGGACATATCTGAATGGGAGTGGGAAGCAGAGTTGAAGTGGGTGGCTACTGGGAGATCCTGTCTGTTGTGGCGGACGGAGCGGAGGTGCTCGACGAAGCGGTCCCCCGATCTACGTCGGGTTTCATTGATGTAGAGGAGGCCGCACCGGGAGCACCGGATGCAATAGGTGACCCCAACAGACTCAGAAGTGAAGTGTTGCCTCACTTGGAAGTACTGTTTGGGGCCCTGAATGGTGGCAAGGGAGGAGCTGTAGGGACAGGTGTAGCACTTGCGCTTACAGGGATAAGTGCCAGGTGGGAGATCCGTGGGAAGGGACGTGTGGACCAGGGAGTCGCGGAAGGACCGATCCCTGTGGAAGGCCGAGAGGGGTGGAGAGGGAAAAATGTGCTTAGTGGTGGGGTCCAGTTGAAGGTGGCGGAAGTTGCAGAGGATAATGTATTGGATCCGGAGGCTAGTGGGGTGGTAGGTGAGGACAAGGTGAACTCTGTCCCTGCTGTTGTGGCGGGAGGATGGGGTGAGAGCCGAAGTGCGGGAAATGGAGGAGATGCGGGTGAGGGCATCACTGATGACAGCAGAAGGGAAACCACAATCCTTAAAGAAAGAGGACATTTGAGATGTCCTGGAACAGAAAACCTCATCCTCGGAGCAGATGCGGTGGAGATGGAGGAACTGGGAATAGGGAATGGCATTTTTGCATGTGGCGGGGTGGGAAGAGGTATAGTTGAGGTAGTCATGAGAGTCAGTGGGCTTGTAGAAGATGTCAGTGGACAGCCTGTCTCCAGAGATGGAGACCGAGAGATCCAGAAAGAGGAGCGAAGTGTCTGAGATAGACCAAGTGAATTTGAGGGCTGGGTGGAAGTTTGAAGTAAAGTCGATGAAATTGACAAGCTCAGCATGGGTGCAGGAAGCAGCACCAATATAGTCGTCAATGTACCGAAGGAGAAGTTGTGGAGCAGTTCCAGAATAGGTTTGGAGCACAGACTGTTCCACATAACCAACAAAGAGGCAGGCATAGCTAGGGCCCATGCGAGTTCCCATAGCTACACCCTTGGTCATGGCTGATCCAATTTTCCTCTCAGCTTCAACCTCCTGCCTTCTCCCCATATTCCCTCATGCCCTGACCAATCAAAAATCTATCAACTGCTGCCTTGAGTATCCATAAAGACTTGGCCTCCACAGCTGCCTGTGGCAATGAATTCAATAGATTAACCAGTCCCTGTATAAAAAAAGATCCTCCTCACCTCTGTCCTAAAAGGACACCCCTCTATTTTGAGGCTATGTCCTCCAGTCTTAGACACTGCCACCATAGGAAATATCCTCTCCACATCCATTATATTAAGGCCTTTCATCATTTGATAGGTTTCAAATAGGTCACCCCTCAATCATCTAACTCCAGTGAATACAGGTCCAGAGCCATCAAACCCTCTTCATATGACTAGTCATTTGATCCTGGTGTCATTTTCGTGACCTCCTTTGAACCCTCTCCAGTTTCAGGTTTTCTTTTCTAAGATTCTTTTTAAGATTAGGGGCCAAAAACTGCACACAATACTCTATATGAGGCCTCACCAGTACTTTATAAAGTCTGAACATTACATCTTTGCTTTTATATTCGAGTCCTCTTGAAATGAATGCTATTATTGCATTTGCCTTCCTCACCACAGACTAAACCTGCAAATTAACCTTTAGAGAATCCTGCACAAGTACTTCCAAATCTCTTTGTCCCTCGTTATCTTTTTGTATTTTCTTTCCATTGAGAAAATAGTCAACCCTTTCATTTCTTCCACCAAGTTGCATGACGACACACTTCCTGACACTGTATTCCATCTGCCACTTCTTTGCCATTCTCCTAATCTAGGTCCACCTGTAGCCTCCCTATTTCCTCAAAACTACCTGCTCCTCCACCTAGATTTGTATTGTCTGCAAACTTTGCAACAAAGCCATCAATTCCATCATCCAAATCATTGACATATAACTTAAAAAGAATCAGTCCCAATGCAGACCCCTGTGGAACACCACTAGACACTGGCAACCAACCAGAAAAGGCTCCCTTTATTCCCACATTTTGCCTCCTGCCAATCAGCCACCGCTTTATCCATTCTAGAATCTTTCCTGTAATACCGTGGGCTCATAGCTTGTTAAGTAGCCTCATTTGTGGCACTTTATCAAAGGCTTTCTGAAAATCCAAGTAAACAACATCAACTAATTTTCCTTTGTCTATCCTGCTTGTTATTTCTTCAAAGAATTCCAACAGATTTGTCAGACAAGATTTTCCCTTGAAGGAACCACGCTGACTACAGCCTATTTTATCATGTGTCTCCAAGTACCTCAAAACCACTTCCTTAATAATTGACTCTAGCTCTCAGCCACTGAGGTCAGATTAACAGGCCTATAATTTTCTTTCTTCTGCCTCTCTCCCTTCCTGATGAGTGGAGTGAATTTGCAATTTTCCATTTTGCCAGAACCATTCTTGATCCTTGAAAGATCATTACTAATGACTTCACAACTCTTCAGTCACCTCTTTCAGAACCTGGGGTGCACACCATCTGGTCCAAGGGGCTTACCTATCTTCAGACCTTTCAGATTCCCAAGAACCTTCTCTCTAGTAATAGTAAGTTCACATACTTCATGACCCCGACACCTGGAACTTCCATCATACTGCTAGTGTCTTCCATGGTCAAGGCTGATACAAAATACTTATTCACTTGGTCCGCTATTTCCTTGTCCCCCATTACTACCTCCCCAGTATTGTCTTCCAACCGTCCGATATCTACTCTCACCTCACATTTACACTTTATGTATCTGAAGAAACTTTTGGTATGCTCTTTAATATTATTAGTTGGCTTTCTTTCGTAGTCCATTTTTACCTTCTTAATGATGTTTTTAGTTGCCTTCTGTTGGTATTTAAAAGCATCCAAATCCTCTAACTTCACACTAATTTTTGATCTATTTTATGCCCTCTCTTTGGCTTTTATGTTGGTTTTGACTTCCCTTGTTAGCTACGGTTGTGTCATCTTACCTTTAGAATACTTCCTCCTCTTTAGGGTGTGTATATCCTGTGTCTTCCAAATTGCTTCCAGAAATTCCAGCTATTGCTGCTTTGTCATCATTTCTGCCAGTGTTCTTTTCCAATCAATTTTGGCCAACTCTTCTCTCAAGCCTTTGCAATTTCCTTTAATCTACTGTGATACAGAACCAACTGACTTTAGCTTCTTCTCTAAACTCAGGATGAATTCATTCATATTATGACCACTTTCCCCACATGGTTTTCTTATCTAATCAAGTCTGGTTTATTACACAACATTGAATCCAAAATAACTGATTCCCCAGTGGACTGAACTACGTGCTGTTCTAAAAAGCTATCCCATAGGCATTCTAGAAATTCCCCCTCTTGCAATCCTGCACCAATCTGATTTTTTCCCCAATCTACCTGGATATTGAAATCCCCCATGACGATTACACCATTGTCCTTTTTGGCATGCATTTTCTATCCCCCGTTGTAACTTGTAGACCACGTCCTTACTACTGTTTGGGGGTCTGTATATAACTCCCATCAGTGTCCTTTTACCCTTACAGTTCCTTAGCTCTATCCACAATGATTCAACACCTTCTGATCTTGTGACACCTCTTTCCAAGGATTTAACTTCCCTTTTTACCAACAGAGCCACACCACTTCTTCTGCCTTCCTGCCTGTCCTATCGATACAATGTGTATCCTTAGACATTAAGCTGCCAGCTATCATTTTCTTTCAGCCATGATTCAGTAATGCCTACAACATCATACTTGCCAATCTGTAACTGTGCTACAAATTCATCGGCCTTATTCCGTATACTGCACACATTCAAATATAACACCTTTAATCCTGTATTCACCTTCTTCAATTTTGTCCTCCTTTTGCGGTGCAACTCATACTGTTGACTTCAATTTTGCGCTGTCATCAGTCTCTCCTTGCAGGGAGTCTCACTACCTTTACCTTGTCAGTCAGGTGCTACAGTTGGATGCACTTCCTGCAGATGCAGACATCAGGGAGACTGTCAGGACCATCCCGTCTACACTTGTTATATATCCAACTTCTCAATCTTAAGTCCTAGCTTGTACCTGTTCTAGCTGAAGCCTGCTGAGCCAAAGCCTAGCCACTCTAACACTGTCCACTGCAATAATGGCTGCTCCAGTAGCATCTCGCTGCTGTTTATTTGCCCCTGCTCGGTGCCAAAGAGATCGGTATGATTGCAGCCCATGAAAAAATTCCAGAAGGCTCCGAGCTCTTTCTAAACCTTGTGTTGCCTCAACAACAAATGACTTCTCGCAATGATTGCTGCCCACTGAAAAGTTCCAAAAGAACCAGAGTTCTTTTTAAACAATGCGCTGCCTCACTAACGAACAACTTCTCACGATGATTGCAACACGATGAAAATTTCCGAAAAGGCTCTGAGCCCATTTTATAATTGAAAGAGGGCTCTTCAGATTATGAAGACATGCAGTCCTTTTTTATTGTCATTTAGTAATGCATGCATTAAGAAATGATTCATTACTTCCTCCAGCGTGATATCACAAAACACAGGACAGACCAAGACTGAAAAAACTAACAAAACCACATAATTATAACATATAGTTACAACAGTGCAACAATACCATAACTTGATGAAGAAGTCCATGAGCACAGTAAAAGTTCAAAGTCTCTCAAATGTCCCACATCTCACACAGACGGGAGAAGGAAGAAAAACTCTCCCTGCCATACCCGACCATGGTCTGACTCTGAGTCATCCGAAAACTTCAAACTCTGATCAGCTCTCCGACACCGAGTACTGAGCGCCATCTCTCTCCGATCGATTCGACCTCCATCTCGGTCGCCAACAGCAGACAAAGCCGGGGATTTTGAGGCCTTCCCTCTGAAAGATACCCGATCACGCAGTAACGACAGCAGTGAACGAGCGTTTCAGAAATTTTTCCAGGTGTTCCTCTGTGCTTTCACATCTGTCTCCATCAAATCAGAATTGTCCACGACCCCTATTTAACGGATACGATATCATTTTTCACCGGAGGGCTGCGCAAGTGCGGCACACTGCTCTCTCTCCTCCCGCAATCACAGTTGCTGGAAAAGGCTGCTTTTATTGTAAATTGAGGACATCTTGGATGAGCATCCTGACTGGTATGGAATCACCAATGCCCAACAATGGAAAACCCCATTAAAAAGTATTGAATATGGCCCAGTCCATCACAGGAAACGCTTTCCCCTCCACATCTACAAGGAGTGCTGTCACAAGAAAGCAGCATCTATTATCAAGTACCCCCACATCCAGACCCTGCTCTCTTCTCTCTGCTGCAGTCTGGAAGGAGATACAGGAGCCTCAGGTGCCATATCACTAGTTTCAGGAACAGTTATTATCCTTCGTCTATCAGGCTCCAGAACCAAGATGCTTCACTCGCCTCAGTGCTGCAATGATTCCACAACCTATAGACTCACTTTTGAGGACTCTACAGCTCATGTTCTCAGTACTATAGTATTTATTTACTATTTATTATTATTGTTATTTTGTATTTGCACAGTTTGTCAGTCTTTGTTTGTTTGATCTTTCTTTCCAGTCCTGATGAAGGTTCTTGGCCCAAAACCTCGACTGTTTACTCTTTTCCACAGATGCTGCCCGGCCTGCTGAGGTCCTCCAGCATTTTATGTGTATTGCTTGAATTTCCAGCATCTGCAGATTTTCTCATCTTTCTTTGTGTGTAGCTTTTCATTGATTCTATTTTATTTCTTTGTTCTACTGTAGATGCCTCCGAGAAAATAAATCTCATGGTGGTATATGGTGGCATATAGAGCATAGGAATCTACAACACATCACAGGCCCCTCGGCCCACAATGTTGTGCCGACCGTGTAACCTACTTAGAAACTGCCTAGAATTACCCTAGCACATAGCCCTCTGTTTTTCTAAGCTCCATGTATCTATCAAAGAGTCTCTTAAAATACTCTCCACCTCCAACACCATCGCCGGCAGTGTATTCCACTCACTCCCACTCTGTGTGGAAAAACATACCCCTGACATCCCCTCTGTACCTACTTCCAAGCACCTTAAAACTATGCCTCCACGTGTTAGCCATTTCAGCCCTGGGGAAAAGCCTCTAGCTACCTACATGATCAATGCCTCTCATCATCTTATACACCTCTATCAGGTTACCTCTCACCTCTGCCACTCCAAGGAGAAAAAGCCAAATTCATTCAAACCTATTCTAATGAGGCCAGTCAATATTAGAAAAGTTAAAATCACCCATCACAACAACCCTATTTTTTTTGCACCATTCCAAAATCTGCCTGGCTATCTGCTCCTCGATGTCCCTGTTACTATTGGGAGGGTCTGTAAAAAAACACCCATTTGGGTTATTGCCCCCTTCCTGTTTCTGACTTTCACCCACACTGACTCAGTAGACAATCCCTCCATGATTTCCTCCTTTTCTATCCCAACCTCTTTTGCCTCCTCCCTGTCCTTTTTGAAACATCTAAAGCCTGGCACACTCAGCAGCTATTCCTGCCCCCTGAGACATCCAGGTCTCTGTAATGGCCACGATGCCATAGTTCCATGGATTGATCCACAATCTAAGTTCATCCGCCTTGTTTACGATACTTCTTCAAAGTAAAGGAAAATTCCATCTTTTCTCTTCTATCCTTTTCGCTGCCATATCTCCACTGCTGGATGCACCTTTTTCCTGAGCTCCGGTTGTCTTTCTTCACAGTGGTCATGATCATGTCTCCAACACCAGCAACTGGTAACCTGTTCATCCGGCCCTTAATTCCCTTGACAGAGATGATGTACAGACCCTTGTCACCTGTATTATCAGTGCAGTTGATTACAGCCCCCATGGAAAGACCACGGGAGATGTGAAAATTTGCTCTGGATGACCCACCATGTCCTCTCTTTGACATTGCAGGAATTCCATATGCACTGGAATGATTCACCTGGAATTAACCTGAAAGGAGTAACGCAGGGCCAGGAGTTAAATGTATGTCAGAATAACTCAAAATAGAAAGATTGATCTGCACCGTCTAACTGAGAACTAGATTATTAATGTGCTTTGAGTAATACAGAGATTAGAACTTGGGATTGGTAGGTTAATATTAGAGGTGGAAGTATGTTCTACAGAGGTTGTATCTCAGAAGCAATGGATGAAAGAAAAAAAGGAGGGAAATGTGGTAGGAATGGGGTAGATTGATCTTTGAGTTGTGGGATGAAGGGCCTATACTGTGCTGTACTGTCTATGTAATATATTCAACAGTTTGCATAAAGGTTTATACAGAGGTGAGAGTTGTATTTAGATTTGGTGACAGAGTACCGAGTTGCTGTCCATCAGGTGGCAGCAGAGGTAGGCTTTTGACATGTGCATTGTTGGCAAGTCTGGCATTTCTTGACAGTCTGTTGTTGCTCATAAAATGAAACAAAACTTTTATAATTCCACTGTTTACTCTGTAAAGTTTCTCTCACAGTATATCCAGATTAGTGTTAAAGGAACAGCAGTTTAGTTTGAATTGATATTTGTGATGGTGACATCCGTTTCCACTCGCAGTTCTGGTCAGTTGAAATGATGTAAGTTGAGGCATTAACTGTGGAGGAAGTCTTTGTGAAATTCTTCTCCAAGGCTAGAGCCATGTTAAAGCCATGTGTCAAATGCATAGATTCATTGAGCTCTGCATGTGCATCACATCCTCAGTAGGAAACCTGACAGTCCTCACATGAAAGTGCCTGGTGGTCTGAGCTAGTGGTTGGGATGTAGCAAGCAGGCTGGACCTTGTGGGGATATGGTGGAACACAAGCTGAGCAAGGAAGTGGGATGGCAGTGCACAGGCTGGGAAATGCGGCGAGTCGGTGGAATGCAGGGTGAGCCAGGTGATGGGATGGTGAAATAGAGCTGTGAGTTTGGTGATACGCTGCATGTGACACAAGGGGAAGGCTCGAGACAAAGGGCAATCCAACCAAGATCTGGTGGGGCTGGTGGTAGGTGATGACACATCACAATGGCAATGAAGGTGGAGGAAGGCTGCAACTGTGAAAGGTCCCCAGTTATCTTTCATACCCGGTCTGTCAAGCACTGTGTGGTGGCTGCTGGCAGCTTCCCATTGCAAGCAATGCCACAGACCGGCATTCTCTACTGAGGGAATATTCTGGATTAAGTCCCGTGGTGCAGAATATGTGGATCCTTGACTGGTGCCTACAGCCCCTCAAGGCCTACCAATACATAATCCCCAAGGAGAACATCATACTCGGCTTGAGAGATCACACAAAATACTCTGGGCTGGTGATCCAGGAACACTTACTGTTGCACAGCAGAAATATCATATCCAATTGGAGTCTATCACATACTCATATACAGATGTACACTAGATCAACGGAATCTGTTTCTGAAAACAGACATTTCTACCAACAAGACGGGACATGTATGGGAATACCACCATCTGTGGCTTCCCCCGCTCACATACCTTCAGGATTTAGGAATACCATTCCCTTCCCAATGACATTACAGGAACAACTTCTGTGCTACAAGGTTGCATCAGCATCTTCTCAATAGCAACTAGGAACGGGTAATAAATGCTTACCATGACATGCCAGTAATACCAGCATCCCAGGTATTAACAAAAGAAAACACACGTGCATTACCCTGCAGTGCATTTAGCATAGACAGCGGAAAGTATTATAGGTTTATGCAACACACACACACCCACGGACACACACGCACACACACACGCACAGCAGGTCAGGCAGCATCCACGGAGGAAATTGCTAGCTTTTATTTCCCTTACAGATGCTGCCTGACTTGCTGAGTTTCTTCAGTATTGTGTGCGTGTGTGTTCTGTTTCATATTTCCAGCATCTACAGAATTTCTTGTGTTAGTTATAGCTTTGTTACAGAACATGAACTTAGAACAATACAGCACAGGAACAGATCCTTCGACCCACAATGTTGTGCCAAACAATTTGAATTAGTAACTGCAACACACATCAAAGTTGCTGGTGAATGCAGCAGGCCAGGCAGCATCTCTAGGAAGAGGTACAGTTGATGTTTCAGGCCGAGACCCTTTGTCAGGACTAACTGAAGGAAGAGTGAGTAAGGGATTTGAAAGTTGGAGGGGGAGGGGGAGATCCAAAATGATAGGAGAAGACAGGAGGGGGAGGGATGGAGCCAAGAGCTGGACAGGTGATAGGCAAAAGGGATACGAGAGGATCATGGGACAGGAGGTCCGGGAAGAAAGACAGGGGGGGGGACCCAGAGGATGGGCAAGGGGTATATTCAGAGGAACAGAGGGAGAAAAAGGAGAGTGAGAGAAAGAATGTGTGTACAAAAATAAATAACGGATGGGGTATGAGGGGGAGGTGGGGCATTAGCAGAAATTACAGAAGTTGATGTTCATGCCATCATGTTGGAGGCTACCCAGACGGAATATAAGGTGTTGTTCCTCCAACCTGAGTGTGGCTTCATCTTTACAGTAGAGGAGGCCGTGGATAGACATGTCAGAATGGGAATGGGATGTGGAATTAAAATGTGTGGCCACTGGGAGATCCTGCTTTCTCTGGCGAACAGAGCGTAGGTGTTCAGCAAAGCAGTCTCCCAGTCTGCGTCGGGTCTCGCCAATATATAGAAGGCCACATCGGGAGCACCGGACGCAGTATATCACCCCAGCTGACTCACAGGTGAAGTGTCGCCTCACCTGGAAGGACTGTCTGAGGCCCTGAGTGGTGGTAAGGGAGGAAGTGTAAGGGCATGTGTAGCACTTGTTCCGCTTACAAGGATAAGTGCCAGGAGAGAGATCAGTGGGGAGGGATGAGGGGGGATGAATGGACAAAGGAGTCGCGTAGGGAGCGATCCCTGCGGAAAGCAGAGGTGGGGGGAGGGAAAGATGTGCTTAGTGGTGGGATCCCGTTGGAGGTGGCGGAAGTTACGGTGAATAATATATTGGACCCGGAGGCTGGTGGGGTGGTAGGTGAGGACCAGGGGAACCCTATTCCTAGTGGGGTGGTGGGAGGATGGAGTGAGAGCAGATGTATGTGAAATGGCAGAGATGTGTTTGAGAGCAGAGTTGATAGTGGAGGAAGGGAAGCCCCTTTCTTTAAAAAGGAGGACATCTAACTTATCCTTGTAAGCAGAACAAGTGCTACACATGCCCTTACACTTCCTCCCTTACCACCATTCAGGGTCCCAGACAGTCCTTCCAGGTGAGGCAACACTTCACCCGTGAGTCGACTGGGGTGATATACTGTGTCCGGTGCTCCCGATGTGGCCTTCTATATATTGGCGAGACCCGACGAAGACTGGGAGACTGCTTTGCTGAACACCTACGCTCTGTCCGCCAGAGAAAGCAGGATCTCCCAGTGGCCACACATTTTAATTCCACATCCCATTCCCATTCTGACTTGTCTATCCACGGCCTCCTCTACTGTAAAGATGAAGCCACACTCAGGTTGGAGGAACAACACCTTATATTCCGTCTGGGTAGCCTCCAACCTGATGGCATGAACATTGACTTCTCTAACTTCCGCTAATGCCCCACCTCCCCCTCATACCCCATCCGTTATTTATTTTTATACACATTCTTTCTCTCACTCTCCTTTTTCTCCCTCTGTCCCTCTGACTATACCCCTTGCCCATCCTCTGGGTTTCCCCACCCCCTTGTCTTTCTCCCCAGACCTCCTGTCCCATGATCCTCTCATATCCCTTTTGCCAATCACCTGTCTAGCTCTTGGCTCCATCCCTCCCCCTCCTTTCTTCTCCTATCATTTTGGATCTCCCCCTCCCCCTCTCAAATCTCTTACTAACTCTTCCTTCAGTTAGTCCTGACGAAGGGTCTCAGCCTGAAACATCGACTGTACCTCTTCCTAGAAATGCTGCCTGGCCTGCTGCGTTCACCAGCAACTTTGATGTGTGTTGCTTGAATTTCCAACATCTGCAGTATTCCTGTTGTTTGAATTAGTAACTGATCTCTTCTGCCTACAAAATGTTCATATCATTCCATTTTCCTCATATTCATGTGGCTATTTAAGTGTCTCTAAGGTTTCTGCCTCTACCACCTCACATTCCATGCATCCATCACTCTGTGTAAAGCTTTGCTCCTTTGAAATTACCCCCCTCACCTTAAACGCATACGCTCTGGTATTAGACGTTTCAACCCTTGGAAAAAGATATCATCTGTCCACTCTGTTTATACTTCTCATAATCTTAAATATCATGGTCCTGACTGAACAGTGGCAGGCATCCAAGTTTCGGCACGCCAATTCCCTGGAGTTTGGTTAGCTGCCGCGGACTCTAAGACCAGACTCCCACCACGTTCCTTCGTGGACTGTCTGTACTTAAAGGCCTCATGCTGAGCACTCAGTGCTGAGTTGTAGGAGTTCTAGTGCTATTGTTTGTGATTTTGCCTCTGCATTTCTTTGGGGTTGCCTTGTTTAGTTTTGAGTGCGAGTTAAATCTAGACCTTAGTCTGCATTCGGGTTCACCACCATCCGTCAGTCTCTCATTACGGCACGGCTGAGCTCTCATGAATCCAGCAGAGTCTGGATGTCTGTGAACTGTGTTGGCCTACCAGGGAGCAATTGTGGGCAGACATGACAACATGCCTCAGGAGCTGCTCGCCACTATCCAGAAGCTCTCTGACTCTGGTAGGCAGGATCTGAGTTTGGCCGGTGTGGCTTGTTCAAGCTGGTGATCCCATCAATACTCCACCTATCAGCTCCTGAACGGTACAATGGTCACACCAAAGTATGCCAAGGATTCCTGGTACAATACTCCTTGGCCTTTGAGTTACAACCATCCAAGTTCCTGTTGGACCACAGTAAGGTAGCCTATATAATTGCAACAATTGTTCATCCCAGTTTGGCAAAAGAATAAATCAAGGAAGGTAGTGCACCCGTGGCTGACAAGAGAAATTAGGGATAGTATCAATTCCAAAGAAGAAGCATACAAATTAGCCAGAGAAAG
The DNA here is from genome assembly GCF_030028105.1 of Mobula birostris. NCBI lineage: Eukaryota > Metazoa > Chordata > Chondrichthyes > Myliobatiformes > Myliobatidae > Mobula > Mobula birostris. Next base: position 144,167,050 of record NC_092375.1, on the reverse strand, counting down.
TGGCTCACCTGAGGACTGGGAGAAATTCAGAGTTCAGCAGAGGAGGACAAAGGGCTTAATTAGGAAGGGGGAAAAAAGATTATGAGAGAAAACTGGCAGGGAACATAAAAACTGACTGTAAAAGCTTTTATAGATATGTAAAAAGGAAAAGACTGGTAAAGACAAATGTAGGTCCCCTACAGACAGAAACAGGTGAATTGATTATGGGGAGCAAGGACATGGCAGACAAATTAAATAATTACTTTGGTTCTGTCTTCACTAAGGAGGACATAAATAATCTTCCAGAAATAGTAGGGGACAGAGGGTCCAGTGAGATGGAGGAACTGAGCGAAATACATGTTAGTAGGGAAGTGGTGTTAGGTAAATTGAAGGGATTGAAGGCAGATAAATCCCCAGGGCCAGATGGTCTGCATCCTAGAGTGCTTAAGGAAGTAGCCCAAGAAATAGTGGATGCATTAGTGATAATTTTTCAAAACTCGTTAGATTCTGGACTAGTTCCTAAGGATTGGAGGGTGGCTAATGTAACCCCACTTTTTAAAAAAGGAGGGAGAGAGAAACCGGGGAATTATAGACCAGTTAGCCTAACGTCGGTGGTGGGGAAACTGCTGGAGTCAGTTATCAAAGATGTGATAACAGCACATTTGGAAAGCGATGAAATCATCGGACAAAGTCAGCATGGATTTGTGAAAGGAAAATCATGTCTGACGAATCTCATAGAATTTTTTGAGGATGTAACTAGTAGAGTGGATAGGGGAGAACCAGTGGATGTGGTATATTTGGATTTTCAAAAGGCTTTTGACAAGGTCCCACACAAGAGATTAGTGTGCAAACTTAAAGCACACGGTATTGGGGGTAAGGTATTGATGTGGATGGAGAATTGGTTAGCAGACAGGAAGCAAAGAGTGGGAATAAACGGGACCTTTTCAGAATGGCAGGCGGTGACTAGTGGGGTACCGCAAGGCTCAGTGCTGAGACCCCAGTTGTTTACAATATATATTAATGACATGGATGAGGGAATTAAATGCAGCATCTCCAAGTTTGCGGATGACACGAAGCTGGGCGGCAGTGTTAGCTGTGAGGAGGATGCTAAGAGGATGCAGGGTGACTTGGATCGGTTAGGTGAGTGGGCAAATTCATGGCAGATGCAATTTAATGTGGATAAATGTGAAGTTATCCACTTTGGTGGCAAAAATAGGAAAACAGATTATTATCTGAATGGTGGCTGATTAGGAAAAGGGGAGGTACAACGAGACCTGGGTGTCATTATACACCAGTCATTGAAAGTGGGCATGCAGGTACAGCAGGCGGTGAAAAAGGCGAATGGTATGCTGGCATTTATAGCGAGAGGATTCGAGTACAGGAGCAGGGAGGTACTACTGCAGTTGTACAAGGCCTTGGTGAGACCACACCTGGAGTATTGTGTTCAGTTTTGGTCCCCTAATCTGAGGAAAGACATCCTTGCCATAGAGGGAGTACAAAGAAGGTTCACCAGATTGATTCCTGGGATGGCAGGACTTTCACATGAAGAAAGACTGGATGAACTGGGCTTGTACTCATTGGAATTTAGAAGATTGAGAGGGGATCTGATTGAAACATATAAAATCCTAAAGGGATTGGACAGGCTAGGTGCAGGAAGATTGTTCCCGATGTTGGGGAAGTCCAGAACAAGGGGTCACAGTTTGAGGATAAAGGGGAAGCCTTTTAGGACCGAGATTAGGAAAAACTTCTTCACACAGAGAATGGTGAATCTGTGGAATTCTCTGCCACAGGAAACAGTTGAGGCCAGTTCATTGGCTATATTTAAGAGGGAGTTAGATATGGCCCTTGTGGCTACAGGGATCAGGGGGTATGGAGGGAAGGCTGGGGCGGGGTTCTGATTTGGATGATCAGCCATGATCATAATAAATGGCGGTGCAGGCTTGAAGGGCCGAATGGACTACTCCTGCACCTATTTTCTATGTTCCTATAATCTTGCTCCTTACTGGAAGAGCCCTTGCCTGGGCCACTGCACTCTGGGAGAACTATTCCGCTGTCTGTACCAGTGCAAAACTCTTTTCAGATACTTTGAGGAGGGTGTTCTAGCATCTTGTCAGAGGACATGGGTCTTCAACTTGCATGAGGGTATCAGTCTGTGGCTGATATTCCATAGTATTTTGTACCTTGGCCGCAGAGAACAGATGGAATATGGAAGCATGAACTGGCTCTATTCCTTAAGGGATTGAGTGATGAGCTAAAGGATCCCCTTGTGGTCTGAGACCCAATGGAAAATCTAGGATCTTATGGATTCTCTAGATTCGACTCGATAACTAACTTAAGGAAAGGAGAAGAAATGAATAAAGGGGATTATACCAAAGAGACACCCCTTGACTATCATTTGTCCTCTCCTATTTCCCAGGCTAGGATTCTTCTTCAACGGCCACAGATCCCAGCCTCTGAGGAGACCCTGCAAATGGGCTGGACCAGGCTCTCTCAAACTGGAGGGGGGACAGGAGCTGCATTTATGGTGGACAGGCCGGACATCATGGGACCTCTTGTCTCAAGCTGCCAGGAAACTCCTGGGACGGTCCAATGTAGGGAGGTCTGTGACAGTTGCTAGCCTCACTCCCAGGTCAGCTGCCTTTGGTGTGGTGCTCCCTGTGTCGCTTTCATGGGGAGACCAAGAACATTCCCTAGATGCCATTATTGACTGTGGTGCAGTGGGGATTCATTTGCAGCTCAGACTGCCCAGAAGATTGAAAATCCCTTTCAGCATTTCCATCAGTGGCTCATCAAGAGACCTTTGGCTGGGCAGATCAATCACCAAACACCCCTGCTCAAGATCGCCCAGGATGTTGAATCAATCTAGCTCCTCCTCATTCGTGCCTCAGAAATACCACAGATTCTGGGTCAGCCCACAGCCCGAGAGTCATTTGGACTACTGATGTTGTTCTGGGCTGGTCAAACCAGTGCACCAGTTCAGAGGAGGTTGATGAGAAAGATTCTGGGAATGAAAGGGTTATCATATCAGCAGCAATTGAAGGCCCTGGGCCTGTACTCACTGGAATTTAGAAGAATGAAGGGGTGGGGTGGGGTGGGGTTGGGGGGGGGGGGTAGAATCTCATTGAAAGCTATCAAAGGTTGAAAGGCCTAGATAGAATGGATGCAAAGAGGATGCTTCCTATGGTGGGGGAGTCTAGGACCAGAAGGCACAGCCTCAAAATAGAGGCATGTCCATTTAGAACAGAGATGAGGAGAAATTTCTTTAGCCAGAGGATGGTGAATCTGTGAAATTTGTTGCCACTGGAGGCCAGGTCACTGGTTGCATTTATGGTGGAGGCTGATAGGTTCTTGACTAGTCAGGGCGTGAAAGATTACGGGGAAAAGGCAGGACCTTAAGACCATAATATATAGGAGCAGAAGTCAGCTATTGGGCCCATCAAGTCTGCTCTGCCATTCAATCATGGGCTGATCCAATTCTTCCAGTTATCCCCACTCCCCTGCCTTCTCCCCATACTCTTTGATGCCCTGGCTAATTTCTGCTTTAAGTGCATCCAATAACTTGGCCTCCATAGTCGCCCGTGGCAACAAGTTCCACAGATTTACCACCCTCTGACTAAAGTAATTTCTCTGCACTTCTGTTCTAAATGGACGTCCTTCAATCCTGAAGTCGTGTCCTCTTGTCCTAGACTCCCCTACCATGGAAATAACTTTGCCATATCTAATCTGTTCAGAACTTTTAACATTCAAAATGTTTCTATGAAATCAAGGGAAAGGAACCAGCCACAATGAAATGGTGGAGAAGACTCGATAGGCTGAATGGCCTAATTCTACTCTTAAAAAGAAATGCCTCCAAAATAGGCCAAAGACACTTTCCAAGTTACCTCTCGAATTGCATCCTGAGTTTACTTCCAAGACTACCTCAGACATCTTCCCACCCAGGATCAAAAAATGAGAAACCAGATGCCCTCTCTCAACAGTTCGAAGCACCTGACAGGGAAAAGAACCTTCAACTATAATCACAAACAAGAAAAAAATCTGCAGATGCTGGAAATCCAAGCAACACACACAAAATGCTGGAGGAACTCAGCAGGCCACGCAGCATCCATGGAAAGGAGTGAACAGTCAACATTTTGGGCTGAGACTCTTCATCAGTACTGGAGAAAAAAAGATGAAGAGTTTGAGCTAGAAGTGAGGGGTGGGGGGAGAGGAAGAAACACGAGGTGATAGGCGAAACTGGGATGGGGGAAGGGTGAAGTAAAGCGCAGGAAAGCTGTTTGGTGAAAGAGATACAGGCTGGAGAAGTGGGGAATCTGATAGGAGAGGACAGAAGGCCATGGATGAAGGAAAAGGGAGAGGAGCATTAGGAGCAGGTGATGGGTAGGTAAGGAGATAAGGTGAGAGAAGGAAGACCTGTGTAATGGTCTTCCTGAATGTATCTTTGTTCATTCAGAGGTGCTCATCTTCTTCGAACCTAGCAAGGCATCCAAGCATGGCTTGCACCTTCGAGTTTGCCAAGGGACATTACAGGTAAACACAAAATATTTCGCAGATGCTGGGGTCAAAGCAACACACACAAAACCCTGGAAGAACTCAGCAGGTTGGGCAGCATCCGTGAAAAGGAACAGTCAACGTTTTGGGCCGAGACCCTTCGTCAAGACCAGGGTGGTCTGCCATGAATAAAGGTGTCCGGGAATATGTCTTAGCATATGATGTCTGCAAACAAAATATAGAACCCCGAGGACAGGCTCAAGTTTCAGACTCTCCTCATTCCTACTCACCCTTGGTCCCACATTTCTATAAATTTTGTCACTAGTCTTCCGGCATCTCAGGGTAATACAGTAATCATGGTGGTTGTAGACCTATTCTCCAAGGCCTGCCGTGTCATACTCCTTCCCAAGCTACCACTGGCTTCAGAGACCACCAAGCTGATGTTACAGCATGTCTTCAGGATTTACGGTTTCCCTCAGGAACTTGTCTCCAATCATGGCTCTCAGTTTGCCTCCAGAGATTCACTGGTCTATAGTTTCTGGGATTATCTCTTGTTCCCTTCTTGAATAATGGAACAACATTAGCTTCTCACCAGTCCTCCTGGACCTTGCCTGTTGCTAAAGAGGACACAAAGATATTGGTCAAGGTCCCAGCAATCTCTTCTCTTGCCTCGCTCAATAACCTGGGGTATATCCCAGCATTTGATGGGATATACCCCAGATTATTGAGAGAGGCATGTGAAGCGGTTGTGGATGATACGAAGATTGGTGTTATTGTAGATAACATAGAAGACTAGCAAAGGATACAATGGGGTATAGATCAGTTGCAGATATGTGCAGAGAAATGACAAATGGAGTTTAGCCTGGGGTATATCCCATCAGGCCCTGGGGATTTATTCTTCTTAATACTCTCTAAGATACCCAACACCACTTTATCCTTTACCTCAAAATGCCCTAGCATATCAGTGATCCCCCTATCCTCCACATCCTTCTCCTTGGTAAATACTGATGTAAAGTACTTATTAGTATACCCGCAACCTCTGCATCCAAGCAAATGTTTCCCCCTTTATCCTCGAGTGGTTCTCCCTCGTTCTCCCCAGTTACACCTAAACTGGAGGGGGAACCAATATCCTTGCTTGAGCTGTTCAAGAGGGTCTAAACTAATTTGGCAAGGGGATGGCAACCAGAGTGATAGGTCTGAGGATGGGGTAGATGGTTTACAAACAGAGGCATTGTGTCGTGAGATTGCTAGCAAGGAGGGTCTGATGATAGGACAACACTGCAGTCAATGGAATGAGTTGCAATGTAAAAGGTGGACAAAATTGAAAAGGATGAGTACAGGACTGAAGGTGAAATGTTTGAATGCACAGTATATGGAATAAGATATATGAACTTGCAGCACAGTTAGAGATTAGCATGTATGATATCGTGGGCATCACTGAATCAGGTTGAAGGAAGGTTATAGCTGGGAGCTTAATATCCAAAGATACACATGGCATGGCTCTGTTGGTAAAAAATGAAATCAAATCATTAGGAAGAGGCATTGAATCATTATGGATGGAGCTAAGAAACTGCAAGAGTGAGTGAAAAGACCCTGATGGGAGTTATGTACAGACCCCCAAACAGTAGTACAGATGTGGTCTATAAATTACGATAGGAGATAGAAAATGCATGTCAAAAGGGCAATGTTACTATGTCCATGGGACAACACTTCACCTCCAAGTTAGTCAGACATAATCTTTAATTTTGTTGCATTTTGATGCAGACAATTAAAAAAAATAAACAAAACTGTTGACTTGGGCAGAAATTATGGAAAATTACATCATTTGTAAACTTACTAAAACACAGAAATGTGGGAGCTGAAGTAGGACATTAGCCTTTCGAGTCTGCCAAACCATTCAATGAGATCATGGCTGATCTGTATCTTAAATCCATCCTCTTCTCTTGGCTTCACATTATTTTGACTTCTCCACTAACAAAACTTCATTAATCCTCATTTGTAATACCATTTGTGGTAAGAATCAGTGCTTCTGAACTTCTCCTTTGTATTGTGTGACTCATTCATCTACGGAAAATATCAGTCTTTATCTCCCCTATACATACTTCCCAAGATCTTAAAACCTCACCCCTTGTGTAATCTCCCCTTGGCAATGCAGCTTTGTAAACAAATAGTTCAGTTTTTGGCTTAAAATATTGAACATTTTAAAAGCTCATAAGTCTGATTTTTAACTGAAAACATACTTGCAATCATTTCTTTCAAACTTATCTTAACAGGAATCATATCCTTACTTGATTGATGGTGTAGTTTATGGTGCAAGACAACAATTAAACATTCAGCATGATGAGATTTTCCTCCTACCTCACACCAGCATCAGAAAGGTAATTTTGTACTTTATCTTTTGAATTAGACATATAGAATCTAGATAATTCTATAAAATGTTCACTTATTCCATCCTTTTTGTTGATGTCTTATTTACAGAATTGTATGGCATAGAAATAGGCCCTATGGCCCACTTTGTCCATAAGACATAAGAGCAGAATTAGGCTATTCAGCCCATTGAGTCTGCTCCGCCATTCTATCATGGCTGATCCCGGATCCCACTCAACTCCATACACCTGCCTTCTCGCCATATCCTTTGCTGCCCTGATCGATCAGGAAACGATCAACATTTGCCTTAAGTACATGCATGGACCTGGCCTCCACCGCAGTCTATGGCAGAGCATTCCACAGATATACTACACTGCCAAAAAAAAATGTCCTCCTTATCTCTGTTCTAAAGGGTTGTCCCTCAATTTTGAGACTGTGCCCTTTAATTCTGGATACCCCCACTACGGGAAACATCCTCTTCACATCCACCCTATCTAGTCAATTCAACATTTGGTAGGTTTCAATGAGATTCCCCTGCATTCTCCTAAATTATCGTGAGTACAGGCCCAAAGTTGCCAAATACTCTTTCATTCCCGGAATCATCCTTGTAAACCTCCTCTGGACTCTCTCCAATGACACCACATCCTTTCTGAGATATGGAGCCCAAAAATGTTGACAATATTCTGTGTATCTTATAAAGGCTCAGCATTATCTCCTTGCTTTTATATTCTATTCCCCTTGAAATAAATACAAGCATTGCATTTGCCTTCTTTACCACAGACTCAACGTGTAAATTATCTTCTGGGAGTCTCGCATGAGGACTCCTAAGCCCCTTTGCATCTCTGTTGTTTGAACCTTCTCTCCATTTAGAAAATAGTCCACACTATTGATCCTTTTAACAAAATGCATTATCATACATTTCCCAGCACTGTATTCCATCTGCCACTCTGCAATCATATTGCTTCCTCAACACTATCTACCCCTCCACCTATCTTCGTATCATCCGCAAACTTTGCCACAAAGCCATTAATGCTATTATCTAAATTATTGACAAACAATGTGAAAACCAGAGATCGAAATACTGACCCGAGGAACACCACTGGTCACTGTCAGCCAACCAGAAAAGGCCCCTTTTATTCCCAATCGCTGCCTCCCGCCTGTCAGCCATTCCACTATCCATGCCAGTATCTTTCCTGTAACACCACAGGATCTTAACTTGTTAAGCAGCCTCATGTGTGGCACCTTATCAAACACCTTCTGGAAATCCAAGTAAATGTCATCCACTGCCTCTCCTTTGTTCACCCTGCTTGTTACTTCCTCAAAGAACTCTAACTGATTTGTCAGGCAAGATCTCCCTTTACAGAAACCATGCTGACTTTTACTTATTTTATCATTAGTGTCCAAGTACCTCGAAATCTCATCCTTAATAACAGACTCCAATACTTTCCTAACCACTGAGGTTAGGCTAACTGGCCTATAATTTCCTTTCTTTTGCCTTCCTTCATTCTTAAAGAGTGGAGTGACATTTGCAATCCTCCAGTCCTCTGGGACCATACCAGGATCAAGTGAAAGATCATGACTAATGCATCTGTTATCTCTTCAGCAACCTCTCTCAGGACTCTGGGATGTAGTCCATCTGACCCAGCTGACTTATCCACCTTGAGTTTGCCTGGCACTTTTTCCTTTGTAATAGCAATGGCACTCACTCCTGCCTCCTGACACTCACAGACCACTGCACACTGCTAGTGTCTTCCATGGTGAAGACTGATGCAAAGTACCCATTAAGTTCATCTGCCATTTCTTAGTCCCTCATTACTACCTCACCAGCATCATTTTCCAGTGGTTCAATATCAACTCTCACCTCCCTTTCACTCTTTATATAACTGAAAAAAATTTGGTCCTGCTTTATATTATTGGCTGGTCTGTCCTAATATTTCATCTTTTCCCTTCTTATAGCTTTTTTAGTTGCCTTTTGTTCGATTTTAATAGCTTCCCAATCATCCAACTTCCCAATGACTTTTGCTACCTTATATGTCCTTTCCTTGGCTTTTATGCAGTTCTTAACTTCCTTTGTCAGCCACAGTTGCCTACCCCTGCCATTGGAGAACAACTTCCTCTGCGGGAGATACCTATATAGCACCTTGTGAACTATTCTTAGAAGCTTCAGCCATCTTTGCTCTGCCATCATCCTCGCCATTGCCCTCATCCAATCCACCTGGACAAGCTCCTCTCTCATGCCTCTGTAATTCCCTTTATTCCACTGCGATAGAGATACACGTGAATTATGCTTCTCCCTCTCAAATTGCAGTATAAATTCAATCATATTATGTTTTCTTCCTCCTAAGGATTCCTTTATGTTAAGCTCCCTAATAAGATTTGGGTTATTACACAACACCCAATCTAAGATAGTCTTTCCCCCAGTAGTCTCAAGCAAAAGTCACTTTCAAAAGCCATCTCATAAGCATTGAACTAATTCCCTCTCTTGTGATCCAACACCAACCTGATTTTCCCAATCCCCTTGTATATTGAAGTCCCCCACTACAATTGTGTCATTCCCTTTTCACATGACTTTTCCATCTCCCCTTGCAATCTCAACCCCACATTTTGGCTGCTATTCAGAGGCCCACAAGGGGTTTATCCTATTTGAATAATATTCACAAATAGGGATGTTGATTAAAAATTGTATTTCACCCATACAGTTTTAATGCTATTTCTTTGAAGTCCCAGACAGAAGATAGCAGCTTCAATTTGGATCACTCACCACTTAGCAAGAAAGTGACAGCCTACTTGGGAGGCAATCGAGAACACTCAATCTTCTGACTCAAATGCAATAACCATACAAGAAAATTGCTTTTGTAATAATGTTTATAATTGAAACTGTCTACATGGTTTAAAATTGGTAGGATGCACAAGGGATAAAATACTATTTAAATTCCTGCTTTAAGAGAGGAATGCAAACAGCATGGATGATAAACTTTTTAAATTAGAGACCGTAATAACTGCATTTTTTTCCTGAAGCAGCAATAGTTTTTATTCAACCTGCATTCTTAATGTGATTCAAGAAACTGCAGATGATGGAAATCTAAAATAAAAATGGAAAATTCAGCAAGTAAGGCAATATTTGGAAGAAGAGAAATGGCATGAATGGTTTGTGTCAAAAACCAAATATCAACTGAGTATTTCCAGCATATATTGTTTTATTTTTGAAGTTCAGATGAAAGATTTTTCAACTTGAAATTTTAAATATTAGTCTTCCCACAAATGCTGTCAGTCCTGCTGAGCATTTCCAATATTTTATATTTTTATTTCTGCCTTAACATGTTGAATTAATTTCTTAATTTCTGAACCTAGATATAAAGTAAGTGATAGAGTACAAAGAAGTCTTATTTCTCATCTTACAACTATCTCTGATGAAGGCACTATTTACAAGCAGATCTGGAAGAACCTCAATAAGATGGTTATTAAGAAGAAACCAATCCTGAAATGCTAAATGGTTTCTGTCACTCTGGGCTACTTAATTCATATTGAAAACCAAATTTTAACCTGAGCACTTGAACACCTGAGAGAATACCATACCTGAGCCCTCTCCCATTTCTATACCATAATATGGTACCATACGTACTTTCACAGATCTGTTTGGCACATCACAAAAATAAAAATTGTACTCCTACCACACCTAATAATATCTAGAGCATTCTATTGCCCATGTAGCACTCTCTTGAAGTATTGCAGGAAATATAGAGGCCAATTAGCTAGTTCCCTCAAATATTAAGGAAATGAAAGACCAGTATATCTTTGGTTGGGGAATATAGACCAGCTTTTTCCTGGAGAAGAACTAGTCTGATGTTCTTTCAATGATGCCGTGTTACCTTTTATGTCCTGCTTGCTTGAGATCGCGGGCAGAAGATAGCAGTTCACATTTGGATCACTCACTATTTGGCAAGGAAATATTACCCAGGTTGGACTCAAGAATCTTGACCGAGCCTGCAACCATCTGAGTCAGATCCAAGAACTTTCCCTGACACTACTCACTGTTTTTTTTTGTGAAAATGGATGAAAAATCTCATTTTAGTACAGAAAGCAATATATCACAAATAATATTTAAAAAGGTATGTTCAAGTTAATCTTTTGACTTGAGTCCAGTGAAGAAAAGATAGTCCAAGCATCCATTAGCAATAAATAATACTAGAAACCATTTATCTGTCAAATTGAATGGACGATAATGTTGAGTTCAAATGTAGAAACTTAATTAAATCCTTTGCAAGTTATTGTTCTATAGATTTGCTAAATGTGCCTGCAGAAAAAGAATCCCAGGGCTGTATATGGTTACATATATGTATTCTGATAATAAATTTTACTCTTGAACTTTAAGGTGGCAGTTGCGAAGAATAAGATTGCTGACTGTTTATTCATTTTCACGGATGCTGCCTGACCTGCTGAGCTCCTCCAGCTTTTTGTGTACACCCTACCCTTATATTCACTTGGTCCATTTCTGACACCCTCTCTCCCCTTTCTCAATCTCTTTGTCCCAATCTCTGAAGACAAACTGTCTACTGACATCTTTTATAAACTTATCTTGACTCATCCCACTCATTCTCTTGTAAAAATGCAATTTCCTTTTCTCAGTTCCTTTGTCTCTGCTGCATCCATTCCCAGGTGAGGTTTTCCTTTCCAGGCCAAATATTAGCAAATGGGACTAGCTTGAAAGGGGACCCTTGTTTGGCATGGGCCAGTTTGGTAGAAGGGCCTGTATCTGTGCTGTATAACCTTATGACCCTATGACCTATGACTCTATACAAAAGTCTGATTTAACTGTCGTGTAGAAGGAATTCTTTGGATCAAAGTGTCTGGAGATGTGATTTACAAAGTAAAAAGTGAAGGAATGGAAGCAATGATACAACTTTCAGCTTAACAAAAAAATATCTTGCCTGGTATTTTTTTCCTTTGCATTTTACACAAGAAGTACGAGAAGTAGAAGAGGAGAAGAGGTTAGCTAAAACAGCTGGCCTGGCCAAACAAGGGGCTTGGACCTGGTGGGAAAGTGTTGAACAACGACATCTATCTTGGAATGTTCTGTGGCAGATGGAGCCACTCCGCATTTCTTTTCTATGCAGAGCAGCATACGATCTGCTCCCAACACTTGAGAACCTCAGCACCTGCTATGAAGATAGGACAGACAGGTGTGCTGCTTGTAGTGAGAAGGGAACACTTCAACATATCTTGAGTGCATGCAGAGTCAATCTTTCCAGCGGCATGTACACTTGGAGACATAACAACGTTCTCAAAGTTGTGACAGATGCAGTTGAGCAGAGAGTACTGCAGCACAACTTATCTCATGCCCCATTCTGCACAGAGCATCGCATATCATTTGTGAAAGAAGGCTCCAAGTCAAAGGTGTACAGCACAGGCTCACGATCAAGCATACTTTCTTCAGCCAATGATTGGTGTGTCAAGGCCGACCTGGACGGGAAAGGCAGTTTCCCGGAGCAAATAGCTTTCACAACATTGCATCCAGATATAATCGTATGGTCTGACACCAGTAGAGAAGTGGTTATTGGTGAACTCACAGTCCCCTGGGAAGATAACATCGATGAAGCCCATGAGCGCAAGTTAACCAAGTATGCAGAATTAAGATCAGAATGCAGAGACAGAGGGTGGAAGGTCTCATGCTATCCATTCGAAGTAGGCTGCCGTGGGTTTATTGCGTTCACTTTCCAGAAGTGGCTGCGTGACCTTGGCTTCACTAGAAGGGAGATCAAGTCAACCAGCAGGGCTGTAGCTGAGGCAGCAGAGAAAGGATCAGCATGGGTGTGGACTGAGTATGTCCAGAGGGGCAGATAGTCAGACGGTGTATACATATCTTGCAAACCCTTCAGTAGTTGCATAGACACCTGAAGAGCAGACTATCTGTTGGAGGGAAGTGACTGATAGAGGCAGATGCCAAGTTTTTAAGCTCACCAGTGGGAGGAGGTGCTTTAGCACTGCTGACCCACCACCTTGAGGGAGTCTTGATCATAAGCCGGATGAAACTCCTGAAGACAGGTGGCAGATCAACTGATGATCCCACTGGTGATAGCACAGGACAGTTAACATCCTAGTCCAAGTGTATTTTTAACTCAATTCTAAAACGTAAGAAATACGTGCAGGAATAGATGTACAGACTCTAGAGCCTGCTCCACTATCAAATAAAATATAGCTATTCTGATCTTGACCACAGCTCCATTTTCTTGCCTGTTAACGTAATCTCACTTCACAAAGGCCAAGAGGCTACTAAGCCTTTGATATATACAATTTGACAGTTCTCTATAGTAAAGAACTTTGAAGACCTCTGACCATCTGAGGAAGGAAATCAAGAATGTAACGATGGATTACAAAAGTAAGCTAGCCAATAATATGAAAGAGGATACCAAACATTTCTTCAAATACATAAAGTTTAGAAGAAATGCAAGAGTGGATATCTGACCACTGGAAAACGATGCTAGAGGTATTAATGGGAGACAAGGAAATAGCGTACAAACTAAATAAGTATTTTGCATCAATCATCACTGTGGAAGAGATGAGCTGTATGGTGGAAGTTCCAGGTGTCAGGGGTCATGAAGTGTATGAGGTTACCATTACTAGACAGTTCTTGGGAAACTGAAAGGTCTGAAGGTAGATAAGTCACCAGGAGCAAATGGTGAACGCTCCAGAGTTCTGAAAGAGGTGGCTGAAGAGATTGTGGAGGCATTAGTAATGATCTTTCAAGAAACTCTAGATTCTGAAATGGTTTTGGAAGACTGAAAGATTGCAAATGTCGCTCCAATCTTCAAGAAGGGAGAAAGGTAGAAGAAGGGAGAGAGGTAGAAGAAGGAAAATTATACGCCCGTTAGTCTGACCTCAGTGGTTGGGAAGATGTTCAAAGTTCAAAGGTTCAAAGGTACATTTAATGTCAGAGAAATGTATACAATATACATCCTGAAATGCTTTTTCTTCGCAACCATCTGTGAAAACAGGTGTGCCCCAAAGTATGAATGACAGTTAAATGCTAGAACCCCAAAGTCCCTCCCCCAGCTTTCCTCCCTCCCATGCATAAGCGCCAGAGAACGACAATCCCCCCCTCCAACCGGCAAAAATAAAGGGCACCCGCTACCAGCACTCAAGAGTGAGCAAAGCAATGGCAAAGACACAGACTTGCAGTTACCCCAAAGGCTACATTGTTCACCTGATAATTCGACATGCTGCACGCCCTCTCTCTCCTAATAAGGGAGAAAGAGGTGACTCCATTCCATTTTCCAACGAGCGGGAGAGATAACAAACAACTCGCTGGTTTACAATGCTAAAAGTCCATTACGTCGCTTTTTTCAAGCTCCGTGCCTGGAGATCACAAGGATCCCTGGTCCCCAGGCACACAGCAGAGGTTCTAGCTCCCCCAACGACACATGGATCTCCTGTGGCGACATCCACCCTTGGTCATGACTATGAGGACACGCAGTCCTCTTTTATTGTCATTTAGTAATGCATGCATTAAGAAATGATACTATATTCCTCCGGTGTGATATCTTGCTGATGCCATCAGGAAGAAGGTACAGAAGCTTCAGGACTTGTAGTACCAGGTTCAGGAACAATTATTACACCACAGCTAACAAGCTCTTGGACCAGTGGGGATAACTTCATTTAACTTCACTTGCCCCGTCACTGAACAGTTCCTACAACCTATGAACTCACTTTCAAGATCTCCTCACCTCATGTTCTCGATATTTACTGTTTATTTATTTTTTTTCTTCTGTATTTGTAGTTGTCTTTTGCATATTGGTTGCTTGTCAGCCCTGATGGATATGGTTTTGCATTGATTCTATTACGATTCTTGGATTTACTGAATATGCCCAGACTAAAACAAATCTCAGGGTGGTGCATGGTGGCATACATGTACTTTGAACTTTTAACATTTACTGCAAGGATATGGACTTACTGCAATTTGCCTATCGCCACAATAGATCTACAGTAGATGCAATCTCATTGGCTCTCCATATGGCCTTGTACCACCTGGATAACAGTAACACTTTTGTCAGGCTGCTGTTTATTGATCACAGCTCAGTGTTCAACACCAACTACCCTCTGTGCAAATCGAAAAGCTTCAAAACCTGTACTTTCCTATGCTTGATTTCCTCATGGGGAGACCACAGTCAGTGCGAATTGGAAATAACATCTCCTCGCTGACAACCAGAGCCAGTGCTCCTCAAGATGTGTGCTTAGCCTACTGCTCTATTCTGTCTACAGCCATGACCGTGGCTAGGCAAAGCTCAAATGCCATCTATAAATTTGACAATGACACAACTATTGTTGGCAGAATCTCAGATGGTAACAAGAAAGAGGACAGAAGTGAAGTAGCTCAACTGGTTGAGTGGTGTTGTAACAACAACCTTACACTCAATGTCAGTAAGATCAAGGAATTAATTGTAGACTTCCGGATAGGGAATTTGAAGGAACACACACCAGTCCTCATCGAGGGATCAGCAGTGGAAAAGGTGAAATGTTTCAAGTTCCTGGGTTTCAAAATCTCTGAAGATCTATCCTGGGCCCATCATATTGATGCAATTACAAAGAAGGCATGTTGGCAGCTCTGTTTCATTAGGATTTTGAGGAGATATGATGAGTCACCAAAGACCCCAGCAAATTTCTACAGATGTACCATGGAGAACATTTTCACTAGTTTCATCACTATCTGGTATGGAGGGGCCAAATTTCACAACATATGTCGGTGATATTAAAACTGATTCTAATTCTAAAACTATGCTCCCTAGCTCCAGAATACCTCATGAAAGAAACATTCCCCTCAGCAGTTACTCAATCCCTTTGAGAATCTGACATCCTTCAAAGAAACTGCCTCTCATTCTTCTAAACTCCTGTGTGTGTTGGCCCAACCTACTTGACCTTTCCTCATAAGGCAGTATTTCAAGCTGGAGATATGAATCTGGTATGTAATGAACTTTCTCTGTACTTCAATGCAATTATCTCCTTTTTTAACAAAGGAAACCAAAATAATATACAGCATTCCAGACATGCTCTCACCAACGTTCTGTACAGTTGTAGCAAAACCTTTCTGCTTCTGTAAGACCAGCATTCCATTTGTCTTCCTATTTCTTTTATCTACCTGCAGAGTAACTTTCTGTGGTTCCTGTATGAGAACAGCCAGATACCCTTACCACAGTGTTCTGCTGATGTTCTGAGGATCAGAATCAGATTTATTTTCACTGACTTATATGATTAGAAATTTGTAGTTTTGCAGCAGTACAGTGCAAAGACTGTAAATTACAAGGATAAATATATACTGCAATAAAGACAATAATGAGGTAGTGTTCAGGAGTTGTTCAGAAATCTGATAGCAGAAGGGAAGAAGCCATTTCTAAGTCATTGAATATAGGACTTCAGTCTCCTGTACCTCCTCCCCGATGGTGGTAATGGGAAGAAGGCATTTACTAAATGGTGAGAGTCCTCAGTGATGGATGCTGCTGTTTTGAAGCATTCCTTCTGAATATGTCCAATATGGCAAGGGTTTGCCCATGATGAAGCTACTACCCTCTGCAGCTTCTTGTGATCGTGTTCAGTGGAGACTCCATACCTGGCTGTGATGCAACTAGTCAGACAGCTCTCCTCCATACATCTAGAAAAATATACAAGAGTCTTCAAAGATATACTGAATCTACTCAAACTCCTAATACGTTAGAGCTGCTGGTGTGCCTTCTTCATGTTTCCATCAATGTGTTCATCCTCTGAGATGTTGACACCTAGGAACACTGAAGCTGCTCACCCTTTCGTCCTTTGACCTCTCAATGAGGACTGGTGTGTGTTCTCCCAATTCACCCTACTGGAGTCCATAATCAAGTCTTTGGTCTTGCTGACATTGAGTGTGAGGTTGTTGATGTTATACCAATCAACCTATCTATCTAACACCTGTTTTCCTCCTTGCTGACATCTGAGGTTCTACTGACAATATTGGTATCACAGACATATTTATAGATGGCATTTGTGCTGTGCTTAGCCACACAACCACAAATGTTAAGAGAGTAGAGCAGTGTGCTAAGCATACACTTAGTCAATGGGTTTTCTGTCCTTCCTACCAAATGGCAAATACTACATTTCCCCAATCTATCTTCCAAACCCTTGTAAGTGATTTGCACTCCACATACCTTGCTTTTTTTCCTACCTTTATATCATCAGATTTAGATTTTCTCCAGCATGTCATCCACAGGGCTTCTCCTCATCCTCCAAGTTGTACTTTGTATATGTAACCAAACTGTTAGAGCAGGCTTAAAGAATCTGGCCTTGAGTATGGCCTACACCTGGTCCTCTGTTCTATTAATCAATTTAGAGTTGATAAGCATCCAGAGTGTGCTCATTGGTTAGAAAGAGCTCTTGGATATCCACAGGTTGTTAAGACCATTTAGTAGAGGCAACTTTTTTCTTTTGTTCAATGTTAATCAACTTTATCTATGTGAAAAGGCATTAATATTGCAAAGCCCACCTGATTTTCCATGATAAAACTGAGACCAAAAATATTTCAACTACCACCACTCTGGCATTCAGCAAAAAATCTCATAGAGAACTTTAGAAAATGATGCTTTCTAACTCCAGAAACCCTCATGAGAGAAACATCCCCTCAGCAGTTACTCAATCCCTTTGAGAATCTGACATCTTTCAAAGAAGTTGCCTCTCATTCTTCTAAACTCCTGTGAGTGTTGGCCTAACCTACTCAACCTTTCCTCATAAGGTAATATTTCAAGCTGGAGATATGAATCTGGTATGTAATGAACTTTCTCTGTACTTCAATGCAATTATCTCCCTTTTTAACAAAGGAAACCAAAATAATATACAGCATTCCAGACATGCTCTCACCAACGTTCTGTACAGTTGTAGCAAAACCTTTCTGCTTCTGTAAGACCAGCATTCCATTTGTCTTCCTATTTCTTTTATCTACCTGCAGAGTAACTTTCTGTGGTTCCTGTATGAGAACAGCCAGATACCCTTACCACAGCGTTCTGCCGATGTTCTGAGGATCAGAATCAGATTTATTTTCACTGACTTATATGATTAGAAATTTGTAGTTTTGCAGCAGCAGTACAGTGCAAAGACTGTAAATTACAAGGATAAATATATACTGCAATAAAGACAATAATGAGGTAGTGTTCAGGAGTTGTTCAGAAATCTGATAGCAGAAGGGAAGAAGCCGTTTCTGAGTCATTGAATATAGGACTTCAGTCTCCTGTACCTCCTCCCCGATGGTGGTAATGGGAAGAAGGCATTTACTAAATGGTGAGAGTCCTCAGTGATGGACGCTGCTGTTTTGAGGCATTCCTCCTGAAGATGTCCAATATGGCAAGGGTTTGCCCATGATGAAGCTACTACCCTCTGCAGCTTCTTGTGATCGTGTTCAGTGGAGACTCCATACCTGGTTGTGATGCAACTAGTCAGACAGCTCTCCTCCATACATCTAGAAAAATATACAAGAGTCTTCAAAGATATACTGAATCTACTCAAACTCCTAATACGTTAGAGCTGCTGGTGTGCCTTCTTCATGTTTCCATCAATGTGTTCATCCTCTGAGATGTTGACACCTAGGAACACTGAAGCTGCTCACCCTTTCGTCCTTTGACCTCTCAATGAGGACTGGTGTGTGTTCTCCCAATTCACCCTACTGGAGTCCATAATCAAGTCTTTGGTCTTGCTGACATTGAGTGTGAGGTTGTTGATGTTACACCTGTAGCCCCCTGGCCACCCTCAGGGTTGCTCGGCTCGCTGTCGTCTAGGGAAACAGCCCTCGGCCCCGCCAGACTGGGTAATAGTTTGTGTGGATGCTGTGTGAGGTACCCCACCCCGCCCAAATAGCAGACAATACACCAGATGCAATTAAATGATATACAGTTTATAGATATTACTGGAACTATATAATTAAGAGAGAATAAAATATAAAAGGAAACTAAAAGGTGCCACACTTATCAAAGTTCAATCTCTTTGTGCACACAGTTGGAGCTCAGGACCCTTCTTCTTCGCCCTGCTACCCCTTGGACCACCTCGACCGGCCGCCTGGGACCAACAATGGTGGTCGACCAGACACTCCACACGAGTCCGTCTCCGTCACCTCTCCTCACTGAACGCCCTCCTCGGGGTCTGACCCCGTTAGCGGACATCACAGCACCGGGACCATCCTCTCTCTCTCTCTCCCGCCTTCTCCCCCAAAACCCTGCGCATACAGTATCTTCAAATACACCAAAAACATAACAACTATCCCATTTGGTTCATAACATCTTCTTATCAGTAATGTGATTCAACAAACTGCTAGCAGGAAGGACTTTCTCAGCGTTTAACATAACAAAGAAGCATTCCCAAGTATAACATAACAAAGAAGCCATTTTAATTAGTCTACACAGTAACATAAGAGACGAAACCCCCTTACACTCTCCCCCCACCAAATAAAGTCATGCCCTCATGACTTCTAAATAACTCGCCAACCAGTCCTACAGACACACAACACACACATACACAGATACACACAGTGACAGTGCTCCCCAAACAGTGGACCTTACGCCCGTCCCACGGGCGCTACATAGGCCAACCTATCTGGGAGCTTCTTAACCCTCCGAGACCTCCGTACCCCCTTCACCTAAACCCAAAAGGCTCAGACACTACTAAGGATACCTCAGGCCTGCTTGCCAACTCCTGTCTCACTCAGGCCACCATAACAGCTCGGAGCCCCCTGTCCTGTGTGCAGGGCCCCACCTCTCCTCCTTCCTGATCCTGTTGTAACTCAGACGGCCTACAGTTAGCCCTCCCCACCACACGTGACTCAGTGGGAGAAGGGCCAAAGGTCTCTTCCTCAATCACGGGGAAGGTAGCGAAAGGCAGCATGTACCACATGTGCAGCACATCATCCTTTGAATCCATATTCGTCCTCATTCCCTCTATCAGTAGCTGCTGTTTAAGTTTCTCCAAACTGAAACATTTAGCCGGGGCTACCCCTTCAGCCTCCTGCAGTCGAGACGTCAGCTTCTTCGGGGACTCCTTCAACTCTTGCCACAGCCTCAGCAGTTCTGACTCAGGGTTCTTGGCCATCTCCACCTGGGACGCAGTTACCCCACTGGCTTCTTCCACCCTGACCCGAAAAGAAGCAGTTAAAGGATGTTCAGCCTCCAGTTTTTCCTTCCTGAGGAGGTCTTCCAGGTCAACTCTCAGTTTTTCCACTTCATTTAAACTGTCGATAGTCATCGTCAGGTTCCTTTCAAGCGTCCGCCTCCCTTTTCCGAGATCTGTCCTCCATTTCTTCACCTCCACGGGAGTGTAGTCAAACTCCCCTCCCTGGGCTCTCGGTTTTCTGTTGGCCTTAGTCAGAAGACTTCCTTGCTCCTCCCCAACTTGTAAGTCTTCCAATCTTTTCTTAATCGACATCTTGAGTTTCTGCTGATCCCTTTGAACGTGGGTCATTGTTTCTTCTCGCTGGATTAATTCATCAGCACCTGACCGCAGTGTTGGCTCGGAATTCCGTTGCTCCTTCTCCACGTTGACGAGCGTGAATTCCAGGTCTGCAATGGTCGTTCTACAAGCGCGGCACTCAGTCTCCGGCCAGCATTTCTGAGCACTCAGTTCTGCGGTGCAAATCCCCTCCCTCCCCTGTGTCTCATTCAGACTGACGACCTGGGTTTTCTTCCCCAGGTCCACCACCGTCTGAAGAACACCAGGAACTTCAGCTGGTATGTTGGGTCATTTTTCTCACATTGCACCAAACTCCTCTAGCCAAAAACTCCTCCGCATTTGACACTTCACTTCTGTCGCCCGGGCTCAGCCACTTGCCTCACCTCATAGTCCCCCCAGATGAATCCAAGCTCTAGGCGGTCATCCACATACACCAAAAACTCCACACACCTTCACTTCCCCCATGGCCTTCCTCATGCCCCGCGGGAAGGATGCATGGCCTCCGGATATGCCCTTGGGCATCTTTTCGGATCGGAAGAATCCTAGGGAACTAATAACGGCCGTCGTCGGCTCGACAGCTGCAGTCCTCAGGATCTGGCAACATCCACTCCTCAGATCCAGCTCATTAAACCACGTCGCATAATCCACACACACACTGCCTCCATCTTCTACGGCGCCAGGGTCCAGTTGCTGCGACCTCTCTCTCACTGAGGTGTCTTCAGCGGTCAATTCCCCTCCCTCGTGGTAGTTCGGAGCATCTACTAAGAGGGTCTCACCCTCAGTTACTTTCCCCAGGCCGTACCACCGCTGGGTCTCGCTTAAATTCGGTACTGGCTCAAGGCTGCTACACACGTCCTCAGAAGCAACTCGACACGCTGGGTGCCCAGACAATGCCCCCATGAACTCCAGGGTCATTAACCAATCATCATCTTCTGGATAACTACTGGCACTGGTACCCAAAATCTCCGGTGCCCTTGCGGTTGTCAAGGGTAAATGCTTCAGACACCGGTTGTAAAACGAACTGTACAACAACTTGACCTGCGCCCCAGGGTCGAGGATGGCTTTAGCATTGCTTCCCTCTATCCATAACGACACTCTGGGGCGTGGTGCCTCTAAGCCTTCAGGAATAGGGTTTTTTCCTTTCGGAAGTTCATTGCTACATTGGTGGGAATGTGCTTCCCCAGAGACTCCAAGCCGTTCCCCCACTGGACCTCCACTAAGTCTTCCGACACCGCTCTGATCAGTTGGACAACTGAAGGAGAGGCTGATCCCCTAAAATGGTCCCCCTGGCACTGCAAGCAATTTAGCTGCCCTC
Source organism: Mobula birostris (assembly GCF_030028105.1). NCBI lineage: Eukaryota > Metazoa > Chordata > Chondrichthyes > Myliobatiformes > Myliobatidae > Mobula > Mobula birostris. The sequence goes on along the minus strand of NC_092375.1, from coordinate 144,145,458 downwards.
CTAGCCAGAGAAGACACACTGAAAACTTTCCCCCCTCTTTCAAATAACTGACAGCTGTCACTACGGTGTAAGTGAACCTGACAGCTCTAACACCGTCACCAGCCCGCCTACTTAAACTTTCAACCAATCCCTGTCGCTCTCCTTCAACCGAGCACTGCCACTCATCTAACAACTGAGAGATCCGCTCCGCCCACGGCTCGCACGCCTCCGCCCCTCTTGGGGTGGACACTATCCCAAGCGCCAGGTGGAGCCTGCCAGAGCTAGAACATTTATTCGCAGACACTAACTCCAAATCAGACTGCTCTTTCCTCTTTCTCCCAACAACATGGACAGCCCCGAGTTCCACCTCCAACTCGTCAGTGCCAGCCTGAACTCGAACAAAGACCGCACCCACCACGCATACAGCAATAACCAGCAAATAACCCACGGAGACACACATTACAGATTTAAACAGGGCACCCACACAGCATACCGGGAGACCCAATCCCGGACGAGCCCACACAATGTAGCCCCCCGGCCACACTCAGGGTCACTCGGCTCACCGTAGTCTAGGGAAACAGCCCTCGGCCCCGCCAAACTGGGTAATAGTTTGTGTGGATGCTGTGTGATGTACCCCACCCCGCCCAAATAACAGACAATACACCTGATACGATTAAATGATTTACAGTTTATAGATATTACTGGAACTATATACTTAATAGAGAATAAAATATAAAAGGAAACTAAAAGGCGCCACACTTATCAAAGTTCAATCTCTTTGTGCACACAGTTGGAGCTCAGGCCCCTTCTTCTTCACCCTGCCACCCCTTGGACCACCTCGACCGGCTGCCTGGGACCAACAACGGTGGTTGACCAGATGCTCCACACGAGTCCATCTCCGTCTCCTCTCCTCGCCGAACGCCCTCCTCAGGGTCCGACCCCGTTAGCGGACATCACAGCACCGGGCCCATCCTCTCTCTCTCTCTCCCGCCTTCTCCCCAAAACCCTGCGCATACAGTATCTTCAAATACACCAAAAACGTAACAACTATCCCAATTGGTTCATAACATCTTCTTATCAGTAACGTGATTCAACAAACTGCTAGCAGGAAGGACTTTCTCAGCGTTTAACATAACAAAGAAGCATTCCCAAGTATAACATAACAAAGAAGCCATTTTAATTAGTCTACACAGTAACATAAGAGACGAAACCCCCTTACACACCAATCAACCTATCTATCTAACACCTGTTTTCCTCCTTGCTGACATCTGAGGTTCTACTGACAATATTAGTATCACAGGCATATTTATAAATGGCATTTGAGCTGTGCTTAGCCACACAACTACGAATGTTAAGAGAGTAGAGCAGTGGGCTAAGCATGCACTTACTCAATGGGTTTTCTGTCCTTCCTACCAAATGGCAAATACTACATTTCCCCAATCTATCTTCCAAATCCTTGTAAGTCATTTGCATTTCGCATACCTTGCTTTTCTTCTTACCTTTGTATCATCAGATTCAGATTTTCTCCAGCATGTCATCCACAGGGCTTCTCTTCATCCACCAAGTTGTACTTTGTATATGTAACCAAACTGTTAGAGCAGGCTTAAAGAATCTGTCCTTGAGTATGGTCTACACCTGGTCCTCTGATCTATTAATCAATTTAGAGTTGACAAGCATCCAGAGTGTGCTCATTGGTTAGAAAGAGCTCTTGGATATCCACAGGTTGTTACGACCATTTGATAGAGGCAATTTTTTTCTTTTGTTCAATGTTAATCAACTTTATCTACATGAAAAGGCATTAATATTGCAAAGCCCACCTGATTTTCCATGTTAAAACTGAGACCAAAAGTATTTCAACTACCACCACTTTGGCATTCAGCAAAAAATCTCATACAGAACTTTAGAATTCCTATCTGCATATATCCTTTCCTGCATATTAAAACTTTGACAGACCTTTGTTCATTAAGTGATTCATTATTTGTAATCCATTTTGGTAAAATGCAGTCAATCAAGCAAATATATTGGGGATGTATTTTGGAGCAAGTTTATTAAAGGAAAGAAGGATAGAATAGTGATAGGGGATAGGGGATTTGATAGTTAGGGGGACAAATAAGAGGTTCTGTGGAAGAGATCGAGAATCCCGGATGGTCTGTTGCCTCCTTCGTGCCAAGGTCCGTCATATCTCGGATTGCGTTCTCTGTATTCTCAAGAGGGAGGGTGAGCAGCCGGATGTTGTGGTCCATGTAGGGACCAATGACGTGGGTACGAAGAGTGAAGAGGTCCTGAAAGGTGAGTTTAGGGAGTTAGGCGCCAAGTTAAAGGACATGTCCTCCAGGATAGCAATCTCAGGATTGCTACCAGTGCCACGTGCAGGCGGGTTTAGAGATAGTAAGATAGTGCAGATCAACACGTGGCTGAAGACATGGTGCAGGAGGGACGGCTTCAGATTTATAGATAATTGGGCAGTTTTCCCGGGAAGGTGGGACCTGTTCCGGCGGGACGGTTTATATCTGAACTGGAGGGGGACAAATATTTTTGTAGGTAGGTTTGCTAGAGAGGCTCCGGTGGATTTAAACTAGATACAAGGAGGGAGGGGAACCAGAGTGTAGGAACAGATGTAGGGGAGATGTTTGAAAAAGAAAATAGTAAAGTTGTTTGCACCGTTAGTGATAAACAGAGAGTAAGTGGTGGAATTGTTGGAAAGTATTCTTAAAGATGGTATATATAATTATCTGGATAGACAGGGTCTGATTAGGAACAGTCAACATGGATTTGTGCGTGGAAAGTCATGTTTGACAAATCTTATTGAATTTTTTGAAGAGGTTACTAGAAAAGTTGACAAGGGTAAAGTGGTGGATGTTGTCAATATGGACTTCAGTAAGGCCTTTGACAAGGTTCCACACAGAAGATTAGTTAGGAAGGTTCAATCGTTAGGTATTAATATTGAAGTAGTAAAATGGATTCAGCAGTGGCTGGATGGGAGATGGCAGAGAGTAGTGGTGGATAACTGTTTGTCAGATTGGAGGCCGGTGACTAGTGGTGTGCCTCAGGGATCTGTACTGGGTCCAATGTTGTTTGTCATATACATTAATGATCTGGATGATGGGGTGATAAATTGGATGAGTAAGTATGCAGATGATACTAAGATAGGTGAAGTTGTGGATAATGAAGTAGGTTTTCAAAGCTTGCAGAGAGATTTAGGCCAGTTACAAGTGTGGGCTGAAAGATGGCAGATGGAGCTTAATGCTGATAAATGTGAGGTGCTACATTTTGGTAGGACTAATCAAAATAGGACATACATGGTAAATGGTAGGGCATTGAAGAATGCAGTAGAACAGAGGGATGTAGGAATAATGGTGCATAGTTCCCTGAAGGTGGAATCTCATATGGATAGGGTGGTGAAGAAAGCTTTTGGTATGCTGGCTTTTATAAATAGAGCATTGAGTATAAGAGTTGGGATGTAACGTCGAAATTGTACAAGGCATTGGTGAGGCCAAATTTGGAGTATTGTGTACAGTTTTAGTCACCGAATTATAGGAAAGTTGTCAACAAAATAGAGAGAGTACAGAGAAGATTTCTAGAATGTTACCTAGGTTTCATCACCTAAGTTACAGAGATAGGTTGAACAAGTTGGGTCTTTATTCTTTGGAATGTAGAAGGTTGAGGGGGGACTTGATAGAGGTATTTAAAATTATGAGGGGGATAGATAGAGTTGACATGGATAGGCTTTTTCCATTGAGAGTGGGGGAGATTCAAACAAAAGGACATGAGTTGAGAGTTAAAGGGCTAAAGTTTAGGGGTAAGATGAGGGGGAACTTCTTTACTCAGAGAGTGGTAGCTGTGTGGAACGAGCTTCCAGCAGAAGTGGTTGAGGCAGGTTCGATGTTGTCATTTAAAGTTAAATTGGACAGCTATATGGACAGGAAAAGAATGGAGGGTTATGGGCTGAGTGCAGGTCGGTGGGACCAGGTGAGAGTAAGAGTTTGGCACGGACTAGAAAGGCCGAGATGGCTTGTTTCCGTGCTGTAATTGTTATATGGTTATATAGTTAATAGGTTATAGATTCATCTACACTTCTCCCTTCTTGCCAGCCTCAATCACAACTGACTACACTGTCTTTATTTCCCTTCTGATTCCCAGCTGTTTGTCTGAAGAGGGTGGAACTGGAAACAAGTTCTTTCAAAAAACCTTACAGCAATTAGATGAAAGATTCCAGCTGGAATGTGAATTGAATTTTTTTTCACTACAAATTACTGAGTGGAAGATGAAGCCAAATCACATGGAATGCAATGTGAAAATCACAAAACATCCTTGCTTTTAAACTGTCAAGGCTCTGGGGGACAGGAAATCTGTTTATTCTTGTTGTTAAGAAATAAACGTTAGACAGTTTAAAAATTCCCCAGCCCTATTTCCAGCACTTCAACCTTTTAATCCATATCTCTGTACACTCAAAGATGTAGCATTCCTTCCCCAGGACATTGCAAATTTGCCCATATGATGTTTACCTCTCCTGGGTTTGTTACAAATTTTCTCTGGCTGGAGAGACAACAAAAGAGGCAAGTGGGGACAGTTGGCACACTTTGTGAACGATAGTCCCAAGGAGACATTGGATTGCCCATAGTTAGGCACTTGGTAAGTTCCAATAAAAAGAAATTAGGTTTATGCAGAGCAGCTCTTTTGAGAATGGGCATTGTGTGAGTGGGGAGTTGAGGCTTTGACTCATCGAGGCTTTAGCGAGGAGAGGGTAGGTCATAGGTAGATTTTATTTTTCATTATTGATTCTCTCTTCATTTCTGATTTCTTCCTGCACATTTAGCACAATGGAGACACAAGACAGAATAGTAGAATGCTCCTCTTTAGGGATGTGGGAAGGCAGGGAGACCCCTAGCGCATCCAGCTGCAACGTCCAGCAGACCATGTTAAAGAGTTGGAGCAGGAACTGGATGATCTCTGGATCATTCAGGTGGCTGATGAGAAGTGGTTACACCCAAGATGCAGGTCACAGGTAAATGAATAACCATCAGGAACGGGAAAGGGGATAGGCAGCCAGTGCAGAATGCTCCTGTGGCCATTCCCATTAATAACAGTCATGTTTAGCATATTGTTGTGGGGGAATGACCTAGCAGAGGAAAGCCACAGTGGTCAGCTCTCTGGCACTGAGTCTGGCTCTATGGGTCAGAAGAGGAGGGGAGAAGAGGGGCACTACAGTGATAGTGGATTCATTGGTTAGGAGAACAGAAAGGAGGTTCTGTAGACAAGAACAAGATTCCCAGATGGTTTCTTGCCTCCTAAGTGCTAGGGTCACGGGCATCTCAAATCAGGGCCACAGCAGTCTTCAGTGGGAGGGTGAGTAGCCAGAGCTGGTGGTCCATGTAGGTACCAATAACTTGGGTAGGTGCTGCAAAGTGATTTCAGGGAGTTGTGGTTCTAAGTTAAATGACAGATCACCAGGGTTGTGATCTCAGGATTGCTATCCATGCCACATGCTAGTGAGGCCAGAAATAGGAAGATCATACAGTTTAATATGTAGCAAAGAAGATAGTGCTGGGGTGGGGGGAGCTTCAGATTTTTGGATCATTGGGCTCTCTTCCAGGGAAGATGCACAGAAGAGATGGTTTGCACCTGAACTGGAAGGGGGACTAATATTTTAGTGGAAATGTTCTCTAGTGCTGCACGGAAGTTTAAACTAGAGTTCCAGGGGAATGGGTACCAGAGTGCCAGGATAGATAGTGGAGCGGTTGTGGAGAAAGATGTTGTTAAGCCTATATATAAAGTCAGGAATCAAAAGGTTGAGCATAGTGTACCTAAAGTTCTAAATTGCATATATTTCAATGCAAGAAGTATTGTAAGGCAGGAGGATGAGCTTAGGGCATGAATCAGTACGTGGAATTATGATATTGTAGCCATTAGTGAGAAATGGTTACAGGAGGGACAGGACTGGCAGCTTAATATTCTAGGATTCTGTTGTGTTAGATGTGACAGAGCTGGAGGGGTTAAAGGAGGCGGGATGCCATGACTGGTGAGGGAAAATGTTGTGACAGTGCTCAATCAGGACAGACTGGAGAGCTCATCTAGTGAGGCTTATGGGTAGAAGTGAGGAATAAGAAAGGTATGACCACATTAATGAGATTATATTATAGACTACCCAGCAGTCTGCAGGATTTAGAGGGGAAAATTTGTAGAGAGTTTGCAGACTGTTGCAAGAAACATTAGGTTATGATAGAAGATCATTTTAACTTTCCACATGTTGTTTGGAAATCCCATATTGCAAAAGGGCTGGATGGGAAAGAATTTGTTAATTGTGTTCATGAAAGTTTTCTTAATCAGTACACAGAAGTCCCATTCAGAGAGAGTGCGATACTGGATCTCCTTTTGTGAAATAAGACAGGGCAAATGACAGAGGTTTGTGTAGGGGAACACTTTGCATCTAGTGATCGTAATGACTTCAGTTTCAAGGTAATTATGGAAAAGGATAGATCTGGTCCTCAAGTTGAGATTCTAAATTGGAAAAAGGCCAGATTTTGATGGTTGCAGAAAGGATCAAGCAAGTGTGAGTTGGGGCAGATTGCTTTCTGGCAAAGGTGTACTTGGTAAGTGGGAGGCCCTCAAAAGTGGAATTTTGTGAGTACAGAGTTTATACATTCCTGTCAGAATAAAACGCAGGGATAACAAGTTTAGGGAACCTTTATTGTCAAGAGATATTGCGGCCCTGGTTAAGAAAAAAGGAGGTGCATAGTAGGTGTGACAGACAGATACAAATTAGATACTTGAAGAGTATAAGAAATATAAGAGAACACTTAAGAAGGCAAACTGAAGGGCTAAAAGAAAACGTGGGGTTGCTCTACCAGACAAAGTGACGGAGTATCCTAAGGGCATCTACAGATATATTATGAGCAAAAGGACAGCAAGGACAAAGTTGGTCCAAGGATACACATTGCATCGAAAAGAGAGGTAGGTAGGAAGAGTGGGCAGGGTGGCTCTGTTTGTACAAAAATAAATCAAATCCTTAGAAAGAGGTGCCATAAAATTGGAAGATGTAGAATCCATATAGGTAGAGTTAAGAAACTGCAAGGGTAAAAAGCAGTTCTGCAGTTGAAGGAACTCCAGAGCAACACACACAAAACGCTGGAGGAACTCAGTAGGCTAGGCAGCATCAATGGAAATGAATAAACAGTTAACATTGTAGGTCGAGACCTTTCATCGGGACTGGAAAGGAAGGAGACGAAGCCAGAATAAGAAGATGGTGGGGAAGGTAAGGAGTACAAGATAGAAGCTGATAGTGCAAAAAGTCTCCAAAAGTTACACATGGGTCTTTGAACAGTAGCAAAGATTTGGGATACAGATTACAATGGGAAATAGAAAAAGAATGGGCAATATAGAGCAATATACAGGTAGATTGGGAAAATCACGTTGGTGCTAGATTCCTAGAGAACATACTTGTAGAGATGCCTAAATGGAGCAATTTGTGGTTCAACCCACCAGAGAAAACACAATTCTGGATTGGGTGTTGTGTAATAAACCAGATTTGTTTAGGGAGCTGAAGGTAAAGGAACCCTTATGAAACAATGATCATAATATGATAGAATTCACCCTGCAGTTTGAGAGGATGAAGTAAAATCAGATGTATCAGTATTATAATAGAGTAAAGAAACTACAGAGGCCTTGGAGAGGAGCAGGCCAATGTTGATTGAAAGAGGACACTAGCAGGGACGACACCAGAATAACAATAGCTGGAGTTTCTGGGAATAATATGGAAGATGCAAAATAGATCTATCCTAAAGAACAAGTATTCTTAATAGAAGATGAGACAACTGTGGTTGACAAGGGAAGTCAAAGGCAGCACAACAGGAAAATAAACTAGTGTGAAGAAGCAAACATTCAAACTCTTCATCGTTATCTGCTATTTAATGAATGAGCTTTAATTTTGTTGATAAGACCACAAAAGTCATGCGTGAAAAAAGTCACTGGCTGAGGTTTTTGGCTGTGAGATGTTGACGATGAATTACACAACGGATTGCAAACAGACTTGGAATTTTTTTTTCATAGATGGCACTAAACCAGCATGGTGACCTGTCATATATTGTGCTCCATTTAGACCACAGGAAATCACGTTCCTAATTAGAATATCTTTATCTTCCATAGATCAATGTTGATATTTGTTTTTAACTTTTTACAAAAGAGACTCTCGTCGTAAACTTCCATTTTTGATAAACCATATGCATGCAATTTATTATGCCCAATTATCTTGCACAGTTGACTCATTCAATTGTATCACAAATTCTGGTTTTTGCAGCTCCATGCTTAGTTGATACTCCAAGTCTTCACTCATTTTGCCAATATGACAAGCTACAGAGTTACTACTCAGAGAAATTGATTTTAAAGTACTGGTATCCATTTTGAGAACAGTGTTAAGCACTTCTGATACGGCAGGCATGATTAATCTTTCACTGATTGTATCAGATTTTCCTCAGTTTGCTATCATTTTGGAAATGTTATAAGAAGCAATGAGATCACTATCAAGGTCATTTTTAGCTCTCTTGGCAAATGACACCAATGTGCAATGCTTTTCAAATGCTTCTTTCATCTTCTGGAACTGAGTAATACCACAATTAGCCTTTTCAGGATGTCTTTTACAGAAGTGTTCCTGCAATCTTGATGGTCTCATGGCTACATTAGATAGTTCAATATTACAAATAAGACACGTGGGACGTCACTGATCCAACGGGAACGGAATAAAGCCATACTCCAGGTATGTAACATTGTATTGACACACTTTCTGTAATTTCTGTTCCCTAGCAGGATTAGAATTGAAGGCTTCACTGCCTTCAGACTCAGAGATCGTGCTATATGTATTTATCCATCATTAACAGGGCTAAATTAAAATAAAAAATGAACACAAACTGGGAATGCGTATCAGATGTTGATGATGGCAGTGAGTTGACACGGACAGTCCATGTCTCGTATCTTAAGTTAGGGTGCTGCTTACTGCTCCTCCCCCCCCACAAGAACCTTGAATACACTCTGATGACTTATATTTCCCTAATGCCCTCTTAGGATACATAACCGCCTCCTTGGGTGGGGGGTAGTACTGCCCCCAATGAGAATCACTGGAATATAGTGCAGGGAAGTGTATGGCCATGCACAATGAATAAATGTGTTGCCTATTTTTATAAATGGGGAGAAAATTCAGAAATCAGAGGTGCAATGGGACAGGAGTCCTTGTGCAGGGTTAGCTTGCTGTCTGAGTCAGTGACAAGGAAGTCAAATGCAATGTTAGAATTGATTTTGAGAAGAGTAGAATATAATGCTGAGGCTTTATAAGGCTTTGGTCAGACTATGCTTTGAGTATCGTGAGCAGTTTTGGGCCCCTTATCTAAGAAAATATGTGCTGGCATTGGACAGGGTCTAGAGGAGGTTCATGACAATGATTCCAGGAATGAAAGGGTTAATGAATGAAGAGCTTTTGCTTGCTCTGGGCCTGCATGTGCTAGAGTTTAGAAGAATGGGGGCGGGGGGGGGGTGGTGTTCTCATTGAAATTGAATAGTGAAAGGCCTAGATAGAGTGGATGTGGAAAAGATGCTTCCTGTAACGCGGAAGTCTAGGACAGAGGATATAGCCTCAAAATAAAAGTACTTCTGGTTAAAACAGTGATGGAAGAATTTCTTCAGCCAGAAGATGGTGAATCTGTGGTATTCATTGCCACAGAAGGCTGTTGAGGCCAAGTTATTGGGTATATTTAAAGCTTAAGGGTGATAGGTTCTTGATTATTTATGGTGTGAAAGGTTATGGGGAGAAGGCAAAAGAACTGGGTTGAGAGGGATAATAAATCAGACATAATGAAATGATGGAGCAGACTTGATAGCCACATGGTCTAGTTCTGCTCCTATATCTTATGGTCTTATTTTTTGTTCTCATTTTGTTTAATGCAGATTTTAAAGTGTATAGTGAAGTTGAGAAGGAGAGATGATCAGAAAGCACATTCCAGAGCCAACTGGCTGAAGGCTCAGGAACTGTTGGTAGGTGAAGGAAATGGGATATGCCCAAAGGGCTAAAGTTGAAGGAGCTTGGAGAATTATAGGCCTTGGGGAGCTAACTTGAAATAGGTCAGTGTAGAAATTATGATTTTGCTGAATAAATTTATAATGTCAATCTTATTTCTATACGCAAAGTCAAAAGACAGTACCATGACAAGAAACTGCATGTTTAATGGAAGTATTAAGCAACAAAACTGAAAACTCACTGCTTTAATGATTCAGCTGGTCAGGCAGTATCAATGGAAAAGAGTAAAAAGTCGACATTTCAGGCTGAGAGCCTTCTTGAGGACCTAAAGAAATAGACGCTGCCTGACGTGCTGAGTTCCTTCTGCATTTTGTGTGTGTTGCTTTGGATTTCCAGCATCTGCAGACTTTGTCATGTTTGCATTAATGATTAGTTGTGTTCCCTTGAAACTCCATGATTATGAAAGTTAATAATGTTGATACTTTGTTCTGAAGACCAGTACAGAGGAACTTGGAGTACACTACAATTGTTGACAACATTCTCCAAAGTACTCTTCATCTCTGTAGACTTAAGAAAGGCCTCTGCATTAATATTACTTTCTTGCCTGACTTAAAACAAGCCCAGCTTTCTTGTAAGATGGTGCTTGTTAAGAAACAACTTCGAGATTAAGTGATGATAGCTGGTTCTTCACTTGCGAAGATCAGGAGGGAAGAAGCATCCTCAGGAGTGATAGCACTATCAATGGTGACTGTAGAGACCAATCATTACTCCCCTTCTCTGTGCTGCATAGGTTTACAGTGAGGATCGGTGTGCGTGGACTGATTCCACTTTTTAGCCTGGGGGACATTCCACAATAACACAGTTAACTGAGATGACTGGCAACTGCAAGGCTGTAGGCTGAGTATTGTATTATTCCTTCTTCTAGACAGACTGTCTGGCAAGGCTAATGAGTCCCATCTACCCGGGTTTGGATTCCTCCAGGAGATTGCTTATTGCTCCAGTTCCCCTTGCAATCTGAGCAAAATAAGAGCAGAAAAATTTCGTGAAAAATAAGGATGAAAGCAGGAAACCAGTACTGTGCACTGAGAACAAAGTGGGAGAGGATAATGGATCTTTTGGAGACAATTAAATTAATGGAAATTGAAGTTGAAGCCAACAATGACAGCAGGGAACAATAAACAGGAGTTATGTAATCAAGTTCATAGCTTCAGAGAAAGATCATTTCAAACAATTCTGGGCGATGTTCAATGCAATAACAAGATGATTCACACAAAGGCTAAAAGTTGAAATGGCAGATACATGTAGGCAAAGGGATCATATGTACAAATTTCATAACAAAAACATCTTTAATGAGCATGGTAGCCAAGATTTTTCAAGATGATGAATGATTTGTGCGTGATCAACATGATCCATAATATAATTTTTCTATTTGAGGCAAACAGTGCAGGACTCTCAATTAGAACATTTCCAGATAAATACACATACAATGTATATAGTGTATATAGGTTTGTGGCTTTCAGATTCTAGCTCTAGGGTTGGTTGGTCTAATTATAAATAGTACGAGTCAGAAGTGTTCTGATAAAGTGCATTAAAGACTGGTTATCACACTTAAATAGGTAAAACATAGAAGGATGCAGTCTTAATGGAGGGAAATTGAATTAGTGTAGATGAGTTTAAAGGTCAGCATGAACACGATGGGCTGAAAGGCCTATTTCTATGCCATATGATTCAGTGTAGAACTTAAAAGAATGAGAAGTGATCTTACTAAAACATATAAGATCCAAAGGCAAAGTAAGACTGATTTTGAGATATTTCCACTCATAAGCAATGAAAATATTTTTAAAATTATTGCAAAATATAATCAATATTTAAGTACAATATGCTTATTTTAAATTAAAAAACATAAATAAACAAACAACTTACTTTTTAAATACAATTACTCAGTATTACTGCCAGGGAGGAGGCGCAGAAGCCTAAAGATACACACTCAATATTCTAGGAACAGCATCTTCCCCTCTGCAATCAGATTTCTGAGCGGTGGGTAAAATTAGTGGAAGGAGCTGCATGATTCTACTGTGAAGCCATACACCAAGCTCCCACTGACAGGACTTATGTTCTCTGTATGAGAATTTATTATCTTGTCCATATCTTTAACAGGAGTAGCTTCTCAGATGACAGTTGAATTTCTGATCAACCAAATTTCATATCCTTAGAAATAACATATATGCATACCTACTGTACATGTCTCTTTCAAAGTAATCTAAACCTAGCATTTGCTGGATGTGAAACTATTGATTATATATGCAACAGGAATAAATGAAGTAGCAAACTGTTTTCTGTCCTATGCTTGAGTTCATTGACCATCTGAGATTCTCCAGAGAAAACAAACTAAAATTGTTCAGCCTCTCTTTGCAGCTGATACATCCCAGTGAAACTCTTCTCCAGCCTCTCCAAAGGCTCCACTTCCTTGTTGTAATGCAGTGAGTAAAATGTTCACAATACTCCAAGTGAGGCCTAACCAAAGGTTTATGCAGCTGCAACTTTACTGTCCAACTTTTATACTCGAAGGCCAGACTGATGAAGGCAAGTAGGTCATAGTACCACTTCTTTACTGCCCTATCTACTTGTGTTGCTACTTTTAGGGAGCTATGGGCTTGTATCTCATGCCACCAATAAGATCAATAGCTCTTTGCCTTAAGAATCTTTCTCACAATGTTTAAACTATTGGAGGAACACAAGCTCTGAGGTAGGTATCTGTACAGTTATAAGATTTGCTGCAATTTGCCTTAAGGTTCAAAGAGAATAATTGGGAATAGTGCAGCATAACTGAATGAATTAATTTAAACACACTACATAAATTGTCTGTGAAGTAACATGCACATTTACTTTCCCAGATCTAGACCTTGCTAATTACTCTATCACATCTCAATGACATAATGAATATAGTAGAATCGAATCTTTATTAATATTTATTATTTTACACTCATTTAGATTGTGCTCTGAAATCAGGATAATAGAATTGCAAATAAAAAGTAACCATTGCAAGACAGTAATGAGGGGCATAGACAAGGTGAGTGCACTCAGTCTTTTTCCCAGGGTTGGCGAATCAAGAATTAGGGTTTAAGGTGAGAGGGGAATGATTCAGTAGGAATTTAAGACGTAAACTTTGTTATGCAAATTGTGGCATGTATAATTTGTTGACAATTCTTTTGGAATTCTTTGAGGAAGCTGTTAAGTTTTGTAACTCCAGAAGCTAGTTGAAAGAAAATCACAGTAGCCCGGGATAACTTGTTTACTTAGTTTTCTTTTAGTGAGGTGTTCGCATATGATGTAGTGGCGTAATGACATATGCTATTCGTGTGCTTCTTACATATAACCCATAATGAATTATGTAGACAAACAAAGAATGCTTAATAAAACTATACTCACACACACAAATTTTTAATCAAAGGTTATTGAAATATTAAATACACTACACGCCTCCGTGCTCAGCTATAATCTCTGATTCAATACGGAATGCATCTCAACTCAAATACTATATGTAACACATTGTCTCTCCAGTCATCTTATGTATTTATGCACAGTATACTATATAATACAACTACCATATAATCACTGTGGAAGATTTCTTTCTTGTGTGGGATAACGTCTTTACTGACAAGGAGAGCTATCACTCTGCTTGGTAGGTGAGACCTGTGGCTGTGAAACAATCTCAGTTTCTGAGGCCTCCTCCATTGTGGTTGTGGGAGTTGACTGCAGGAAAAGCTTCTGACAGTTTTGGACAGCTTTCTTCTCTAATAATTGACTCTGTTCTCAACTGATTGATGTGTCATCTTCAGATGACATCAGGCACAATCTCCACTGTGTAGAGATAGTTCTGCCCTTAACCTTTCCAAGTATCCATTTTGGATCATCTCTGCACTCCCTTGCAAGGACTGCTTGTCCAGGAGTGAAACACCTAACCTCCTCAATTTCTCTCAGCGGTTTGTCCCCCCTACTCCTTCTAAGATTGGGTTTGAGGAGATCCAAGCATGAGCGCAAGAGCTCGCAGTGAACCCTTTAGAGGCTGATGTCCTCTGGAGATGACACATTGTCCAGAGTCTAAAGAATGCACTGCAAGCGGTGTCAGCAGAACACACTGCACTGAATCAGAAGCTCGCCAACTTCCTCTTTGCTTATCTCAATGCAGCACACTCTACAATTAACAGCTCACCAGCTACACTGTTCCTGGGTCATCCCTTGAGCTCATCCTTGGATCTCCTCAAACCCAATATCAGAAGGAGTATGCAGCTGGTATTCAAGTCCAGCAACCCAGGTCTGCACAAGAAAACCAAGTACGACTTGCGGAGGGCTATCTCAAGAGCAAAGGTACATTTCTGAATGAGGTTGGAGGTGGAATCCGATGCATGTCAACTCTGGCAGGGTTTGCAGGCCATTACTTCTTACAAATCAAAACCTAACCTCATGAATAGCAGTGATGCTTCACTCCCAGATGAACTCAACGACTTTTATGCACGCTTTGGAAGGGAGAATAAAACTACAGCTATGTGGATCCCTGTCTCAGAGGGTGATGTCAGGCTGTCTTTCAGGAGGGTGTTGCAAGGTGACAGGTCCCAATGAAGTACCTGGTAGGGCACTGAAAACTTATGCCAACTAACTGGCATCAGTGTTCAAAGACGTTTTCAATCTCTCATTGCTACAGTCAGAAATTCCCACCTACTTCAAAAGGGCAACTATTATACCAGTGCCCAAGAAGAACAGGGTGAGCTAACTTAATGATTATTATCCAGTAGCACTCACATCTGTGGCAATGAAATGCTTTGAGAGGTTGGTTATGGCCAGAATTAACTCCTGTCTCAGCAAGGAACTGGACCCACGACAAGTTCTACGGTGCATGCAAACTCATTGGCACTTCATGAGGCCTTGGATTTCCTGGACAATACATCTACATCAAGATGCTGTTTATTGACTACAGCTCAGTGTTTAACACAATCATTTCAATAGTTTTGTTTGAAAAGCTCCAGAACTTGAGCATCTGTATCTCCCTCTGCAACTGGTTCCTTGACATACTAACTAGAAGACCACAATCTGTGTGGATTGGAAGTAACACCTCCAACTCGCTGACAATCAACTTCAGGGATGAGTTCTTAGCCCACTGCTCTACTCTCTCTACACTCATGACTGTGTGGCTAGGTACAACACAAATGCCATCTATAAATTTGTTGATGATACAACTATTGTTGGCAGAATTTCAGATGATAACGAGAGTGCTTACAGGAGCAGGATATATCAGCTAGTTGAGTGGTGTCGCAGCAATAACCTGCACTCAATGTCAGTAAGGCCAAAGAACTGATAGTGGACTTCAGAACGGGTAAGACAAGGGAACACACACCAGTCCTCGGAGGGATCAGAAGTGGAAGGAGTGAGCAATTTCAAGTTCCTGGTGGCAATATCTCTGAGGATCTAATCTGAACATAACATATCGATGCAGCTGCAAGGGAAGCACGACAGTTTCTTCTGTCCTGAATGACACCTCATTAGGTGTTTGAGGAGATTTGGTATGTCACCAAAGACACTTGCGAATTTCTACAGGTGCACTGAGGAGAGCAGTCTAACTGGCTGCATCACCATCTGGTATGGGGGGGGGGAGCGGCTACTGCACAGGATCAAAATAAGCAGCAGAGAGTTGTAAACTTAGTCAGCTCCATCATGGGCACAAGCTTCCGTAGTATCCAGCACATCTTCAAGGAGCGATGCCTGAAAGGACCCCCATCACCCAGGACATGCCTACCATCAGGAAGGAGGTACAGAAGCCTAAAGGCACACACTCAACAATTCAGGAACAGTTTCTTCTCCTTTGCCATCAAATTTCTGAACGGACATTGAACCCTGTGGACACTACCTCACTACTTTTTTATTTCTCTTTTTGACTTACTTATTTAATAACTATTAGATATATATACACGCACACACACATATATAATAATAAAATGCAAATAAGTAAATAAATAAACACACACACACACACACACACACACACACACACACATAAAATCACACACTTACTGTAAATTACTTTTTCTCTAATATTATGTATTGCATTGTACTGTTGCCACAAAGACAACAAATTTCATGACGTATGTAGTGGGTGCGTGAAATGCACTGCCAGAGACGGTGGTGTAGGCGGATACAATAGGACCTTTTAAGAGACTCTTAGATAGGCATATGGAGCTTAGAAAAACAGAGGGCAATGTGGTAGGGAAATTCTAGGCAGTTTCTAGGGTAGGTTACATGGTTGGCACAACATTGTGGGCTGAAGGGCCTGTAATGTGCTGTAGATTTCTATGTTCTATATGCAGGTGATATTAAGCCTGATTCTGATTCTGACCTGTTGCATTTCGGTGTAAATTAAAACTAGAAAGTTGTGTTCAGTTGGCTGTTTGCATTACAAGGACCCAATTGTTATTATCAATATACTAACTATCGTTTTCAGCAATAAACAGGATAATTTTATTATAAGTAATGAGGAATGTTACAAAGTTGGACTGCTACAACGTCAGGGGATTCAAGCAAATCTGGAGGCTTCCTTGTCTTTCTGTCCTCTAGGTGTGCCTTGGTTGGGGTAGGGTTAGGGTGAATTGGAATTAATGTCAGGATAGAAGAGACACATTGTGAAAAAGCCAGAATTTTTCAGATTTCTCTCCATTTTCAACTGAATGTATCAGGTATCACCCATGGGGAAAGGAACAGAGTCAACATTTTAGCTGGATGACTATCCCTCAGAATCCTAACATTAACACAAGAGATTCTGCAGATATTGGAAACATAGTGCAACACACACAAAATGCTGGAGGAACTCAAGCAGGTCAAGGCAGAATCTATAGAGAAGAATGAACGTTTAATGTTTCGGACTAAGGTCAGTTCTGATGAAAGGTTTCAGCCCAAAACTTTGGCTGTTATTCCTCTCCAAATACTGCCTGTACTGCTGAGTTCCTCCAGCATTTTGTGAGTTGAACTACAACATTAATACATCTTCCTCTCTCTGTCTGACTGGCAATTTCTTGTTTTTAATTTGGATTTCCAGCATCTTCACTGTTCTGTATTATGATCCTGATTACCAATTACAGATGCCTTGGTGGAGGTGACCAGCTACTCCACAACTACAAAGATAAAGATTAGCTTCAAACAACAGGAATTCTGCAGATGCTGGAAATTCAAGCAACACACATCAAAGTTGCTGGTGAACGCAGCAGGCCAGGCAGCATCTCTGTAAAATGCGTTGTTTGCATCAATGACCAACACAGTCTGAGAATGTGCAAGGGGCAGCACACAAGTGTTCAATAGGTAGGTAGGTAGCAGCACACAAAATGCTGGAAGAACTCAGCAGGCCAGACAGCATCTATGGAAAAAAGTACAGTCGACATTTTGGGCTGAAACCCTTTGGCAGGACTGGAGAAAAAAAGCTGAGGAGTAGATTTGAAAGGTGGGGGGAGGTGAGAGAGAAACTTAAGGCAACAGGTGAAGCTTGGAGGGGGAGGGATGCAGCAAAGAGCTAGGAAGTTGATTGGTGAAAGAGACAGAAAGCCAAGGAAGAAAGAAGAAAGGTGATGGTGGGAGGGGGGAGGGGAGGAAGAGCATTAAAGGGAGGTGATGGCGGGCAAGGAGATAACATGAGAGACGGACAAGGGGATGGGAAATGGTGAGGGCTGGGGGGAGGTTGGAGGCATTACTAGAAGTTTGAGAAATCAATGTTCCTGCCATCAGGTTGGAGCCTACCCAAACAGAAGATAAGGTGTTGTTTCTCCAACCTAAGTGGGGCCACTTTCCATTCCGATATCTCCATCCATATCCAATGTTGGGATAAGGCCACACTGTACTTTTTTCCACAGAAACTTCCTGGCCGGCTGAGTTCCTCTAGCATTTTGTGTGCTGCTTGGATTTCCAGCATCTGCAGATTTTCTTTTGTTTGAGGTAGGTAGGTAGGTAGGTACACATAATGACAGAGAAATGTATATAATATACATCCTGAAATTCTTTTTCTTCACAAACATCCACAAAAACACAGGAGTATCCCAAAGAATGAATGACAGTTAAACATTAGAACCCAAAGCCTCCCAGCTCCCCCCTCCCTCACCACGCACAAGCAGCAGCAAAGCAACAACCCCCCACCCCCACCAACAAAAGCATTAGCACCTTCCACCGAGCACTCAAGCGTGCAGCAAGCATCAATAAGGGACACAGACTTGCAGTACCCCAAAGACTACTCGTTCACCCGGTAATTCGACATACCACAGGCTCTCTCTCTCCCTAATAAGAGAAAAAGAGGTGCTCCCGTTTCACAGCCAGAGGGGAGACATAACAAACAGCTCACTGATTTATGATGTTACATGTCTGTTGCATTGCTTTTTCCGAGCTCTGCGCCCAGAGAGTCGGCCCCAGAAAGGTGCAGATCTCTGGACCCACAGCCCACTGCAGCTAACCTGCTGCTCCCGATGTTCCGTGTTCTCCTGCTACGCATCAACCAATGTAGCATGCCGGGGAAACCAGAGTAAACCCATGCAGTCATACAAGAACATACAACTTCCTTACAGACGGTGGTGAGAATTGAATTCTGATCATTAGCACTGTAGATCATCGTGTTAGCAACTGTGTCACTGTGCCACTCAGGAGGGTAACCAGTAAAGCTCAGCTCATGAAGAGGGCAGAACAGTTAACAAAATACAAGCTCATTCCTTGATGCTCATTCCTAATTCACAATACATGTATATGTACTGCTTATGGCAAATAAAGTTGTCCTTGATACTTCACTGAACGGCTGGCTGTCCACCTCAGCATCGAGAGAGTGGAAAATGCTGAAGCAATCATAGTTCTTAAGGACATTATAGCATGTCTCCTGCGGCTACGTGAACAGTCATTTTCAACAACCAGCTTTTCCTTCATTTTATGGCTCCAAATAACCAAGGAAATTGCTTGGTTAAACGGGTTATAAAGCTTGCTAAACTCTGGCGCAGTTCTTTCCTGTCACACTGCCTGGATTCTCTATCTTGGCTTGAGCTCTGCAGTGAATACTTCAGTTAGAAGTGATTGAGAAGCTGACCTTCTAAATTCATCATATTATCTGAACCCTATGACTGTGACTTTCCAGTCTTGAGGAGCTAACTCTTCTTATCCTTTTTATTCATTGTTTGAAACCTGGATGGCTTCTGGGGCTGTCAAAGTGTTCAAAACAAGTGGAATGTTAAATTGTTTTCATGAGAGCTCGAATCATGATTAATAACAGATGCTTAATGAAATGCATTGAAAATATTAGAAAACTTGATAACCTTTTAAGCGATCTATATTTTTCAATTGGATTGTTGACAAAGCATTTTCAGATGAAGCATGGTCTCACATCTGCAGAAAACTCTTGTTCTACTAAGTAGCAGTGATTCCCTGCCCTCCTATATGTTTTTTGAGACATGGACAAACTACAGAAGGCATCTCAATGCACTGGAAAACCACTACTACCCAGTCTCTGCAAAATTTACCAAATTCTCTCCAAGGACCCAAAAGCTAATATTAGTGTACATTCCTAGAGTAACGTCCACGACATGAGGCCTTGGTTACATTTAGTTGACTGGTTTAGACAGGCCATATTGCTCACTCTCACCAGACTCATAAAACATATTCTATTCTGAACTCTGTCATGGAAAGAGATTACCAAGTAGTCAGAGGAAAAGACAGCTGCTGAAGGACTTACACAGATTGGGAAAATGGGCAAAGAAGTGGTCGATGAAATATAGTACAGGGAAGTGTATGGTAATGCACTTTGGTCGAAAGAGTAAAGACACAGACTATTATCTAAACCAGGAGAGAATCAGAAATCAGCGGTGCAAAGGGATTTAGGAGTTCTTGTGCAGGATTTCCTAAAAGTCCACCTGCAGGATGAGTCGGCAGTAAAGAAGGCAATATAATGTTAACAGTCATTTTGAGAGGAATAGAATATAAGAGCAAGGATGTGTTGCTGAAGCCTTATGTAGGGAATTTCTTCTTTTATGTTACTGCTAAGGCTAATAAAAATGGCTTCTTTGTTATGTTAACTGCTGAGAAAGTGCTTCTCTATAGCAGCTTGCTCGGATTATAATTACTGATAACGAGAATTGTATTCATTTGCTAACCAATTGGGATAGATGTTATTCTTTCTTGTGTACCTATAAGCTATTGTTTTTGTGGGTTTTGAGGAGAAGGCGGATGGGGACAGAGAGAGGAGATGTGATGCTGTAAACTGGGTGACAGAACGGACCCCGAGCGGGAGTCCGAGGCCCAGGGTTTTTTGGGAGGAGAACCAAAGAGGAAGGACGTGCTGGACGCGCTCTGGTTGACCGCTGTGGTTGGTCCCAGGCGGCGAGTCGAGGGGATCGGAGGAGAATGCATGGTGGAAAGAGTACCTGCTTCTGTAAGAGCTCCAACGATGCGTGCACAAACTGGTTAATAATAATGGCTCCTTTTTCTTTTTTTAAAAACAGTTAAACAGTTCTTATTTTGTTCCTTTACTATCTACATAGTCAAAGTAAGAGCTATAAAGTGTAATCATTTAATTGCATATGGTGTATAGTCTGTTATTTGGTGGGGTGGGGTACATCACACAGCATCCACACAAACTTGATTACCCAGTTTGGCGGGGCCAAAGGCTACTCCCCCTAGATGAAAGCGAGCTGAGTGAGCCTGAGGCTTACCAGGGGGCTACACTTATATGAGGCATTGGTCAGACTGCACTTGGAGTGTTGTTAGCAGTTTTGGACCCTTATCTAAAAGATGTGCTGCCATTGGAAAGGGTCCAGAGGAGGTTCACGAGAATGATTCCATGAATGAAAGGGTTAACATATGAGGAGTGTTTGATGGCTCTGGGCCTGTTCTCACTGGAGTTTAGAAGACTGAGAGGGGGGATGTTATTGAAACCTACACAAACTACACACCCATCTGTCACAGAGTACCTCCAGCCAAACTGTGTATGGGTCTGTCGTTTTCCATGTCTGCCTCATAAGCCACCACAGAACCACAAGGCCAAAGCAGAAGCATGTCATTCTCACTTACTAGGGACTGCCTAAAAAGAAAGTGGTTAAGTTACTGGACTAGCATAATAAGGTTTGAACTATTGACTGAATTCAAAACCCAACATGGCAAAAGGAAAATTAAATCCGAGTAACTGCATAAATATTAAAGAAATCCAGTATCAGTGACAATGACAATGAAACTACAGGAATGTTGATGAAAACCATCTGGATCACATGATAAACACAAGAGATCCAGCAGATGTTGGAAATGCAGAAAAACACATACGAAGTTGCTGGAAGAACTCAGCAGGTCAGGCAGCTTTTATGGTGGGAAATAAACAGTTGATGTTTTGGACCAAGACACTTCGTCCGAGGTCCCCATACCTAGCTATCCACACCTTTCATCCTCTCAGGAACATGCTGGCCCTGAGCTCTAACTAGCTGACTCCCACATGTCTCATATGGATATACCCTCAGATGGAGCTCCCAAATCTCTTTTGCCCCAAGATTCAGTCTTATCCTTATCAATATTTATATTAAAACTTATAAACTTAAGATCTTTGTTCTCAAACTGCTCTCCTACTGGAACATTGGTTACCTGGCGAAGCCTTTTCGTTCCAATCCTTTGCCATAAAGCATCTGTATTCCTTTTTACCAAACCTGTTCTGTTATCTGCAAGGATCTGTGTACACATTAATTCCATGATCCCTCTGTGGTTCGACACCACTTAATATTTTTCTGCCCATTTTCCTGTGGGCTGCAGCTTTCCTCCTCATTGTCAACCACCAATTCTTGCAATATCTGGAAACTTGTTGATCGTACCCTCTACATTTAAATCTAAATAGTTAATATACACTACATGAGATTGAGTAGTGAGGCCTCTGAGATCTGAGTCAAAAAACCAACAAACAACAGTTTATGCTTCAATCTGTCCAAACAATGGGTGGGACATGGTCGTGTAGCGGCTAGTTTAATGCTTTATAGTGCCAGCAATTAGGGTTGAGTTCCTGCCACTGTCTGTAAGGAGTTTGTACGTTCTCCCTTTGATGGCTTGGGTTTCCTCTGGGTGTCCCAGTTTCCTCCCACATTCCAAACACGTATGAGTTAGAGTTAGTTAAGTTGTGGGCACGCTTATGTTGGCTGCAGAAGCATGGCAACACTTACTTGCACATCCTTGGACTGCCTTGGTTGTTAATGCAAATGACGCAATTCACTGCATGCTTTAATGTTTTGATGTACATTAACTAATAAAGCTGATCGCCAAACAGTATTTGATGGATGTTTTCACTACATGTGGAATTATCTCTTCCAGCAAACTAGACTGACAAACAACCAATGCACAGAAGAAGACAAGCTGTGCAAATTAAAAAAAAAATACTTAATACTGAGAACATGAGTTGTAGAGTCCTTCAAAGTGAGGTGTGGAGTCAGTTCACTGTTGAGGTGCATGAAGTTATCCACGCTGGTTCAGGAGCCTGATGGCTGAAGGGTAATAACTGTTCCTGAATCTGTTGGTGTGGGACCTAAGGCACCTGCACTTCTTGACAAATGGTAGCTGTGAGAAGAGAGCATGGCCTGGATGGTGGATTCTGATGGACGGTAGCTCTTTAATTTTGTCCGGGGCTCAGCTCTTCTCTATGTCATGAGGTTGTGGGCTCAGACCCTGCTTCTCTCCGGAACACAATCCAAGTTATTATCTCCATAACAAAAAGTGATGGAGCAGCAGAGATGCCAGCATTTGGAGGAGGCAGTAGAGATATGTGCACTTCAGAAGAGCCTTTCTCTTGAAATATAGCATATTAGGAACGTAAGAAGGAACGGGCATGCACTTCGGCACAAACTATGTGAAGGGCATTGAGGGCAGCCATGAACCAGGAGCAGGAAAACATCTTTACAACATTAAGAAACATTCCTGCTTCTAGCCTAGTCACTGGTTCTGGGTTTTATCCCTCTGTCTGGCAGAGTTGTTCCATTTGTCAGTAACCACTGATGCAGAGAAGCATATCCAGCTTTATCCATTATAATACACAGGATTGTGAAATGGCAATTTATCATCTTGGCTAGAACTGAATGAGGTCAAATCACGACTGCAACCAAAAGGGCCTGTATGCCAGCTAGTCTGAACAGGATCTGTCAAAATGTATTCAACACCGAGAGATTTGGAACCTTAGCAGTACTGGTTTTAACCATTTACAAACACAAGCACAGAACCTCCTGAGTTTGCTGTCAAGTAATTCCTTTGATATTCTGCATTGAAATTGGACAGAAGCTTTTCAGTATACTTTGAAATCGTTTTAATTTAAGCAAATTAAGGCTATGCTTATCACAGTCCTGATGAAGGGTCTTGGCCTGAAACTCAATTATTTACTCTTTTCCACAGATGCTACCTGGCCTACTGAGTTCCTCCTGCATTTTGTGGGCATTGCTTGCTTACTCCCCTAAAGCTTTCACCAGTTGTTTCAAATTTCAAAACCATTTATCGAGTGTTTACAATTATTCAGAATTAAGAGTATTCCAAACATTGTTTTTTTTTAAACGACATGTTATTTTAATCCAGATAACTAAATGAAAGTATAGACTTTGGACTTGAAAATCTAGATTCCATGCTGGTTAACTTGACTAACCCAATAAAAGGGGAATTGCAGTATATGAAAACATGCAGAGGCAACAGAGGTCAATGGCAGGAATGTAGTTCTGAGAATGAGGAATAAATTCAATCACAATACAGCTGTTAATGTGATTCTGTAGAAATCCTACAAGCTGCAGCATTAGCTGAACTCATTGCACCCTTCTCACTTAATGACCTCTACTATTCAGCATCCACCCTTTAATTCATATATTTTACTCAGTCGTCACTCTTCCAGCTGTCTGCCTGACTCTCTGGCAGACTTGCATTGCTAGTTGTCACTCTCAGTCATACTCAAGGACTCTGCTAGTTCACCCATACCTCACAGCAACTTCAGTTCAGTACATGACACATGGACCAACCAGCCCCACTCTCCAGAGACAACTCAAGTATAGGCAATTTCTAAAAACATGTAAAAATTACACTAATATCTAGCAGAAATAATCCAGTAACTGACCTGCAGGTTCTTCCTGATCATCGTCAAACAGCAAAGGTGTTTCTTTTCCACATATGGCATGACCAGCTAGCCATAGTTCTAACTCCATAATCAAGTTCGCAGATGATACCACGGTGGTTAACCCTTAACACCCAGAAGACCAAGGAGATCATTGTGGGCTTCAAGCATGTTAGGAGCCACACTCACGTCCCCATCTACATCAACGGAACTGTAGTGGAGTGTGTGTCAAGCTTCAAATTCCTTGATTCCGAGGATCTCACCTGGTCCCTGAACTCCTCTATCCTGATCAAAAAGACGCAACAGTGCCTTTATTTCCTGCTGGGCATCAAGAAAGCTCACCTCTGTCCCAGGATACTGACGGACATTTACCGCTGTACCATTGAGAGCATACTCACCAACTGCATCTCAGTGTGGTATGGCAATTGTCCCCTATCAGACCACAAAGCACTCCAGCGTGTGGTGAAAACTGCCCAGTGGATTATCGGCACCCAATTGCCCACCATTGAGAACATCTACCATAAATGCTGCCTGGGCAGGACGAAAAGCATTATCAAGGATGTATCTCACCCTAACCATGGACTTTTTACTCTCCTCCCATCCGGTAGGCACTACAAGAGTCTCCACTCCTGCACCAGCAGGCACAGGAAGAGCTTCTTCCCTGAGGCTGTGACCCTGCTGAACCTCACATCACAGCGCTAAGCAGTATTGCACCCATATTGTACTGTCTCGGTACTTTTATATTTGTGTGCTGTAGCACTTACTTTTTATTCACAGTTAATTGTAAATAACACTATTCTTTGCATTTCTGGTTAGATGCTAACTGCATTTCATTGGCTTTGTACCTGTATTCGGCACAATGACAATAAAGTTGAATCTAATCTAATCTAATTGTTGTTACTTTAAATTGCGCATCACCTTCTCTCTGGTCGGGAATGCTGCCACAGTTCCGCGGATGTGCAGCTCCTCAGCCATTTTAACTGTAACACAAAGCACAGGCTCACAGAAAGCTTCCATCCCACTCTCAAAAGGCCTTCTTGTGCGATGAAGAGGAACTCTTGATCTCTCAATCTAGTTCTTTGTGGCTCTGACACCTTATTTGTCTACCTTGCAGTGCACTTTCTTTGTAACTTTAACATGATATTGTGCATACTGTTATTGTCCTTTCCTTTGCATTGGTGGTGGTGGTGGCGGTGGCATCCGTTAGTCTCGCGAGACCATGGATCTGCGCCTGGAAAGTCTTGCTTCAGTCTGTGTTGGAGCAGCGTCTGTTGTAGCTGTAGAGGCCCACATGGGAGTGACAGTCTCGGCTGCAGCGACTGCACTTGAAGGCACTGTCCTCCAGCGTCGTCTTGGTACTGTTTTTCCGACGAGTGCGCTTTTCTTCAGCAGCAAGCCTCAGCTTCTCCTCTCCTCTTTTTAGACCTCTGTGTAGTTCCAGCCTCCAGTGAGAGCGATCACTTGCGATGTCCTCCCACCTCTCAACGTTCATTTTCAGTGACGTCATGTCTCTCTTGCAAACGTCTTTGAAATGAAGATGGGGCCGCCCTTGTGCTCTCTTGCCGGAGGCTAGCTCCCTGTACAGCAGGTCTTTGGGGATCCTCCCGTCTGCCATGCGCTGTATGTGGCCCAGCCAGCGGAGACGGCATTGTTTTAGCAGGGTGAAGAGGCTGGGTATCTGGGCGCGGGCCAGGACCTCATTGTTGGTGACTCGGTCAGTCCACGTGATGTCCAGGATGCGTCTCAGGCTGCGAAGGTGGAAGGCGATGAAATACCGCTCTTGTCTGTCATAGAGGCTCCAGGTCTCGTTGCCGTAAAGCAGTGTGCTGAGGACGCAGGCCCTGTAGACTGCAACTTTGTTGTGCGTCGTCAGCTTTCTGTTCTCCCAGACTCTCTTTGTCAGCCTGGGAAATGTTGAGGCTGCTTGTCCGATCCGTCTATTGATCTCGGGGTCTAGCGAGAGGCTGTCCGTGATGGTGGAGCCAAAGTATGTAAACTCATGAACTACCTCCAGCTGGTAGTTGTTGATGGTAATGGCAGGGAGGTGCTCAACGCCTTGGCCCAACACGTTGGTTTTCTTCAGGCTGATGGTCAAGCTGAAGTCCTGGCAGGCTCTTGAGAAGCTGTCCATGAGGCATTGCAGTTGCTCTTCAGAGTGTGTTGCCAGTGCCACATCGTCTGCAAACAACATGTCCCTGATGAGTACTTCACGAACCTTGGTTTTTGCCCTCAGCCGGGACAGACTGAACAGCCTCCCGTCTGATCTGGTGTGGAGGTAGACACCATCAGTTGATGTTCCAAAGGTGTGCTTCAGCATGACTGCGAAGAAGATGCCAAACAGAAGATGTGAGCTGAGACGGCCTGTTCAAAATCCTCGCCAGAATTGGTTGTACCCCGAGGCTCCTCAGGATAGTTCAGTCATTCCACACAGACATGAAGGGCATCGTTCAGTTCGACGGCTCTTCTTCGGAGGCCTTCAACATCCGCAGCGGTGCGAAGCAGGGCTGTGTGCTTGCCCCTACCCTTTGCATTATGTTGATGTATTTATGTTGTGGGTTCAGAAGGATCTGTATGGATTGCCTGCAAAACAAGCTTATCATTGTATGCCAGTATATGCTACAATAACAAACCAATTACCCCAAAAATGGTGCCTATACATCAATCATTAAAAATGTGCTAATGCTCCTTGGATCTAACTTCAAAATCTCAGCTTTGCTTAGCTTAAGTAAAATAGTCAGCATGTAGTCTAATTTAGATTGATTAATTGATTATGACTAGTTGATTACAAACAGCTGATTGAAAAAGATTTCTCATTGTAAGGTTGCTATTGATCTTTGACTTAGTCGTATTTCAAAATCGATTCAAATTCCAGGCAGGCTGTAAAATCAAGCAGTCCAGCACCTAGAAATAAAAGTAATACAATTAGGGAATGATTGATTTGATGATTGCTACCAGATGAGTGAAACATAGAAACATAGAAAACCTACAGCACAATACAGGCCCTTCAGCCCACAATGCTGTGCCAAACATGTACTTACTTTGGAAATTACCTAGTGTTATCCATAGCCCTCTATTCTTCTAAGTTCCAGGACCCTATTGTATCTGCCTCCACCACCATTGTCAGCAGCCCATTCCACACACTCACCACACTCTGCGTAAAAAACGTACCCCTGACATCTCCTCTTTACCTACTTCCAAGCACCTTAAAACTGTGCCCTCTCATATTAGCCATTTCAGCACTGGGAAAAAGCCTCTGACTATCCACATGATCAATGCCTTTCATCATTTTATACACCTCTATCAGGTCACCTCTCATCCTCTATCGCTCCAAGGATAAAAGACCAAGTTCACTCAACCTATTCTCATAAGGCATGCTCCCCAATCCAGGCAACATCCTTGTAAATCTCCTCTGCACCCTTCCTATATTTCCACATCCTTCTTGTAGTGAGGCGACCAGAATAGAGCACAGTGCTCCAAGTGAGGTCTGACCAGGGTCCTATATAGCTGTAACATTACCTCTCGGCTCTTGAGCTCAATCCCACGGTTAATGAAGGCCAGTGCAGCGTATGCCTTTTTATCCACCCAGTCAACCTGTGCAGCAGCTTTGAGTTTCCTATGGACTCGGACCCCAAGGTCCCTTTGATCCTCCATACTGCTAAGAGTCTTACCATTAATACCATATTCTGCCATCATATTTGACCTACCAAAATGAACCACCTCACAATTAACACACACAAAAAATGCTGGTGAATGCAGCAGGCCAGGCAGCATCTATAGGAAGAGGTACAGTCGACGTTTTGGGCCGAGACCCTTCATCCCGACGAAGGGTCTTGGCCTGAAATATCGACTGTACCTCTTCCTATAGATGCTGTCTGGCCTGCTGCGTCCACCAGCATTTTTTGTGTGTGTTGCTTGGATTTCTAGCATCTGCAGAATTCCTTGTGTTTGCACCTCACACTTATCTGGGTTGAACTCCATCTGCCACTTCTCAGCCCAGTTTTGCATCCTATCAATGTCCCGCTGTAACCTCTGACAGTCCTTCTCACTATCCACAACACCCCCAACCTCTGTGATATCAGCAAACTTACTAACCCATCCCTCCACTTCCTCATCCAGGTCATTTATAAAAATCACGAAGAGTAGGGATCCCAGAACAGATCCCTGAGGCACACCACTGGTCATGGACCTCCATGCAGAATATGACCCATTTACAACCACTCTTTGCCTTCTGTGGGCAAGCCAGTTCTGGATCCACAAAGCAAGGTCCCCTTGGATCCCATGCCTTCTTACTTTCTCAGTAAGCCTTGCATGGGGCACCTTATCAAATGCCTTGCTGAAATCCATATACACTACATCTCCTATTCTACCTTCATCAATGTGTTTAGTCACATCCTCAGAAAATTCAATCAGACTCGTAAGGCACAACCTGCCTTTCACAAAGCCATGTTGACTATTCCTAATCATATTATGCCTCTCCAAATGTTCATAAATCTTGTCTCTCAGGATCTTCTCCATCAACTTACCAACCACTGAAGTAAGACTTACTGGTTTATAATTTCCTGGGCTATCTCTACTTGCTTTCTGGAATAAGGGAACAATATCAACAGCCCTCGAATCCTTTGGAACCTTTCCCGTCCCCATTGATGATGCAAAGATTATTAGATTATTGCCGGAGGATTAGCAGTCTCCTCCTTCGCCTCCCACAGTAGCCTGGGGTATATCTCGTCCGGTCCTGGTGACTTATCCAACTTAATGCTTTTGAAAAGCTCCAGCACATCCTCTTCCTTAACGTCTACATGCTCAAACTTTTCAGTCCACTGTAAGTCATCCGACAATCGCCAAGATCCTTTTCCGTAGTGAATACTGAAGCAAAGTATTAATTAGTACCTCCACTACCTCCCCTGGTTCCATACTCATTTTTCCACTGTCACACTTGATTAGTCCTATTCTCTCACATCTTATCCTCTTGCTCTTCACATACTTGTAGAATGCCTTGGGGTTTTCCTTAATCCTGCTCACTAAGGCCTTCTCACGGCCCCTTCTGGCTCTCCTAATTTCATTCTTCAGCTCCTTCCTGCTAGCCTTATAATTCTCTAGATCTCTATCATCACCTTGTTTTTTGAACCTTTCGTAAGCTTTTCTTTTCTTCTTGACTAGATTTTCAACAGTCTTTGTACACCATAGTTCCTGTACCCTACCATCCTTTCCCTGTCTCATTGGAACATATCTATGCAGAAAGCCATGCAAATACCCCCTGAATATTTGCCATATTTCTGCCGTACATTTCCCTGAGAACATCTGCTCCCAATTTATGCTTCCAAGTTCCTGCCTCATAGCTTCATATTTCCCCTTAGTCCAATTAACCGTTTTCTTAACTTGTCTGCTCAACGTATTGAATAGTTAATGCTATAAATTGCAACACTAAGGAGTTAAGTGCAAAGTATAGGACATAAGTACTGAAAGGAGTTGGAGATGTCCAGGTACAATGAACACCAATGGCCAGAGGTGTAAATGCTTATGAGCTGACAATCACAAGGAGGAACAGAAAAGAATAATTGTCATAGTTGTGAGGCAAAAGAAAGAAAATATTGGCATGGATAGTGGTGTGGTGAGACATGATGGATTGTAAAAATGCACTTATCTTCATTACAAAACAAAGCCTAAACAAAGTTGAAAATATAAATGTGCATAAACAATTGTAAAGTTTTAATGTTCTAACATCTGGAAAATGCATTCTACAAGTTAGCAAGCAATGGAGTGCTTAAGAATTATCATACATCAAGAAATGTGAATAGAAAGGATATTGCTTTCAGATGCTCAAGCTGACATTACGGCTTTATTAAACATTTCCATTTGTATTAATGAGCTTTGCTTATCTTGTGAGCTTTCAAAGGGCAAACAGCTTAAGATGCTGTATCTTTCCCTAATTGGTTGGTTGATTCAAACAGCATGGCTTGTATTGCTGTAGTCTGACTTAACATTTGGTTCCACAGCACTTATTTATCTTATGTGTGTTAAAATTATGGGATATATTGGGGCAAGATTTAATAAGCTGAAATGAGTGGGTTTAAGTTGGGTGGTAAATTGAAATGTTCAAAATTTCAAAGCCTAACTTAGTCATCCTAAACTTGTCTGCTTCCGATTTTAATGGAGGTGGAATGGTGGCTAATCCTGACACAAATTTTTAAAACAATCACATATTGCAGTCTTATCCTGACCTGTATTTTTAACCTATGTTGGTGGACCTGGGGATCTCTGGAAGTAAGTGTATGGAACGGCTGGATCAGTTAAATCCCTGAGAGCAGTGCTGGAGGGCCAAGAGGAGCAGGATCTTCCCTCACAGATTGACTGTGCATCACTGTCAAGCCTCTGCTATCACCGTCTTCCCCACCCCAGTAATCAGAGCTAATTCTAATCATTGATACCTACTTACTGATCACCACTCTCCTAATTATCATTTGTGATCTATGATCACCCTCAAAATGAACCTCCATCAATAATCCAGCAAACATGAGGAAATCTGCAGCTGCTGGAATTTCAAGCAACACACATAAAAAATGCTGCTGAGCACAGCAGGCCAGGCAGCATCTCTAGGAAGAGGTACAGTCCATGTTTCAGGCCGAGACCCTTCGTCAGGACTAACTGAAAGAAGAGATAGTAAGGGATTTGAAAGTGGGAGGGGGAGGGGGAGATCCGAAATGATAGGAAAGGACAGTAGGGGGAGGGATAGAGCTAAGAGCTGGAAAGTTGATTGGCAAAAGGGATATGAGAGGATCATGGGACGAGAGGCCTATGGAGAAAGAAAAGGGGGTGGGGAGAAGCCCAGAGGATGGGCAGGAGTATAGTGAGAGGGACAAAGGGAGAAAAAGGAGAGAGAGAGAAAGAATGTGTGTATATAAATAAATAACGGATGGTGTATGAGGGGGAGGTGGGGCATTAACGGAAGTTAGAGAACTCTGTGTTAATGCCATCAGGCTGGAGGCTGCCCAGACGGAATATAAGGTGTTGTTCCTCCAACCTGAGTGTGGCTTCATCTTGACAGTAGAGGAGGTCGTGGATAGACATATCAGAATGGGAATGGGAAAGCTCTCAAACGCATCTCTCCCATTTCACGCACATCTGCTCTCACCCCATCCTCACGACACCCCACTAGGAATAAGGTTACCTCTGTCCTCACCTACCATCCCACCAGCCTCTGGGTCCAACATATTATTCTCCGTAACTTCCGCCACCTCCAACAGGATCCCATCACTAAGCACATCTTTCCCTCCCCCCCCCCCCCGGGCTTTCTGCAGGGACCGCTCCCTACGTGACTCCCTTGTCCATTCGTCCCCCCCATCCCTTCCCACCGATCTCCCTCCTGGCACTTATCCTTGTAAGCGGAACAAGTGCTACATATGCCCTTACACTTCCTCCCTCACCACCATTCAGGGCCCCAGACAGTCCTTCCAGGTGAGGTGACACTTCACCTGTGAGTCGGCTGGGGCGATATACTGCGTCCGGTGCTCCCGATGTGGCCTTCTATATATTGGCGAGACCCGACGAAGGCTGGGAGACTGTTTTACTGAACACCTATGCTCTGTCTGCCAGAGAGAGCAGGATCTCCCAGTGGCCACACATTTTAATTCCACGTCCCATTCCCATTCTGATATGTTTATCCACGGCCTCCTCTACTGTAAAGATGAAGCCACACTCAGGTTGGAGGAACAACACCTTATATTCCGCCTGGGTAGCCTCCAACCTGATGGCATGAACGTTGACTTCTCTAACTTCCGTTAATGCCCCCCCTCCCCTTCGTACCCCATCGTTATTTATGTATTTATTTTTTATTATTATTTTTATTTTTTTTCTCTCTCTCTCTCTCCTTTTTCTCCCTCTGTCCCTCTGACTATACTCCTTGCCCATCCTCTGGGTTCCCCCCCTCCTTTTCTTTCTCCCTAGGCCTCCCATCCCATGATCCTCTCATATCCCTTTTGCCAATCACCGGTCCAGCTCTTGGCTCCATCCCTCCCCCTCCTGTCTTCTCCTATCATTTCGGACCTCCCCCTCCCCCTCCCACTTTCAAATCTCTTACTAGCTCTTCTTTCAGTTAGTCCTGACAAAGGGTCTCAGCCCGAAACGTCGACTGTACCTCTTCCTATAGATGCTGCCTGGCCTGCTGCGTTCACCAGCAATTTTTATGTGTGTTGCTCCATCAATAATCACTGAGTCTCGATCAATAATTACTGATGTGATCACCCAAACCCTCACAATGATGAATCCCACCTCCTCATACTGATTATTGAGCACCGCCTTACATCAGTCTTCAACCCTGTGCAATTCTGACTTCCCACCTCCATTACTAATCACCCCCAGCATGATCATTGACATTCCTCATTGTTCTTAAATTTTCCCTTTCTCATCCCTGAGAACATGACCACCGATCACTGAGCCCTCCTGTAATCATTAAACCTCTCACTCACCGTAAAACTCATCTCTATCTCCTCCACACTGATCAGTGACCAACCCTCCCTTCATGTATGATCGCGAATCCCACTGAAGTGATCCACCTCTGTGAATCATCCATTGCCCATCATATCAATCACTAAAACTAATCTCTTTCATTTTCATTTCCCCTGCCCACTTCTTTTCCCTTATTCCCTCAGATTCAACTAAACCTTCTGTCCCCTCACGATCAGCATCATGTTCTGTCCCCTCACTTTCCCTAATCTTTACACCTATCTTTTCCATTGTTCTCTCCTCTAAATGTTTCCTTCCTTGTTATTATACCCAGCTTTTCTCACCCACTCATCTGTTTCCACTTAATGTTTCCTTTGAAGTAATTGCACCATTGCCTACGTGTAAATCCCAATTTTCTCTTGCATACTCCTCTCTCTTACCCCAAACATTCACTGCTCTCCCTCAGTCTTTCCTTTCTCCCCATTTTCTTACTGATGTCTCATCCTTCTTCGGTCTTTTTCCCACCAAATTTCTGCCCACCTCTAGCTTTTGCAATTTTCTTACCATCTTTACTGTCCTTTCCTCTTCCCTATGATGTCTCTTACCTCTTGTATGTGTCCCATTCTTTTGACATCTCCCTTTCCTTAATTTCTCTCTGCTGATCTCTGCCCTCCCACATGTGCTTCTGCAGTGTTGATCTTATTGGTGTGCACAGGATCTTCAACCCTCAGCTACTTTGGTTTCTTCACTTTCCCAAAACTCTAAGCTGACCTGCTAGTGTCAACCTCTCTGTATAGTTAATTTCTCCCAATCACTAACATCTCCAGTGTCCTGGACTTTTCCTTTCCTTTTCCTCTTTCGCTGCTCTGACCATTTTCCCTGATTCCTGATCTCTCCTCAAGGTGCAGGTGTCTGAATAACCAGTCTTAAGTACTTCTGATTTAAGGCCTTTTTCTTGGATATCTCAGGATTTAAATAACTGACACATTAATCTGATGTTCAGCTGCTGAACTAGCTTTACCTGCATTTAGTGCCAGAGGCTGCCTTGGAAAGGGATTTTAAATGAGTCTTATGAGCTGTAGCCAAGAGAGTACAGGAAACGGGCCGGTGGAAAGTTAACTGCCTGCTGACACAGTCTTATCAGGCTGACATTTTACCCAATAATCTTGCATAAGAGCAGCTAGATAACTGGAAACAGTCAAGCTGTTTCTGAGAATTTAGTATTCTACTTAATGTCCCACTAGAGAATACACTGCCTTTGAAGAAGGTTTTGGAGGAAATCAAATATTTTTGGGACAATTTCTCAGGCTTCATGCAGTAATTCTCCATGAACATCACTCATGAGAAGAGAGAGCGACACTACTCCACAAGCCATATTATTGGAGAAAGGTAATGTGTGACAGTAGACATATTGCTAGTTAATCTGATTTTATTAGTGCTGTTGAGTTAGGGATAAATATTGACCAGGTACCTTGCTTACACTTTAGAAGAAAAATACTCTGGGATACTTTACGTCTACTTGAGGGATGGACATCTTCATTGATGCAACACTCCTCTGTTACATGAGCAAGTACCTTCCAGACAAAAATAAGACCATAAGACATAGGAACAGAATTAAGCTATTCGGTCCATTGTGTCTGCTCCAACATACCATCGTGGCTGAGTTGTATCCCTCTCAATCGCATAATCCTGCCCTCTCCCCATAACCTTAGACACCGTGACTAATCAAGAACCTATCAACCTCCGCTTTAATTATACCCAATGACTTGGCCTCCACAGCTGTCTGTGGCAATGAATTCCACGGATTCACTACCCGCTGTCCATAGCAATTCCTCCTCATCTGTTTTAAGTGGATCTCCCTCTATTCTGAGAGTGTACCTTCGGGTTCTATGCTCCCCCACTATTGGAAACTTGCTCTCCACCTACAGTCTATCTATGCCTTTCAATACCCTACAATTTCAATGAGATTCTCCCCTCATTCTTTTAAACTCCAGTGAGTACAGGAATCAAACAGTCCTCATAAGTATAACCCATTAATTCCCAGAATTATTCCTGTGAACCTCATCAGGATCTTCCCCAATGCCAGCACATCCTTTCTTAGAAAAGGGGCCCAAAACTGTTCCCAATACTCCAAGTGCAGTCTGACCATTGCCTTATAAACCCTCAACATTACATCCTTGCATCTATATTCCAGCTCTCTTGAAATGAATGCTAACATTACATTTGCCTTCCTTACCACCAACTCAACTTGCAAGTTAACTTTTAGGGACTCTTGAACAAACACTGCCAAGTAGCTCTGACTTTTGAATTTTCTCCCCATTTAGAAAATAGTCTACACCATTATTCCTTCTACCAAAGTGTATGACCATACAATGTTAGTGTCCAATTTGAAGTACAGTTTACACCATAGATGATAACTATGATTGACTATCACAAGCTTCTATAAAAGATGTTTGATGTGCTTTGCATTATATACAGCATTAGGGGTAGATAGTGCAAGGGAATGTGACTCTGCAGTGATGTCATCACACTGAGTGAGATATATTGGGTGTGGGATTTCAATAGAAATGGAGCATTTCAGCTGAGGCACATGCTTGCTTTATGATCAAAATGGGAGCCAATTTATTTGATTTAGTCTAACCTTTAAAAAAGTCAGGAGAATATTGCATGACTTATTCCAAGAGCTGAACATCGATAAATTCCTGGGAGTATAAAATGGACCTTACGTTGCATGTTTTACAGACAGAATGAGCATTAAAGCCTGACTTCAGCCTGATTTCACATTAGTCTGTAACTGCCACTTCAATTGCAGTGCTCAGTGTTACCCAGCAAAGAACATTTAATGTTGATTGAACTCAGTTAGCCATGCTGAATAAGGCAAAGTCAGCAGACCAGTATAGCTCTAAGTGCATGACTGCTCTACTTATTGTGATTTATCCATTGAACCTATTGGCTCAAGAGGTTCATTATTTCATTCCTCTTATTTTCAGGTGGGAAAGGTCCCTATCTTGTGAGCAATAAAGTGAAATGTGGGGAATGGAGAGGGGATCTGACACATCTCAGTTCTTGTAAGCAATGAACAAAAAAGCATTTAATTTCCTTCATTTAACACCCTTCCTACTAACATGCAGAAAGTAGAAATGGCATGGTGATACGATTGAATAAATTGAATAGGTTAGGACTTTATTCCTTGGAACGCAGGAGCTTGAGAGGGGATTTGATAGAGGTATCGAAAATTATGAGGGGTATAGATAATTAATGTAAATGCAAGCAGGCTTTTGCCACTGAGGTTGGGTGGAACTATGACCAGAGGTCATGAGTTAAGGCAGAAAGGTGAAAAGTTTAGGAGAAATGTGAGAGGAAACTTCTTCACTCAGAGGGTCGTGAGAGTGTGGAATGAGCTGCCAGTACAAGTGGTGCACGTGAACTCGATTTCAAGGTTTAAGGGAAGTTTGGATAGTTGGGAATTGGAGGGCTAGGGTCCTGGTGCAGGTCGATGGGAGTAGGCAGCTTAAATGGTTTGGCACAGAGTAGATGTGCTGAAGGGTCTGTTTCGGTGATGTATTTTTCTATGGCTATATTACTCTATGATGATGCTATTCTAGAAGGTAAGTAATACGATAGGGTGAACTTTCCTCTGCTATTCTCTCACTTCATTTTGAACCAAGAAGATTCCGCATAGAACGCTATGGATAAAGTGTAGGTCAATGGTTTAAGCATAGACAAGTGCTGGTTGTCATGGACATAATGGGCTGAAGGGCCCTATTTCTATGCTGAACGACTCTGTGATTCTATGATTCATCTTTGGACTTCTGGATTACCAAGGGAAGATGCAGTAATTATGCAAATGTGAGCAAGAGGATTGGATTTACTGAGTATGCCTCCAAGGAAATGAATCTCAGGGCTGTATATGGTGACATATACATTATGTACTTAGATAATACATTTATTTTGAACTTCAAACTTTAGAGACCCAGTGCACGGATTTCCTCCAATATAATGCAAGGCAGGTTTTTGGGGAGAGGATCTCACTGGAATCCATCACCATCAATTTCTGAAAAGCTGCTTGGAAACTAGTGCCTAGAAATTCATTGCTGTCTAGTTATTGTTGACTGAATTAACTGCACTATACTGGATAACAGTGCCAGCCCATTATACCTGGCCTTTGACATTAATTCCAGAATCAATTAAATGTAAAAGCTCTCTTACTCAAGCTGATTCTTCCTTATTTCCTAACCACCAGTCTACAAAACTACAATCACATATAGAAAGTCATGCACATACATGGAATCTGATGGATAGGTACACACACACACACACACACACACACACACACACACATGTACACAGACACACACGCGCACACTCTTCTACCTCCAACTCAACACAGACAGACTGTTCACCGGCAGCAGACAAGAAGGTTGCACAGAATTCAGTTCGGAATGGCAGGTTTAAATGTAGTCATCTTACTAACAATAACATTTCTGGCAGGCTTGAGGGATTAGAATGTACAAGAATGTATCCATGTACAAGAGACTGCAGATGCTGGAATCTGGCTCAGCAAGAAATCTGCTAAAGAAACTGAGCAGATGGAGCAGCGTCTGTGGAAGGAACGGAATTGTAAATGTTTCCAGATGAAACCCTGAATCAAAAGTTCTGATGCAGGATTTTGACCCAGAATATCAGCTTTTCTTTTACACCAACAGTTGCTGTTAGACCCTCTGATTTATTCCCTCCAGCAGATTGCATCCTTGCTGAGAAGCTGGTCATATAGTTGTTTCCATAGAGGAGATTTGCTTTCTCTTGCTCTTCCCCACTAACCTGCAAAACAGTCGGTTGTCTTTAAGAAGCTGACAGCACCTGGAGCTACTCTGTAGTTCCTTCCTTGTATCTGTTCTTTGGATGACTGCTTCCTGGAAATGATCCCTGATAAGAAGAGTGAGATGCAACTATGTTTTTGTGCTATGGTTCTCCTTGCATGTCTTTTGCACTAACTTGAACCTGGATTGTGCTGGGAGCAGAAAGGAATGTCAAAAACTGATGATGGTGGAAATCTGAAATAAAAACAGAAATTGCAGATACGTCTTTCTCCCCACAGGTGCTGCTTGACCTGCAAGTTATTTCCAACATTTTCTGTTTTTATATCAGAAAGGCATGAATTTAGATGATCTTTTAAAACACAAATTCAGGGTACTTTGCAGTATGACACAGACAATGAAGTGTTTTTTCATATATGCTCACTTTATTGTAATATAGTAGATATAGGAACAGATTTTCATGTGTGGTCGCTTGATTGTTGTAATATAGTAAATACAGGAACTGATTTTGCTATTCATCCCATAGACAATACATGATAATGACCCGAAGATCAGATTTTGGTGATATTGGCTGAAAGTGATAATTTGGTCCGCACATTAGGGATTACACATCTGCTTTTAATACAAATTTTATCTTTGAAATCTCCTTTTTTCCTTTTCAAGGTTCTTTTGAAGACCGTGACCTGGCATTACACTCTGACTTCGGTTCTTTGTGGGAATGGGACCCGCTCTCAGGGCCTAACGACCGGCTGCTTTTTGATATCCCACGGATGCAGCCTGGAAGACTACTGTGCCTTCAGGGTTCCAGACTTTCATTGCTCTGGAGGCTTGTTGGTCTTAGGACGGTGCCCCTGACTGAAGCATCATGGGAGAACACGGAACATTGGGAGCAGTGGGTTAGCAGCCGGGGGTTGTGTGTCTAGAGAGCTGCGCCTTTTTGGGGCCAACTCTCTGGGTGCAGAGCTTGGAAAAAGCGATGCAACAGATTTTTAACAGATAGTTGTTTGCTATGTCTCCCCTCTTGCTGTGAAGCGGGGACACCTCTTTTTCCCTTATTAGGGAGAGAGCGAGAGAGAGAGAGCCTGTGGTATGTCGAATTACTGGGTGAACAAATAGTCTTTGCGGTACTGCAAGTCTGGGTCTTTATTGAAGCTTTGCTGTACGTTTGAGTGCTCGATAGAGAGCGCTGATGCTTTTTTGCTGGTGCTGGTGGGGATGAGGTGGGGCTATTTCCTTGTTGCTAATTGTGCATGGGAGGGGGGAGCTGGGGGGGGTCTTTGGGGTCCTAATGTTTAGCTGTTATTCATTCTTTGGGGCACTCTTTTGTTTTCATGGATGCTTGCAAAGAAAAAGAATTTCAGGATATATATTGTATACATTTCTCTGACATTAAATGTACCTATTGACCTATTGAAATAGTGATACGGGATGTGTTATGTCCACCTGAGAGGTTAATCTAATATCTCAAACAAAAAAAGACATCTTACCTCTGACTGAGCATTGCTCTAGAATGCCAACTTAAGCCATTGTTCTTAGGTCTTTACCGTGCAAGTTTCTGCACAATCTGCTGACTTAGAAGTAAGTTTGTAACGTGATGAGTCACAGCTAATGCATAGTTGGGACAGAGAAACGGAGATATATTATGTATTTTTCCTGTAGGATATCCAACATGAGAGTTTAGGATGACATCTGGTTCCAAAAGGTGCTGAGTGATCATCATCCCTAATAGAAAAGAATAAACATTGATCAGAAGGTATTTCAAAAAAAGAAAATAAACATCTCCAAAAGAATCATAGTTGCTTGCAAATAATGATGAGCTGACAGGTGAAGTAGAGAGGGATGCCTATTTAGTTCCTCCACAAACCATCAACATTTGGAGCCAGCCACATTCCAATTGATATTTAATTTTTAGTGTAATAATTAAGAACTGGAGGAATTGTGGCACATTTTTACTTTGAACTCATGCAATATAAGGTCAATTATTTCAGAAGTTACAAACTTTGGACAGATTGCTTATGATTTTATGAATTCACTTGTGGCCAAAGTGCCTCCACTGTGTCTGGGCATATTCAAGTATCTGCTTGGTTTTAAGTAGATATTGCTAGGAACGGTGGTAGTGTTGGGCAGTGTGGGCTGAAATTGGTATTGATCAATGAATTGAAGAATAGAGTCAAGGAGTCATGGAGTATTACAACACAGACACAGATTCGTCAGCCAACTCATCCATGCTGACTGAGATATCCATTTAAGCTAACCCCATTTGCATGTGTTTGTCTCATAGGATCTGTTATCTGGGCAAACAAGAGAGGCAAAAATGGATCCAAGTTTGAGTCATAATCACACTTGTCCATGGTTGGCTAAAGTGAACCATGAAAAATTAAATTGGTTGGATTGTAGTCATGCAGATCACTGGGCTGAAACAGGTAGTTGGCTCATTATTTCCAGAATTACGATTCATGATGGCGATGTAAATCTAATGGGACAAATGAGATGCTTATCTCTGAAGCTGCAACACAGAACTGCAGGTATGCCGAACATCAAAAACCGCGCTTAACAGACAAAGCTAAGTGGATTAGATCATACTATGTGGTCATACCATGTCTTCTGAATGGTGGTCAGTAATTAAAGAAAGGAGGAGGAGAGAACATCTTCATCCTTAAAAGTGATGGGATCTAGCACTGAATAGAAGAGACCAGGTCGACGCGTCAGCCACATTGCTTAACCATGAATGCCAAGTGGATGCTTCACCTCAGTTTCTTGCTGAGACCTCCACTATCACAGAAGACAGTCTTCAATCAGTCCAATTAACTCAATGTATTACCAAGAAATGGCTGAAGGCACAGAAGGCAGCAAAGATTATGAAGCCAGATAATATCCTGACTATAGCACTAATGACCAGTGTCTCACAACTAAATGACAAGAAATGCTGCTCTTGTCAGAGATATCCACATCCTAAAAAATGAAGGAATTTTTAAAAGAAGTTGAGAATTCTCTTATTTCAAAAAGTGTTTGTTAAGCTGGAACTTAAATTGTTCGTCTTGCATCAAGTATCTTTTTTCTGGGCTTTAGAAGTCAAATTTTTGGAAGTGGTGTATGACTGGTGTGCAACATGTAGTCATGGAGAAAGGAAAACAGGGGAAAAACATAAATTCATAGGCATTCAGCTGTTGCATCACACCCTCCAAATGGAGAAACAAAGAGGAATGCAAACTTTGGAGACAGAGGCATCAGTATGAGTAAAGAGAAATTGAATTTGCAGGATTGTCAGGGAGTACAATTCTTGCTTTACAGTTTGATTATAGTTGTATTTGCTTTGAATGTCAAACTCTGTCAAATTCTCAGAAAGCTTCTTATCCATGGTCTGCTTAAAAACATTTACGAAAATACACAGGTGCTGGGTTCAAATGTTGAGCATTTTCTGTGTATGCATGATAGAGCAGTAAAGAAAGTCACTCTTTATATTTTTTGTTTATATATATTGATACAACTTAAGACTGCAATATCATCTCAACAGCAGTACTTTTTCAGCTCACTGGACAAACAATAACATCTGCATGAAATAGGGCTCAATTTTATTTAAAGTTGTATATGTTTTAACAGATAACCTCTGCCTTTTTTATAGTATGTAGCCCATACATATATTACACATTTAGAGTCTCAAAGATATACAGCCTTAAAATTTGTCTGCTTCATCCATCTACTATAAGCCTTCACCCCCTGTATTAGAAAGTGACAGCAGAAGTTCCATTATCTTTATTAGAAATTAAACATTTTGTAAAATGTAGGATTAAAGATCGAACCTCTCCAAGCAAAGTCTATTCAGAAAGTTTTTTTGAGCCGCAGGTACAGGTTCCATCCTGGATCTTTGCTGCAATGAATCAGAATTGATCAGATACAAGTAAGTTTTTGCTACATTGTCACCAATACAATGGATCCCCAAAAAATACCCTTGTTCCCGGAATCTTATAAATTTTGTTCATGTCATCTGATCACTAATTCAGATTTTACAATGTTTTTGAAATGAAAGGGTTAGCCACTGCTTTGGATCACCGGGAGACTAAAAACATTTAATAAAATTTAATCAGAATATTCAGTTCAATTCTTGAGTAATATTGGCATTGAGGCTTAAGTAAATCTGATAATAGTGTAGTCAAACGAATAAATGCAATTACTTCCAGTAATTCAAATCAGAACATTTTACACTGTTTAGAAGGATATTGCATCGTAGAAATCTGAAACTAATCCCAGACAGAATAATTAATCTTTTTTTTTCCTACCATGTAATGAGAAAAGTAACATAAGCTATTTGGAAACTAGAGAAAATCTACAGATGCTGAAGATCAAAGCAACACACCCAAAATGCTAGAGGAACTCAGTCCTGATGAAGGGTCTCAGCCCGATGCGTTGACTATACTGTTTTCTGTAGATGCTGGCTGGCCTGCTGAGTTCCTCTAGCATTTTGTGTGTGTCACTTAAACTATGAGGGGTAATTCATAAGTTCGTGGCCTAAGGTAGAAGGAGTCAATTTTAGAAAACCTAGCACATTTATTTTTCAACATAGTCCCCTCCTACGCTTACACACTTAGTCCAGCAGTCGTGGAGCATACGGGTCTTAGACCCCCAGAAAGTGTCCACAGATGGGTGATTGATAAGTTTGTGGCCTAAGGTAGAAGGAGATGAGTTATACAGCTCTCATTACATGCGCATGCATTTCAACTCTCTGAGTGATTAGGCAGAAAGTTTGAAATTAATAACTCATCGCCTTCTACTTTAGGCCATGAGCTTATCAATTACCCCTGATGAGTTATTAGCCGATGAGTTATTAACTTCAAACTTTCTGCATAGTTACTCAAGGAGTTGAACTGCATGTGCATGTAATGAGAGCTGTATAACTCATCTCCTTCTACCCTAGGCCACGAACTTATCAATCACCCCTTGTAATTGGCATTGTACCAGGTTAACTTATTCCCAAAACAGACGTAATAATTCTAAAATGTCTGGGATTTAGAAT
Organism: Mobula birostris; assembly: GCF_030028105.1. Classification (NCBI taxonomy): domain Eukaryota; kingdom Metazoa; phylum Chordata; class Chondrichthyes; order Myliobatiformes; family Myliobatidae; genus Mobula; species Mobula birostris. Next base: position 144,103,099 of record NC_092375.1, on the reverse strand, counting down.
TAAATGTTTGTTATGGAATCTTCTGGCATTGCAATTTCAATTTCTTATTTTATTATGATGGCTTACAATTCCTATAATAAAGGAATAATCCATTAGGCCTACACCATTTTTTCTGTTTAAAACAGAATTCCTAACTGCTTAACTATTAGCATGCCCATCAAGTGCTTTCTCTCCAATGAGTTCATCACTAAATTATCAATCCTCCTTACATCTAAAAATTGTACTGTATGCCTTTTCCTGAATCTACTGAATTACTAATTGGATTTATTATGGACTACCTTGTACTTACAACATTTCGTTTTAGACTCCCAACGGGAAGGATACATTTTCTCTGCATCTACTGTTACTAACTATTTGGTTGTCTTATTTAGTTATCCATTGAAATTCTCTTTTCCAGAGAAGAATTACTGGGATGACTAGTACTTTGCTTCCAGAATCATCATTCAGAATCATTTTGTGCCTTCTTTATCACCTTTCAACACGTCCTCTAAAATAGCCATTCCAAAGGTATTTTAACCAGCAACACGGGTTCTCTGCTTTCCAAATCTTCTCCTTTGGGAATGAACACCAGTGCTTGTTTTTAAAAGCCTTCTTAATCTATGTGCTACAGTTTAGTACTTTGTTGGAGATATTACTGGGTCACATTGGTAACTTTACTTTAGAAGTGCTTCATGAAAGTGGCATGTTATTCCATTTTCTATGTCCAAAATGGACCAAAAAGCTAAATACCAGAGGTGAGGTGAGAGTGATAACCATTGACGTCAAAGGAGCATTTGGCTGAGTATGGCTTCAAGATGCTCCAGCTAAAATGGAGTCAATGGGAATTAGGGGAAAATCCCTCCACTGGTTGGAATTATACCTGACACAATGGAAGATGGTTGTGGTGGTTGGAGTTCAATCATCTCATCCTCAGGACATCACTGCAGGAGTTCCTCAGGACGAACCATCTTCAGCTGATTCATCAATGACCTTCCTTCTGCATAAGGTCAGAAGTGGGGATGTTCACAGATGACTGTACAATGTTCTGCACTACTTGTGACTCCTCAGATTGTAAAGCAGTAGGACCTGGACAATATCCAGGCTTGATCTGACAAGTGGCAAATAACATTCGAGCCAGGCAAGTGCCAGCCAATGCCCATCTCCAACAAGAGAGGCTCTAACCATTGTCCCTTGACATTTAGTAGAGTCACCATCACCGAATCCCCTACTATCAACGTCCTGGGGATTACCATTGACAGGAAACTGAACTAGTCTAGCCATATAAACACCGTGGCTACCAGAGCAGGTCAAAGGCTAGGAATCCTGTAGCGTGTAACTCACCTGTTCACCATCTATAAGGTTCAGGTCAGGAGTACAATGGAATACTCGCCACTCATCTGGATGAGTGCAGCTCCATCAACACTCAAGAAGCTTGACACCGTCCAGTACAAGGCAGCCCACTTGATTTGTACCCCTTCCACAAGCATCCAATTGCTCCACCACTGATGAACAGTTGCAGCAGTGTGTACTATCTACAAGATGCACTTTAACAACACACCAAAGTTCCTAAGGCAGAACCTTCCAGACCCACGACCGCTACCATGTAGAAGGATGAGAAGAGCAGATACCTGGGAACACCACCACTTGGAAATCCCCCTCCAAGTCACTCACCATCCTGACTTGGAAACATATCACCGTTCCTTCATTGTTGCTGGGTCAAAATCATAGAACTCCCTCCCTAACTGCACTGTGGGTGTACCTGCACCTCAGGGACTGCAGTGGTTCAAGAAGGCAGCTCATCACCATCATCTCAAGGGCAACTAGGGATGGGCAATAAATGCTGGCTTAGCTGGCAAAGCCCACACCCATAAATGAATAAATTTAAAAAAATTGCAAAACATACTGTACATAGAGTGCACAACCTTCACATTTATTATTGGCTCATTGTTATTATCATATTCTGTCTTTCTGTTTACTTATGTTGCTTTCTGTTTACTTATGTTGACTATAATTTTCAAAATTCGACTTACAGTGTAAACAAAAATGTCAAAAATGCCTATCCCTGTAGAAAATCAATTTCGACAAATTACCAAACTGGATAGCTCCTCTAGTCCGGCACTCTGTTCCAGTATTGTCAAATTATTCATCTGGTTTGAAGTTAGTATTGTCATATAGTAAAGGTTTTTAGAAAATTCAAATCTATTTCATTTACATCATTACACATCTCCACTTTTACATCCTTGGAAAACTTGGGCATGACCTTTGATTTGAAACATGTTCTGTCTGAACAGGCACTTTTTCAGGTTCTAGGTGGTACTGGAATCCGTGGATAAACATCTCATCATCATTCCTGTCATCAAAGATAACCTGGCTGGTCTATCACTCCTCCACTTTGATGCTCTTCCAAAAGTAGCTATAAGTCAGACCTCTGATATTTTCCCTTTTTCCAGTTAATTATTTTGTTTTTGCTTTCTTTCAATACATGTGGGTGCAATGCAGCCAAAACAAGGCTTATATTCTGTAAAAAGCATGTTTAATTTTCCAATTACATCCCACTTGCTAGCTTGATAATTTATAGCAACACTCACAACACGCTGGAGGAACTCAACAGGTCGGGCAGCATCCGTGGAAAAGATCAGTCGACGTGTCGGGCCGGAACCCTTGTCTTTCTTCCTATTCAGGCATCTGCTTTGTTAGCGCTCTCTCCCAATAATTACTATGGCAAACTAACTATAAAATATCTTAGTTATCTGTCAGTTCATGTTGGCCATTCTTAATGTTTCTTTTTTAATTGTTATCTTTGAAGCAAAACATTAGATCATTGTGGTAGTTGCTTCAATATGGAGACTGCAGGAAACTCAAGAAAGCATCTTCATAAAATCTGCTATTTAAATAAAGTTGCCCAAGATTCCCACAATACCAAGAAATATATTTCAAATATCAGGCCTGCCAGGCGGCCAGCTTTAGTTTATTCAAGCCACCCTTCATAGGAGATATATGAGAAAGTGTTAAGCACATGTAATTTAATACCAGCAATACACAGTGTTCCTAGGTCCTGGGTGTTGATAATAATTTTTCTGAGTTAATGGAATTAATGAGCTAAAGCCATCTGGGACTTTATTTTTGTGACATCCAAGGCATAAATTCTGCTGTCAGTGGATCAACAGAAAACACCGACATGAACTTGGTGAGAGAAAAAAGAACCCTCTATGGTTTCCTCTTTAACTTGTGTGCTGATTGGAGAGCAATTTTCAGCAGCCACACATGTGCAGGTAAATGTGGAAATGGGAAGTAGCTGAAACGTGCCTCCTCCAGAAATCATGAGAATGTAGTACACTATCGGCATTGACACTCATGAATCGACCTGGACGTCAGTGTTTCTAGGTTCCAGTCATTTGCTCTATATGCTCAACTAGAATTTGACCTTTCCAGGTGCACTATCTCACACTTATCTGGATTAAATTCAATTGGCCACTGCCCCTGCTTTCCAGCTGACCATTATAGCTACCGCTAACATGATTCTGATCCTTCTCATGGTTACAGCAGTACATACCATAATTTTATCAGGACTCCTTTAATGAAGTGTAATTTCCTTCAACACATCTCCTTGCTGAACTGCAGCTAGAAGAATTATTCCCTTATTCTGATCTATAATCTGCAAATGATCATTCTCTGGTATATTTCCATGGGTTGTGTGCTCCCTCCTCATTCTCCCTTTTATGTTGGACTCCTAGGACAATGGCTACCTATACACTTAGGTGGAAGCAAGAGCAATCTTCTTAAGCTGCAGTCCCCACATGCTACCACCTCCTTCTGGCCCACCTGTCATGGTGCTATGGTGGCAAGACTGGTGGAGCTGCTCCTCCACAGCTCCGGTGACCTCGCTTTTGTTTCCTGATCTTTGCTGTTGTTGCTGTACAGTTTTGCACATCCTGGTAACTGTACGGGTTTTCTCCAGATGCTTTGGCTTCCTCTCAATGTGTGGATCGCTATGTTAATTAGCTATTGTGGATTCTACTCAGCGATGAGGCGAGTGGTGGAATCCAAGGGAAGCTACCTAGATACATGGAGCAGTTTAGCACAAGAACACACCCTTCAGACCATAATGTTGTGTTAAACTAATTACATACCCCTTTAATATTTTGAAGGAGAAAGAGTTAGAGTCAGAGGAGGGGGAGAAGATGGCGGCGCGACGCCGCGCCATTCCGAATGATATTGTATGTGTTAACTAGGGACCGTGCACGATCCTGATTTGATGGAGACAGCCGTGAGAAGCACAGAGGAACACCTGGAGAAACTTCTGAAATGCCCGCTTCGCTGCCACTGCTACTGTGTGATCGAGAATCTCTAGAGGGGAAG